>NC_090399.1:49688301-49991955 GCF_036365525.1 Heterodontus francisci
AATCTCGTAATTCCTAAGCAATTGTGTTCCGCTGAGATTCAATTCATGCTTTGCTCTGCTGAAATTTAAACTTATCAATAGGTTACATAGTACTTACAGCCAAAAAACAGGCCACTTGGCCCGTGGGTTAGATACCAGGGGGTCCAACAGGTTGCCAGGATGTGCAGTGAGTGTGGATTGACTGGGAGTGTTGGAAAGGGAGCTGGACCATATTTCATATTATAGAGGATGTGTGGGATAACAGTGATATCAACCATTGTGGTCTCCTACACCTGCTACAATTCCTTCCAGGGATCGCAAAGGAAGTTCCCACACATTTTGTTATCCTTAGTTGTCTGATGTTTAGTTTATATATTTTGCCTCACCAAGGAGATTGCACGATTCTGGGAGGACAGGAAGCTGGGGGTTGAATGATGCTGAGGTGGTATATCGGCCTGGCAATACTGAGACAGCACTGCACTGTCAAAGGGGCAGTACTGAGGGAGTGCTGCTCTGTCGGAGGGACAGTACCAAGCAAGTGCTGCACTGTCGGAGGGTCAGTACTGAGGGAGTGCTGCACTGTCGGAGGGGCAATACCGAGCAAGTGCTGCGCTGTCGGAGGGTCAGTACTGAGGGAGTGCTGCACTGTCAGAGGGCAAAAACCGAGCAAGTGCTGCACTGTCGGACCGTCAGTACTGAGGGAGTGCTGCACTGTCGGAGGGACAATACCAAGCAAGTGCTGCACTGTAGGAGGGGCAATACCGAGCAAGTGCTGCGCTGTCGGAGGGTCATTACTGAGGGAGTGCTGCACTGTCGGAGGGTCAGTACTGAGGGAGTGCTGCACTGTCAGAGGCTCAGTACTGAGAGAGTGCTGCACTGTCGGACCGTCAGTACTGAGGGAGTGCTGCACTGTCAGAGGGTCAGGACTGAGGGAGTGCTGCACTGCCAGAGGGTTTGGACTGATGAAGTACTGCACTGTCGGAGGGTCAGTACTGAGGGAGTGCTGCACTGTCGGAGGGGCAATACCGAGCAAGTGCTGCACTGTCAGACCGTCAGTACTGAGGGAGTGCTGCACTGTCGGAGGGACAATACCAAGCAAGTGCTGCACTGTCGGAGGGGCAATACCGAGCAAGTGCTGCACTGTCGGAGAGTCGGTACTGAGGGAGTGCTGCACTATTGAAGGTTCAGTACCGAGGGAGCACTGCATTGTAAGAGGGGCAGAAATGAGGGAGTGCTGCACTGTCAGAGGGTCAGTATCGATGAAGAACTGCGCTGTCAGAGGGGCAATACTGCAGGAGTGCGCAGTGTCGGAGGAGCAGTACCAAGGAAGGATTGCACTGTCAGAGGACATAACTGCGGGAGTGCTGCAGTGTTGGAGGAGCAGTACGGATTGAGTGCTGCACTATCAAAGGTTCAGTACCGAGGGAGCACTGCACTGTAAGAGGGGCAGTACTGAGGGAGTGCTACATTGTCAGAAATGCCATCTTTCAGATGAGATATTAAATCAACATCCCATCTATTTGTTATGTTTAACATAAATAAAACCAACCAGGGATTTTCCCAAAATAGGAGATAAACAAATTATCCATCCGATTGTTCTTTGCTTTGCATCAAATGGCTGCCATGCTAAAATTAGGACCAGCTAATCCCAAGTCAGTTATTGGGTGTAAAGTGGCTCAGGATGTTTCTACAGCCTTGTATCGATAGAGATCCTTTCCTATAGTCACAGGGTCACCGCACCGTTTCTGTGAGGACACTTACTTGAAGCACCATGGCGCTGTCTGTAAAATATCTCAGCATTTCCTTTGACAATACCATGGAAGCCCGCTATCGTGATAGCCATCGCATCCCAGTGCTTCTTCTGGAAGGAATCAGCCATCCAGCTCTGTCTGGGCACAGTCCGCTGCAGGGTGCTATCGAAATATACTATCTGATAGTCATCCAGCATTGCCACCAAACTGTACTCGGGCAGCTCGGCCTGGCCAAGGTTCAATAGGTAGTAAAATGCGAGGATATGAAAATCTGCAGGATAACAAACAAGAACCAGCCTCAAAAAGGCTATCGACTGTAAAGTAACTCATAGTGGGAATGGCACCGGTTAACGAAAAATCAGTTTAGTACATAAGAAATACAAGTAGGAGTCGGCCATACGTCCCCTCTAGTCTGCTCTGCAATTTAATAAGACCATGGCTGAATTTCTATCTCAACTACACTTTCCCACCCACTCGTCACATTCCTTGACTCCCTTACTGCCCAAGAATCTATCTCGCTCAATCCTGAATATACTCACTGACTGAGCATTCACAGCTCTCTGGGGTAGAGAATTCCAAAGATCATAATTGGAATATTGTGTCCAGTTTTGGATACCATATGTTGAGAAGGATGTCATGGTTGTGGAAGAGATTTGCCTGGGTGATTCCGGGTGTGAGAGGCTTGAGTTAAGAGGACAGACCACAGGAAGAGAAAAGATCGAGCGATCTGATCGAGATGTCTAAACTATTGGGGGTTGGCAAAGAGAATCAACACTCCTCATTGTTCGGTAAGTTAGTAATGCGGGGGTGGGGAAGAAGAGCATTGGAAAATTCATCACCTGTTTCTCCCCCCACAGTGGCATTGTCCGATTTGCCAATTTATTCTAATTAACAAGACAGTAAGTAGGTTTGCCACTGGCAAATTTTCTACATAATCAAACACAAAGAGTTCACTTTGGCCTTGACTCACTCAGAGACTGTAATAAATGGACAGTGTTTGCTCAGAAATAAAAGCTCATTCTTGGACCTGAGCAGCAGATTGGATAGTGCCAAAGTCCATTGTGTTTCTGTGAGGTGAAAGTGCAACCAGAGGGCAGGGTTACAATCTACACCTACTTCAGTGTCACCCTGCAGAAGTAGCAGGAGGTTCGGAAAGAATTTACATTTATACAGTGCCTCTCACAACCTCAGAATGTCCCAAAGCACGACACAGCCAATGGAGTAATTCTGAAGTGTAGTCACTATTGCAATGTAGGAAACATCACTCATTATGTGAAGTGCTTCATTACTGGAGCAAAAAAACTATTTTCTCTGGTGGTGAGGGTGGCTTCGCATAACGTGAAAATCAAAGCTAAGCCACTCCAGGGTTTGTCAGGAAGGACTTCTTCGGCAACACAGGCATCTACCCTGCAATGTCGGAAACTGCCCAGGTTTGTCCAGTCGGCAAAAAGTAGGCCAAGTCCAATCTGGCCACTTACCACCCCATCAATCCACTCTCAGTCAACACCACAGTGTCATCGGCAGTGCTGTCCAGTGGCACTTACTCAGCATTAACCTGTTCACTGATGCTCAGCTTGGATTCCACCGGGGCCACTCGGCTGCAGACCTAAATTCCAGAGGTGAAATGAGAGTGACTGCACTTCATATCAAGGCAGCATTTGGCATCAAGGAGCCCTAGCATAACTGACATCAAAGGAAATCAGGGGGAGAGCTCTCCGCTGGTGTCGAGGAAGCCTTGGTGCATAGCTGCAGTGCATCTTGTAGATGGTACACACTGCTGCCACTGTGTGTTGGTGCCAATCAAGCGGGCTGCTTTTTCCTGGATGGTGTTGATCTTCTTGAGTGTTGTTGGAGCTGCACCTATCCAGGCAGGTGGAGAGTATTCTATCACACTCCTGACTTGTGCTTGGTAGATGGCGGACAGGCTTTGGGGAGTCAGGAGGATTCCGAGCCTCTGACCTGCTCTTGTAGCCACGTTATTTATATGGCTACTCCAGTTCAGTTCCTGACTTGTGCCTTATAGATGGCGGACAAGCATTGGAGAATCAATAGGAGAGTTACTCTTTGCAGAATTCCCAACCTCTGACCTGCTGTTGTAGCAACACTGTTTATACGGCTGGTCCAGTTCAGTTTCTAATCAATGGTATCCCAGGATGTTGATGGTAGTGGATTCAGCAATGTCAATGCTGTCAAGGGGAGATAATTAGATTCTCTCTTGTTGGATATGGACCTTGCCTGGCACTTGTGTAGCGCGAATGTTAATTTCTACTTATCAGCCCATATTGCTAGATATGGACATGGACTGTTTCATTATCTGAGTAGTTGGGAATGGTACTGAACATTGCAATCATCAGCAAACATCCCCACTTCTAACATTATGATGGAAGGAAGGTCATTCATGAAGCAGCTGAAGATGGTTGGGCCGAGGACACTACCCTGGTTGGGCCTCGTCCCCCACCAACATTCATGACTGGATTCGGAACTGCAGAGCTTTGATCTAATCCGTTAATTGTTGGATCACTTAGATGTGTTTAGAACAAGCTGCTTCCACTGCTTTAGCATGCCTGGTGCTGCTTCTGGCATGCTCTACTACACTCCTCATTGAACCAAGGGTTGATCCCCTGGTTTGATGTTAATGGTAGAGTGGGGATATGCCGGGCCATGAGGTTACAGATTGTGGTTGAATACAATTCTGGTGCAGCTGACGACCCACAGCACCTCATAACAGAATCACAGAATTGTTACAGTGCAGAAGGAGGCCATTCAGCCCATCGTGTCCGCACTGGCTCTCTGAGAGAGCAATTCCCTCAGTCCCATTCCCCTGCCTTTTCCCCATAACCCTGCACATTTTTCCTTTTCATATAACTGTCTAATTCCCTTTTGAATGCTTTAATTGAACCTGCCTCCACCACATTCTCAGGCAGCGCATTCCAGACCTTAACCACTCGCTGCGTGAAAAAGCTTTTCCTCATGTCACTTTTGCTTCTCTTACCAAATACTTTAAATTTGGTAAATCTCATTCTCGATCCTTTCATGAGTGGGAACAGTTTCTCTCTATCTACTCTGTCCATACCCGTCATGATTTTGAATACCTCTATCAAATCACCTCTCAGCCTTCTCCCCTCCAAGGAAAACAGTCCTAACTTCTCCCATCTATCTTCATAACTGAAATTCCTCATCCCTGGAACCATTGTCGTGAATCTTTTCTGTAGCCTCTCCAATGCCTTCACGTCTTTCTTAAAGTGCGGCGCCCACTAGTGTCCTATACAAGTTCAACATTCCTTGCACATTTTTGACCTGATGCCACAAGATTCCAAGGGCTCCGCAGTCAATGGTGAGGACTCTCAGGGCCATTCACTCCCGGCTGTATACCACTGTGTCGTCACCTCTGGTGGGTCTGTCCTCTGGGTCATTGTCTGTAAGGTATGATTCTGTGAGTATGACTCTGTCAGACTGTTGCTTCTCTCATTGTCTGTAAGGTATGATTCTGTGAGTAAGACTCTGTCAGGCTTTTGCTTCTCTCGCCTGTGGGGCAGCTCTCCCAATTTTGACACAAGTCCCCAGATGTTAGCAAGGAGGACTTTGCAAGGTTGACTAAGTTGAGAGTGCCTTTGTCGTCAGATTACTAGTCCAGGCCTCTAGATTACTACTCTAGTAACGTAACCACGATGCTACCATTCCTCATGGCAGGGCAAGTAAATTGAAAATTTCAAAACTGAGATTGATAGGCAATACAGAACCAAGACAGGTAGATGGAGGGCCTGAATGACTGCAGTTTACATTAATATAACACTTCGGGAACAACTCAAATATTGTGAAAACTCTCTCTCCCCTTCTCCTCCTTTTACTTTCCTACTCCCCATTCCTTCCTTTCTATTCTGCTTTCTCAAATATTTTTCCCTTCCATCCCCTCCCAAATTAGAGCTCAAAGACTTCTCACCCAAAGGGCTATTATTTGAATGTGCACCTTGGCAATAATTGCCAATCCATAAAATAACTGCTCCGACCAAAGACTTTGCAAACAAATCTGTAACACAACTTCGCACAGTGACCCCCTCACCAGTACAGGTATTATGCTTACCCTGAATCGTTCACACACCCAGGGCAATGAAATAATCTTGTGGTACTGTCAACCTGGGAGGTTCCCTCAAATACTAGCCACCGATATAAGCTGTTTGAATTGCTTACCAGAGGAGACTGTGGACACACAGTAAACATTCAATAAAGTAACAAGCAGCATGTTGTAAAGACACGCAGGGCACTGATCAACCAGCAGAGAAGCTGCTGTAACAGTAATGTAATCTCTTGTGCTTTTGAGCACTATGCTGGAATGAAGCTACTTATTGGTGCTCATGTGCAGCACATCTGATAACCAGATCCAGTGAGACTGAAAGAATTGTTCTGGTCACTGGTTAACAGGGAGTGGAGTCTGCAGTTTGCCTTCTACAGCAGGCATTTTTTGAAATGCTGCAAATGTCAGAAACGCGGCAGTCATTTTGTACACAGCAAGATCGGCAGTCATTTTGTACACAGCAAGATCCCACAAACAGCCAAGACATCAAAGAGAACTCCCCTGCTCTTCTTCAAAATAGTGCCATCAGTGCAGCTCTCTCTCTCTGTACTGGCTCTCCAACATTGAAGCGCTCCTTTGGACAGTACTGAGGGAGTGTAGCACTACTGACCTAATCTACCCTATCAGGTAGCTGTAAAAGATCACATGGTACTATTTCAAAGAAGAGCAGTGGAGTTCTCCCTGGCGTCCTGGGCCAATATATATCAATCAACAAGCATCACAAAAACATATGGTCATTATCACGTTGCTGTTTATTCGCCCTTACAAAGAACAAAGAACAAAGAAAATTACAGCACAGGAACAGGCCCTTCGGCCCTCCAAGCCTGCGCTGATCCAGATCCTCTATCTAAACATGTCGCCAATTTTCTAAGGGTCTGTATCTCTTTGCTTCCTGCCTATTCATGTATCTGTCTAGATACATCTTAAAAGACGCTATCATGCCCGCGTCTACCACCTCCGCTGGCAACGCGTTCCAGGCACCCACCACCCTCTGTGTAAAGAACTTTTCACGCATATCCCCCCTAAACTTTTCCCCTCTCACTTTGAACTCGTGACCCCTAGTAATTGAATCCCCCACTCTGGGAAAAAGCTTCTTGCTATCCACCCTGTCTATACCTCTCATGATTTTGTACACCTCAATCAGGTCCCCCCCTCAACCTCCGTCTTTCTAATGAAAATAATCCTAATCTACTCAACCTCTCTTCATAGCTAGTGCCCTCCATACCAGGCAACATCCTGGTGAACCTCCTCTGCACCCTCTCCAAAGCATCTACATCCTTTTGGTAATGTGGCGACCAGAACTGCACGCAGTATTCCAAATGTGGCCGAACCAAAGTCTTATACAACTGTAACATGACCTGCCAACTCTTGTACTCAATACCCCGTCCGATGAAGGAAAGCATGCCGTATGCCTTCTTGACCACTCTATTGACCTGCGTTGCCACCTTCAGGGAACAATGGACCTGAACACCCAATCTCTCTGTACATCAATTTTCCCCAGGACTTTTCCATTTACTGTATAGTTCACTCTTGAATTGGATCTTCCAAAATGCATCACCTCGCATTTGCCCTGATTGAACTCCATCTGCCATTTCTCTGCCCAACTCTCCAGTCTATCTATATTCTGCTGTATTCTCTGACAGTCCCCTTCACTATCTGCTACTCTACCAATCTTAGTGTCATCTGCAAACTTGCTAATCAGACCACCTATACTTTCCTCCAAATCATTTATGTATATCACAAACAACAGCACGGATCCTTGTGGAACACCACTGGTCACATGTCTCCATTTTGAGAAACTCCGCTCCACTGCTACTCTCTGTCTCCTGCTGCCCAGCCAGTTCTTTATCCATCTAGCTAGTACACCCTGGACCCCATGCGACTTCACTTTCTCCATCAGCCTACCATGGGGAACCTTATCAAACACCTTACTGAAGTCCATGTATATGACATCTACAGCCCTTCCCTCATCAATCAACTTTGTCACTTCCTCAAAGAATTCTATTAAGTTGGTAAGACATGACCTTCCCTGCACAAAACCATGTTGCCTATCACTGATAAGCCCATTTTCTTCCAATGGGAATAGATCCTATCCCTCAGTATCTTCTCCAGCAGCTTCCCTACCACTGACGTCAGGCTCACCGGTCTATAATTACCTGGATTTTCCCTGCTACCCTTCTTAAACAAGGGGACAACATTAGCAATTCTCCAGTCCTCCGGGACCTCACCCGTGTTTAAGGATGCTGCAAAGATGTCTGTTAAGGCCCCAGCTATTTCCTCTCTCACTTCCCTCAGTAACCTGGGATAGATCCCATCCGGACCTGGGGACTTGTCCACCTTAATGCCTTTTAGAATACCCAACACTTCCTCCCTCCTTACTGTGCACAAATGTTTTTTTCTGCATTACAATAGTATCTGCACTTCAAAAAGTACTCTTTGGGATGTCCTGAGGTCATAAAAGATACAAAATGGGCTGAATTTAATGAGCCACCACGATCACTCGGCGGGCAGCCATTTTGCATAGTGGAGGCGTGGGCCCACCCCGATCAGGTGGCGGGGGTGGGAGGCAAGTCGTTGATTTCGGCGTCACTCCTGCATTCACTCCTGCCTCAGAGTCACTGTCAGCTTTCAGTTGACTGGTAAAAATGTTGCTGAACTGATTCCTGGTTCCCCCCAACACCCCTGAAGAGTACTGCACAGAATGGCTGAGGCAAGGCACAGGGGGGGCCCCACGGTTCAGTGATGCCTCCCTGCAGATTCTCCTCCAGGCATCAGTGAACCGTGGGGCCCCCCTGTGCCTTGCCCAGCGATGACAAGAGGTCTAGCTGCCACGATGCCTGAGGAGAGTGCTGCACTAGTCCAGGACACCCTCAGGCCTGATAAGCAGCCTGCCTCCAGCCCAGCACAGCTGCTGTCGCAGGGATCACACCTCGTGGGGGTGCACGTAAATATATGAGGACGTCACATGTGCGTAGCTAATATGTTCTATTGTGATTAAAAGTTCTTTCCAAATTATTAGCTATCATTGTCTAAGCCATGAACCATTAAGCTTTAACTGAGTTGCTAATTTACCCCTCCCCCTTAGCGTAATGTCAATGTGACCACAGCCCTCATTGTGAGGAGAAACCTTGTTAAATATGGTCTTCCATTGGTAAAAACACACATTGCAGCCAATCACAAGACAGGGAGTACAAATGGAAAGGAGACAACAGAGTGCATTAAGGTGAGCTTTTATTTGACTTTGCAAATACACGTCAGGCTAGCTGGAAACAAGTCATTACACGGCTGTCTCTTGCCTGCGCATCCTCAACCCGTCTGGCTTCACAAACCCAATGAATGGCCTGCTCGATGATCGCTCAGGTGGACCTGTGACAGTTGCCGTTCCTCTCCTCCGCTGCATTGCGAGAGTTCCTCACAGGTGACAGAAGTCATGTCTTTAATGGGTACCTCCTCCAGATCCTTCCTCCCCTTCACTTCCATCTGACCCCCACCTCAATGAATTTCATGCTCGGCGTGATGTTGAGCTCATCTTCCGTCACCTTCGCCCCCAGGCTCACTTCTTGGACCAGGAGTTCCCCCCCCGACCAGCAGATTCACCCGCTCTTGATCTTTTCATTGAGAACTGCCGACAGGACAACGGCCGCCTCAATTTCTCTGCTCCCTTCACTCACTCTAGCCTGTCCCCCTCTGAACTTGCTGCACTCCGTTCTCTCAGGTCTAACCCCAACAAACCTGCTGACAAGGGTGGTGCTGTCGTTGTCTGGCGTACCGACCTCTACCTTGCAGAGGCTGAACGCCAACTCTGACACTTCTTCCTACCTCCCCTGGACCATGACCCCCACCACCGAACATCAAGCTACTGTCTACAGGACTGTTACTGACCTCATCTCCTCTGGAGATCTTCCCTCTACAGCTTCCGACCTCATAGTCCTCCTGCAACCCCAGACAGCCCGCTTCTACCTCTTTCCTATCTTTTCTCCCTGGTCCAGTCTCTTGCCACCTACATCCGTGACTCTTCTGATGCCCTACCTCATTTTGACAATTTCCAATTTCCTGACCCTAACCGCCTCCTCTTCACTATGGACGTCCAATCTCTCTACACCTCCATCACCAACAAGGATTGTCTGAGGGCTCTCCTGTCTTTTATTGGGGTATCCCTATTCCTTATTCCAGTCCTCCTCAAGCCCCCTCCCCCAACTCTTTTTCCAGTTCATTGATGGCTCAATGACTCCCGCCCCGAACTGGAAGAAAACTTCCGACTTTGCTTCTAATTTCCACCATTCTTCTCACCTTTTCATAGTCCATCTCCGACTCCTTCCCTTCCTCAACTTCTCTGTCTCTATCTCTGGGGATAGTCTCCACTAATATTCATTATAAGCCCACCGACTCCCACAGCTACCTTGAATACACTTCCTCACACTCTGCGTCCTGTCAGGACTCCATTCAATTTTCCCAATTTCTACATCTCCGATGCATCTGTTAAAATGATGCAACCTTCCACAACAGCACTTCTGATATGTTTTTCTTTTCCCTCAACCAAGGATTCCCCCCCACCTCCCCACTGTGGTTGCCAGGGTCCTCAACTGTGTCTGACCCATTTCCCGCACCCCTAACCCTCCCTCCCTCCCAGAACCGCAATAGGGTTCCCAATCCTCACTTACCACCCCACCAGCCTCCACATCCAAAGGATCATCCTCTAATTCCGCTCCGATACCTTGTCTCCTTTCCACGGCACCATTAGCACACTCTTTGCCTTTGCCTCATGTCAGTTAAATCTCTCCAGCCCTTTTGATCTCTCATTAAATGGTTTCCCATGGGCATTCTGTCCCTCCTCTGCATCCTCCTTTTGGTGGATGATTGTCACACAAGCATTTCCTCATCATTTAAGGCCTCCCCCTCTGCAGCGCTAGATTGTGTAGAGCAGTCCAGCCCACCACAATACCTAAGACCCTCACAGGTGGCAGGTGCTGTGCTGCTCCTCCGCTGCATTGCGAGAGTTCCTCACAGGTGTCAGTAGCCATGTCTTTACTGGGTAGCCCCTCCCAATCCTTCTTCCCCTTCACTTCCCTCTGGCCCCCACCTCAATGAATTTCACACTCGATGTGATGTTGAGCTGCTGTTCCGTCGCCTTCGTCTCCAGGCTCACTTCTTTGACCTCCGCCCAGCAGACCATCTCCAGCATTCACCTGCTCTTAATCTTTTGCCATCTTAATATCTCTGCTCCCCTCGCTCACTCTAACCTGTCTCCTTCCAAACCTGCTGCACTCCCTGCAGAGGCTGAGCGCCAATTCAGTTCATCCTACCTTACACACTTCGCACTACCTTACACCTTCATCCTACACACTTCATCCTACCTCCCGCTGGACCATGACCCCACCACTGAACATCAAGCCACTGTCTCCAGGACTGTCAGTGACTTCAGCTCCTCCAGAGATCTTCCCTCTACAGATTCCAACCTCACAGTCCTGCAACCCCAGACGGCCCGCTTCTAACTCCTTCCCAAAATCCATAAACAAGACTGTTTTCTTCCTATCTTGACTCTTCCAGTCTCTTCCCGCCTACATCCGTGACTCTTCTGACAGCCTACGTCATTTTGACAATTTCCAGTTTCCATGCCCTAACTGCCTCCTCTTCACTATGGATGTCCAATCTCTCTACACTTCCATCCCCCACCAGGATGGTCTGAAGGCTCTCCACTTCTTCCTTGAGGCCCAACCCAGTCCCCATCCACCACCACCACCCTCTCCCGCCTGGCTGAACTTGTTCTCACATTAAACAACTTCTCCTTCAACTCCACTCGGACACGTGTGCTGATCTCACCTGACCTAAGTCGCTGATGGCACTAAGAGCCCAACCTCTGTTCCATCAATGTGATCGACCAAACATCACACAGCAATTTGGTAATCCAATACAGCTCCCCCCTCCCAAATCCACACTGAACACCCTTGCTGAGCCACCGAGATCCTGGACCCTGATACAGAGCTCCCGAGAACCCAAACCCCCATGCAGATCTCCTGAGACTCCGGACCCCTTTGCAGATCCTCCAAGACCGGGCAGATGATTCCAATGTAATTCTGTCCCCATATGCCACCATGCCCGCCTTCGATGGCCACATTAAATTCAGACAAATATATGCAAGCTTTTCTCGTAAAAGCCCCCGCCCCAATACAGAGTCTTCTTCCTCAACGCAGGAGGGGTTGGTCTGGTAGCCGCTGTTCCCTGCCCTCTGACATTGAAAAGGTGAGTGCTCCACCCTTCTTCATGAGCCTCTCCAGCTCCTCCTCACTACTCCTGTGCCAGTGTGTCCATGTTGCTGCTCTTCCAGGGAGAGCTCCACCCTGATCTCTGTGTGGACCTTTCCTCCTCCTCCCCTCTGAAGAAGCCTTTGTTTTCAGTGTGCTGTCTACACACAGGCCAACAGCTCTACAAGTGCACAACTTGTAGGTCTTTGGCTGCTTGACAACCCTCCAGATCCATCCACCCATGCCCTCGGAGAGACCTCTGAGGATCTTCATCCGGTGCCACATGGTGACTGGCCATCCCGCTGCCGCAGGTCCTTCAGTGACTCCTCCACCAATTGTGGGTTCTCTGCTCCCCAATATCTCTGAGCCATATATATGGCTCCATTGGCTATATCACCCTACACACCATACCCATATATGGCTCAAGAACAAAGAAAATTACAGCACAGGAACAGGCCCTTCGGCCCTCCAAGCCTCTATTGGCTATATCACCTTATATACTATACACATATATGGCTCCATTGGCGATACACACCATACCCATATTTGGCTAAACTACATTGTACACCATACCCATATATGGCTTCATTGGCTATATCAACCTATACATCATTGCCTTGTTTTGCTCCATTAGCTAAACTACCTGTTATATTCAATGCCCATATATGGCTCCATTGGTTATATCACCCATTATACTCCATACCCATATATGGCTCAATTGGCTATATTGTGTTACATTAAATCTCACCAAACGTAAACTTGAATGTTTTCTGAGATTTAACCCTTATACCCTCAGCCTTTTCAAAAAAAAAAAATTCATGGAATGTGGGTGTCACTGGCGAGGCCAGCATTTATTGCCCATCCCTAATTGTGTTTGAACTGAGTGACTTGCTAGGCTATTTCAGAGGACAGTAAAGAGTCAACCACATTGATGTAGATCTGGAAACACATGTAGGCCAGACCAGCTAAAAACAGCAGATTTCCATCCCAAAAGGGCATTAGTGAACCAGGTGGGTTTTTTACAACAATCGATCATAGTTTCATGGAACCATTACTGAGACTAGCTTTCAATTCCAGACTTTTATTAATGAATTCAATTTAACTTCCACCATTTGCCGTAGTAGGAATTGAACCCACGCCATTAGCCTGAGTCGCTGAATGACTAGTTCAGTCACATTACCACTACGCCACCATCACCCCTTGTAGCTGTGTGATATTCTTCTACACAGCCTCATCAGGATTTGGAGAACAGCATTCAGTTCTAGGCACAGTAACTCAGAAAGGATAATATTTGACCTGAATGATTCAATGAAATCTGTTTGACTACAGCCGCTCAGGACAACCTCGCAAATTGCGATGAAACAGGAATTAACAAAAAGGAAGGTAAATAGAACCTTTATTTGTCTGTATTTCTCACAGTATCTTACACCAAGGATGAACACAGTATAGCTCCTTAAAAACTGAAGGGAAATGCTCACCTCTCGGGAGTTTTTATAATGCTGGAAGAAGTCAATGATTGTTTGGCGGAAATCAGAAGTCATCACATCTTCACTTTAACCGACCCAGTGCATAAATTTTTTTCAAATGTTTCACTAGCTTTTGACTCAATGGATCGATGCTGAGTACACTGTGTAGAATCTACCTCTTTAACTTTGACAGTTTCCAGCTCTGGCCCATTTTCATCTGCACCCGCTGTGGCCTGTTATCAATTTGTGCATCAGTCATCTAATTTTATTTAGAGATACAGCACTGAAACAGGCCCTTCGGCCCACCGAGTCTGTGCCAACCAACAACCACCCATTTATACTAACCCTACAGTAATCCCATATTCCCTACCTACACTAGGGGCAATTTACAATGGCCAATTTACCTATAAACCTGCAAGTCTTTGGCTGTGGGAGGAAACCCAGTCACAGGGAGAACTTACAAACTCTATACAGGCAGTACCCAGAATCGAACCCGGGTCCCTGGAGCTATGAGGCTGCAGTGATAACCACTGCGCCACTGTGCCACCCTAACTTTCCACTTCTCACTTTCCACACCCAGTTCTAAGGCCAGCTCCAAAGCAAAATGCTGCCTGTTCTGGAAATTAGACACAAAAAGCAGAAAATGCTGGAAACGCTCAGGTCAGGCAGTATCTATGGAGAGAGAAACAGAGTTAATGTTTCAGGTCGATGACCTATCATCAGAACTGGAAGCATTTGCAGATGAACAGCTTTTAAGCAAGTACAGAGGCAGGGCAAGTAGGGGCAAGACAGGAACAAAGGGAATGATGGTGAAAGGCAAAAGGGGGTGATAAGGAGACAAGTATAGAAATAATAGATGGATCCAGAGAATGATCCGTGGTTAAGAGCTAAAGTTTCAATACTCAATGCTGAGACCGAAAGGCTGTAAAGTGCCTAACTGATAGATAAGATACCTCTTGAGCTTTATTGAATCAGTGGTGGTAGACGAGGACAGAGAGATAAGACTGAGAGTGGAGCAGGGTATTAAAATGTCAGGAGACCGGAAGCTCAGGGTCGTACTTGTGAACTGAATGGAAAGCGAACACCCATCTACATTTGGTCTCCCGATTGTGGAGGAGTCCGCATGGTGAGCAGCAAATGTAGTATAATAAGTTGAAAGAATAAATAAATCCTGCATTAAATGGTGCAGAGGACACCGATCCTATTTCCTCATCCTCCTCAGTGCCTTTTTACCTGTTTTAAGTACTCCAAGGTACTTCTTAGTTCGAATCGTCCTCAATAGCTGTTCATGACCACGGTTCAGCAGTTAATTATTTTCATCCTCAGTGAGTCATCACAACTGCAACACACATCCATCCTCTGCAGACATGTCTATGTTTCAATTACCATGAGTATTTAATTTGACAGAAACTCCATTTTAATGAACATTGCTCAATAAATCATGACAAACATACTTAGAATAAATGTAAAATTAGAGCTAGGCCATTCACAGGTGCAGTCAGGAAACATTTCTTCACACACAGGGTGCAACTCTCTCCCTCTCGGCCAATGATCTAACGGAATGCCAGAACAGACTGAATTGTCTATTCCTGTTCCGATTGCTTGCAAAACAACATCACAATAGATAAACCCACCCCATTCCATCTATAAATCTGCCACCTCTTGTAGAGGACCTGTAGCCTTAGATCAGGGCAAGGACGGCATTGCCAATGGCTGTGGAGGTGACAGCTGCCCTAAGAACATAGGAAATGGGTACAGGAGGAATCCGTACAGCTCCTTGAGCCTGCTCCACCATTCAGTAAGATCATGGTTTATCTGATCTTGGCCTGAACTCCACTTTCCTGTCTGTTTCCCATAACCCTTGACTCCTGTATGGTTCAAAATGAATTTCTCTGAATTAGGATTCTTCCAGGCGGGAGCAGGTGACCTCTGTAACATCTCCCAGTTCACATTCCACTGCTGTATAGGAGAAGTGACCAATGCTCTTTATGCCAGGAGAGAGGAGTAGATTGTGTTCTCTCTGATCAGAGAGAAGCAGATGGAGCATGCGCGTAGCCTTTACCAGCATTGTGGGTTTCCCCGTGGTGCTGGGTGCCGTCAACTGCACACGTGACTTTGCGAGCACCAATTCTAAATGCAGAGATGTAGCAAAGGGTTTCACTTCCTGAAACGAGAGCTGGTGTGCGACCATGCTCAGCACATCATGCAGATGCACGTCTTCTATCCTGGCAGCAGTCATAATGCCTTTATTCTGCACCAGTCTGCTGTTCCCTCAGTATTTGAGCCTCCAGGGTTAAACCAGAGGGCAGCTGCTGTGCGACAAGGGCTATCCACTTAACACCTAGCTCATGAGTCTGTTGCACAATCCAAAAACATGTGACCAGCATGTTTATAATGAGAGCCTTGCTGCCACACAAAATATCATAGAGCTGGCGTGTGAGGGTTCTGCTGCCTGGAGCACACTGGAGGAGCCCTGCAGCACTCACCAGAGCATGTATCCTGATTCCACGTCATCTGCTATATCCTCTACAACCTTGTCATCATGAAGGCACAGCCCTGCCCACCAAGGATACAGCAAGCAGTTCAAGGTGGGATTAGATTGTGATTGATACAGGGCTATGGGGAGAGAGCGGTGTTGTGCCTAATACGCATTTACTCTTAAAGAATCTGCGGAATCCAATTGGTGAAAGGTATATCAATATTTTATTCACACGCTAAATCATCAAGTACAAGCTCTCACTACTTGTACAGTATCAAAACTCATCAAAGTACAAGTTCTCACTACTTGTACAGTATCAAAACTCATCAAAGTACAAGCTCTCACTACTTGTACAGTATCAAAACTCATCAAAGTACAAGCTCTCACTACTTGTACAGTATCAAAACTCATCAAAGTACAAGCTCTCACTACTTGGACAGTATCAAAACTCATCAAAGTACAAGCTCTCACGACTTGGACAGTATCAAAACTCATCAAAGTACAAGCTCTCACTACTTGTACAGTATACTATCCGTCAAGACACGAGGTGATCAGTCTCGGACTTGCAGCTGCTCTTCTGTTCTCTGAGCCCCTGGTTCAGGGTATCTGCTCGAGTGTTCTTCCCCGGGGTTCTCGTACCTTCCTCAGTTTCAGTCAAGGGTTAAATCTTGTTTCCAAGACCCTCCCCTCTTAGTTACTTACAGAGTCTGGTATACCGACATAATGGTAATTCCTTATTTGGCTCAGTGAGAAACTGTTGAAAACTTCACAGTTTCCTGTTATCTGCTATGAGTCACATCTTATCCAGTAACTATGACTGCCCCCTTTATCTACTACATGAATGACAGGGTCTGGTATCATCAATAAGTCTTATCTATACTGTTTACAATTCCTCGGCCATCTGTGTGCTGTGGCCCCTTTGTTTTAACTAACTTTTTATGTGTTTTTACTGGGTCTACTGCGGGGCAGTGGGATTAGTTTGGGATTGATACAGGGATATGGGGAGAGAGTGGGGCACTGGGATTAGTTTGGGATTGATACAGGGCTACGGGGAGAGAGCGGGGCAGTGGGATTAGTTTCGGATTGATACAGGGCGATGGGGAGAGAGTGGGGCAGCGGGATTAGTTTGGGATTGATACAGGGCTATGAGGAGAGAGTGGTGCAGTGGGATTAGTTTGGGATTGATACAGGGCTATGGGGAGAGAGTGGGGCAGTGGGATTAGTTTGGGATTGATACAGGTATATGGGGAGAGAGTGGGGCAGTGGGATTAGTTTGGAATTGATACAGGGCTATGGGGAGAGAGTGGGGCAGTGGGATTAATTTGGGATTGATACAGGGGTATGGGGAGAGAGTGGGGCAGTGGGATTAGTTTGGGATTGATACAGGGATATGGGGAGAGAGCGGGGCAGTGGGATTAGTTTGGGATTGATACAGGGCTATGCGGAGAGAGTGGGGCAGTGGGATTAGTTTGGGATTGATACAGGGCGATGGGGAGAGAGTGGGGCAGTGGGATTAGCTGGGGATTGATACAGGGCTATGGGGAGAGAGCGGGGCAGTGGGATTAGTTTGGGATTGATACAGGGCTATGGGGAGAGAGCAGGGCAGTGGAATTAGTTTGTGATTGATACAGGGTTGTGGGGAGAGAGTGGTGCAGTGGAATTAGTTTGGGATTAATACAGGGCTCTGGGGAGAGCGGGGCAGTGGGATTAGTTTGGGATTGATACAGGGATATGGGGAGAGAGTGGGGCACTGGGATTAGTTTAGGATTGATACAGGGCTATGAGGAGAGAGTGGTGCAGTGGGATTAGTTTGGGATTGATACAGGGATATGGGGAGAGAGTGGGGCAGTGGGATTAGTTTGGGATTGATACAGGGCTATGGGGAGAGAGTGGGGCAGTGGGATTAGTTTAGGATTGATACAGGGATATGGGGAGAGAGCGGGGCAGTGGGATTAGTTTGGAATTGATACAGGGCTATGGGGAGAGTGGGGCAGTGGAATTAATTTGGGATTGATGCAGGGAAATGGGGAGAGAGTGGTGCAGTGGGATTAGTTTGGGATTGATACAGGGATATGGGGAGAGAGCGGGGCAGTGGGATTAGTTTGGGATCGATACAGGGCTATGAGGAGAGAGTGGTGCAGTGGGATTAGTTTGGGATCGATACAGGGCTATGGGGAGAGAGTGGGGCAGTGGGATTAGTTTGGGATTGATACAGGGATATGGGGAGAGAGTGGGGCAGTGGGATTAGTTGGGGATTGATACAGGGATATGGGGAGAGAGTGGGGCAGTGGGATTAGTGTGGGATTGATACAGGGATATGGGGAGAGAGTGGGGCAGTGGGATTAGTTTGGGATTGATACAGGGCTATGGGGAGAGAGTGGGGCAGTGGGATTAATTTGGGATTGATACAGGGCTATGGGGAGAGAGTGGGGCAGTGGGATTAGTTTGGGATTGATACAGGTATATGGGGAGAGAGTGGGGCAGTGGGATTAGTTTGGGATTGATACAGGTATATGGGGAGAGAGTGGGGCAGTGGGATTAGTTTGGAATTGATACAGGGCTATGGGGAGAGAGTGGGGCAGTGGGATTAATTTGAGATTGATACAGGGGTATGGGGAGAGAGTGGGGCAGTGGGATTAGTTTGGGATTGATACAGGGATATGGGGAGAGAGCAGGGCAGTGGGATTAGTTTGGGATTGATACAGGGCTATGCGGAGAGAGTGGGGCCGTGGGATTAGTTGGGGATTGATGCAGGGCTATGGGGAGAGAGTGGGGCAGTGGGATTAGTTTGGGATTGATAGAGGGCTATGTGGAGAGAGCAGGGCAGTGGGATTAGTTTGGGATTGATACAGGGCTATGGGGAGAGAGCAGGGCAGTGGGATTAGTTTCTGTTTGATACAGGGCTATGGGGAGAGAGCAGGGCAGTGGGATTAGTTTGGGATTGATACAGGGCTATGGGGAGAGAGTGGGGCAGTGGAATTAGTTTGGGATTGATAGAGGGCTATGTGGAGAGAGCAGGGCAGTGGGATTAGTTTGGGATTGATACAGGGCTATGGGGAGAGAGCAGGGCAGTGGGATTAGTTTCTGTTTGATACAGGGCTATGGGGAGAGAGCAGGGCAGTGGGATTAGTTTGGGATTGATACAGGGTTGTGGGGAGAGAGCAGGGCAGTGGGATTAGTTTGGGATTAATACAGGGATATGGGGAGAAAGTGGGGCATTGGGATTAGTTGGGCATTGATACAGGGCTATGGGGAGAGAGCAGGGCAGTGGAATTAGTTTGGGATTAATACAGGGATATGGGGAGAGAGTGGTGCAGTGGGATTAGTTTGGGATTAATACAGGGATATGGGGAGAGAGTGGGGCAGTGGGATTAGTTTGGGATTGATACAGGGCTATGGGGAGAGAGTGGGGCAGTGGGATTAGTTTGGGATTGATGGATATGGGGAGAGAGTGGGGCAGTGGGATTAGTTTGGGATTAATACAGGGATATGGGGAGAGAGTGGGGCATTGGGATTTGTTGGGCATTGATACAGGGTTGTGGGGAGAGAGCAGGGCAGTGGGATTAGTTTGGGATTAATACAGGGATATGGGGAAAGAGTGGTGCAGTGGGATTAGTTTGGGATTGATACAGGGCTCTGGGGAGAGCGGGGCAGTGGGATTAGTTTGGGATTGATGGATATGTCGAGAGAGCGGGGCAGTGGGATTAGTTTGGGATTGATACAGGGCTATGAGGAGAGAGTGGGGCAGTGGGATTAGTTTGGGGTTGATACAGGGCTATGGGGAGAGAGTGGGGCAGTGGGATTAGTTTGGGATTGATACAGGGCTATGGGGAGAGAGTGGGGCAGTGGGATTAGTTTGGGATTGATGGATATGGGGAGAGAGTGGGGCAGTGGGATTAGTTTGGGATTGATACAGGGCTATGGGGAGAGAGTGGGGCAGTGGGATTAATTTGGGATTGATACAGGGCTATGGGGAGAGAATGGGGCAGTGGGATTAGTTTGGGATTGATACAGGTATATGGGGAGAGAGTGGGGCAGTGGGATTAGTTTGGAATTGATACAGGGCTATGGGGAGAGAGTGGGGCAGTGGGATTAATTTGAGATTGATACAGGGGTATGGGGAGAGAGTGGGGCAGTGGGATTAGTTTGGGATTGATACAGGGTTATGGGGAGAGAGTGGGGCAGTGGGATTAGTTTGGGATTGATACAGGGCTATGTGGAGAGAGCAGGGCAGTGGGATTAGTTTGGGATTGATACAGGGCTATGGGGAGAGAGCAGGGCAGTGGGATTAGTTTCTGTTTGATACAGGGCTATGGGGAGAGAGCAGGGCAGTGGGATTAGTTTGGGATTGATACAGGGCTATGGGGAGAGAGCAGGGCAGTGGGATTAGTTTCTGTTTGATACAGGGCTATGGGGAGAGAGTGGGGCAGTGGAATTAGTTTGGGATTGATACAGGGTTGTGGGGAGAGAGCAGGGCAGTGGGATTAGTTTGTGATTGATGCAGGGTTGTGGGGAGAGAGCAGGGCAGTGGAATTAGTTTGGGATTAATACAGGGATATGGGGAGAGAGTGGTGCAGTGGGATTAGTTTGGGATTAATACAGGGATATGGGGAGAGAGTGGGGCATTGGGATTTGTTGGGCATTGATACAGGGTTGTGGGGAGAGAGCAGGGCAGTGGGATTAGTTTGGGATTAATACAGGGATATGGGGAAAGAGCGGTGCAGTGGGATTAGTTTGGGATTGATACAGGGCTCTGGGGAGAGCGGGGCAGTGGGATTAGTTTGGGATTGATGGATATGTCGAGAGAGCGGGGCAGTGGGATTAGTTTGGGATTGATACAGGGCTATGAGGAGAGAGTGGGGCAGTGGGATTAGTTTGGGGTTGATACAGGGCTATGGGGAGAGAGTGGGGCAGTGGGATTAGTTTGGGATTGATACAGGGCTATGGGGAGAGAGTGGGGCAGTGGGATTAGTTTGGGATTGATGGATATGGGGAGAGAGTGGGGCAGTGGGATTAGTTTGGGATTAATACAGGGATATGGGGAGAGAGTGGGGCATTGGGATTTGTTGGGCATTGATACAGGGTTGTGGGGAGAGAGCAGGGCAGTGGGATTAGTTTGGGATTAATACAGGGATATGGGGAAAGAGTGGTGCAGTGGGATTAGTTTGGGATTGATACAGGGCTCTGGGGAGAGCGGGGCAGTGGGATTAGTTTGGGATTGATGGATATGTCGAGAGAGCGGGGCAGTGGGATTAGTTTGGGATTGATACAGGGCTATGAGGAGAGAGTGGGGCAGTGGGATTAGTTTGGGGTTGATACAGGGCTATGGGGAGAGAGTGGGGCAGTGGGATTAGTTTGGGATTGATACAGGGCTATGGGGAGAGAGTGGGGCAGTGGGATTAGTTTGGGATTGATGGATATGGGGAGAGAGTGGGGCAGTGGGATTAGTTTGGGATTGATACAGGGCTATGGGGAGAGAGTGGGGCAGTGGGATTAATTTGGGATTGATACAGGGCTATGGGGAGAGAATGGGGCAGTGGGATTAGTTTGGGATTGATACAGGTATATGGGGAGAGAGTGGGGCAGTGGGATTAGTTTGGAATTGATACAGGGCTATGGGGAGAGAGTGGGGCAGTGGGATTAATTTGAGATTGATACAGGGGTATGGGGAGAGAGTGGGGCAGTGGGATTAGTTTGGGATTGATACAGGGATATGGGGAGAGAGCAGGGCAGTGGGGTTAGTTTGGGATTGATACAGGGCTATGCGGAGAGAGTGGGGCCGTGGGATTAGTTTGGGATTGATACAGGGCTATGGGGAGAGAGTGGGGCAGTGGGATTAGTTGGGGATTGATACAGGGCTATGGGGAGAGAGTGGGGCAGTGGGATTACTTTGGGATTGATAGAGGGCTATGTGGAGAGAGCAGGGCAGTGGGATTAGTTTGGGATTGATGCAGGGCTATGGGGAGAGAGTGGGGCAGTGGGATTAGTTTCTGTTTGATACAGGGCTATGGGGAGAGAGCAGGGCAGTGGGATTAGTTTGGGATTGATACAGGGCTATGGGGAGAGAGTGGGGCAGTGGAATTAGTTTGGGATTGATACAGGGCTATGGGGAGAGAGTGGGGCAGTGGGATTAGTTTGGGATTGATACAGGGATATGGGGAGAGAGTGGGGCAGTGGGATTAGTTTGGGATTGATACAGGGTTGTGGGGAGAGAGCAGGGCAGTGGAATTAGTTTGGGATTAATACAGGGATATGGGGAGAGAGTGGTGCAGTGGGATTAGTTTGGGATTAATACAGGGATATGGGGAGAGAGTGGGGCATTGGGATTTGTTGGGCATTGATACAGGGTTGTGGGGAGGGAGCAGGGCAGTGGGATTAGTTTGGGATTAATACAGGGATATGGGGAAAGAGTGGTGCAGTGGGATTAGTTTGGGATTGATGGATATGGGGAGAGAGTGGGGCAGTGGGATTAGTTTGGGATTGCTACAGGGCTATGGGGAGAGAGTGGGGCAGTGGGATTAGTTTGGGGTTGATGGATATGGGGAGAGAGCGGAGCAGTGGGATTAGTTTGGGATTGATACAGGGTTATGGGGAGAGAGTGGGGCAGTGGGATTAGTTTGGGATTGATACAGGGCTATGGGGAGAGAGTGGGGCAGTGGGATTAGTTTGGGATTGATGGATATGGGGAGAGAGTGGGGCAGTGGGATTAGTTTGGGATTGCTACAGGGCTATGGGGAGAGAGTGGGGCAGTGGGATTAGTTTGGGGTTGATACAGGGCTAAGGGGGAGAGAGTGGGGCAGTGGGATTAGTTTGGGATTGATGGATATGGGGAGAGAGTGGGGCAGTGGGATTAGTTTGGGATTGATACAGGGCTATGGGGAGAGAGTGGGGCAGTGGGATTAATTTGGGATTGATACAGGGTTGTGGGGAGAGAGCAGGGCAGTGGAATTAGTTTGGGATTAATACAGGGATATGGGGAGAGAGTGGTGCAGTGGGATTAGTTTGGGATTAATACAGGGATATGGGGAGAGAGTGGGGCATTGGGATTTGTTGGGCATTGATACAGGGTTGTGGGGAGGGAGCAGGGCAGTGGGATTAGTTTGGGATTAATACAGGGATATGGGGAAAGAGTGGTGCAGTGGGATTAGTTTGGGATTGATGGATATGGGGAGAGAGTGGGGCAGTGGGATTAGTTTGGGATTGCTACAGGGCTATGGGGAGAGAGTGGGGCAGTGGGATTAGTTTGGGGTTGATACAGGGCTAAGGGGGAGAGAGTGGGGCAGTGGGATTAGTTTGGGATTGATGGATATGGGGAGAGAGCGGGGCAGTGGGATTAGTTTGGGATTGATACAGGGTTATGGGGAGAGAGTGGGGCAATGGGATTAGTTTGGGATTCATACAGGGCTAAGGGGGAGAGAGTGGGGCAATGGGATTAGTTTGGGATTCATGCAGTGCTAAGGGGGAGAGAGTGGAGCCGTGGGATTAGTTTGGGATTGATACAGGGCTATGGGGAGAGAGAGGGGCAGTGGGATTAGTTTGTGATTGATATAGGGCTCTGGGGAGAGTGGGGCAGTGGGATTAGTTTGAAAAGGAGATCCCATGCCTGAAATCCCTGGGGAATCTGATGGAACAATGCTGGGGTGCGCATGAGTTATCCTCAAATTCCTGTTCAGTGTAGTTTCTCCGACATGCAGTGACAGTGCAAGTGATTGGATTTTTGCCAGGACAGTGGTGAAGATGTCGTTCTGTTGCTCTTTGAGTGTCATTGACATGGAAGGAGTCTCAGTTCAATTTCCTGCCCCCTCCCCAGATTTGCAGCTTTAACCCACCATACCCAGGCCCAAGAACATGGGTGCATTTGTTTATATGTTCGACATTCAAGGAAATAAAGATTTGGCAGACAATTTTGCCTGATGACAGTGCTCCTTTAAGACATTGTGACGTGAGTTTTCACAGACCGGGTAAGATGAAACTGGAAGTAAAGTGAGTGACTGCATGCGTGAGATGGCCGTCAGTAAAGCCATCTTAATCGTGACCAGTGATTTAACCTGCTCCATCTGCCAATCCCTGTTTGTGGAGCCGGTGAGACTGGACTGTGAGCACAACTTCTGTAAATCCTGTATCCAGAAGTGTTGGGGAAAGAAAGCAGCGTCAGGCTGTGTCCTGCCCGGAATGTCAGACAGTTTTCCTCAGGAGAAACTACACCAGTAACAAGGTGTTGACCAATCTCTCCGAGTCAGCTCGGCAGCTGGAGCTGAACCTGAATCCGGAGGAGGCTCGGTCTCACTGTGAGGAACACGATGAGAAGCTGAAACAGGACAGAGAAAGGGACCAGTCTCACTGTGAGGAACATGATGAGAAGCTCATGTTATTCTGTGAGGAGGATGAGATTCTGATGTGTGCTCGTTGTGTCGATTCTCCTGCACATTCCTGCCAATGCACAGGGCAGTTCGAATGTACAAGGTCAGGGGACACTGCATCCATTGTTAATTGCATTTATTGGGCTGTAATCCGGAATGTTTGAAGTTGATGGACAAATTTTTGTCAGTCCTCCAGCTTCACAGCATCATCGAAATCACAGAATGGTTAGAGCACAGAAGGAGACCATTTGGCCCATTGTGTCTGTCCCGTCTCTCTGCAAGACCAAATCACCTCGTCCCACTCCCCCGCCTTTTCCCCAGAGCCCTGCAATTTTTTTTCTTTTCAGATAGTTATCTAATTCTCTGGTGAAGGCCTCAATTGAATCTGCCTCCACTACACTGTCAGGTAGTGCATTCCAGATCCCAACCACTCACGTTGAGTAAAATAGTTTTTCCTCGTATCGCCATTGCTTTTTTTGACAACCTTAAATCAGTGACCTCTGCTCCTCAACCCTTCCGCCCACAGAAAGATTTTTTACCCATCTACCCTGCCCACACCCCTTATGATATTTGAACTCCTCTATCAATTCTCCTCTTAATGTTTTAGAGATACAGCACTGAAACAGGCCCTTCGGCCCACCGAGTCTGTGCCGACCATCAACCACCCATTTATACTAATCCCACAGTGGCGCAGTGGTTAGCACTGCAGCCTCACAGCTCCAGGGACCCGGGTTCAATTCTGGGTACTGCCTGTGTGGAGTTTGCAAGTTCTCCCTGTGTCTGCGTGGGTTTCCTCCGGGTGCTCCCGTTTCCTCCCACAGCCAAAAGACTTACAGGTTGATAGGTAAATTGGCCATTATAAATTGCCCCTAGTATAGGTAGGTGGTAGGGGAATATAGGGACGGATGTGGTAGGAATATGGGATTAGTGTAGGATTAGTATAAATGGGTGGTTAATGGTCGGCGCAGACTCGGTGGGCCGAAGGGCCTGTTTCAGTGCTGTATCTCTAAATAAGTAAAATAATCCTACACTAATTCCATATTCCTATCACATCCCCACCTGTCCCTATATTTCCCTACCACCTACCTATACTAGGGGCAATTTATAATGGCCAATTTACCTATCAACCTGCAAGTCTTTGGCATGTGGGAGGAAACTGGAGCACCCGGAGGAAACCCACGCAGACACAGGGAGAACTTGCAAACTCCGCACAGGCAGTACCCAGAATCGAACCCGGGTCGCTGGAGCTGTGAGGCTGCGGTGCTAACCACTGCGCCACTGTGCCACCCAATATTCTTTTGTCTCGAGAGAGCAGCCCCGGGTTCTCCAGCCTATCCACGTGACTGAGGTTCCTCATCCCTGGAACCATTCTTGTGATCTTTTCTGCACCCTCTCTCATGCCTTCATATCCTTCCTAAAGTGCAATGCCCAGAACTGGATACACTACTCGAGTTGAGGCCAAATAGGGGTTTTATAGAGGTTCATCATAACTTCCTTTTGTACTCTATGTCCCTATTTATAAAGCCTAGGATCTCGTCTGCTTTATTTACCACTTTCTCAGCCTGCCCTGCCACCTTCAATGATTTGTGCACACAGACCCTTGGGTCGCCCTGTTCCTACACCCCCTTTAGAATTGTACCCTTTTGCTCGTTCTTCTTACCAAAATGTATCACCTCACACTTCTCTGCATTAAATTTCATCTGCTACATGTCCACCCATTCCAGCAGCCTGTCTAAGTCCTCTTGAAGTTTACACTATCCCCCTCACCGTTCACAATACCTCCAAGGTTAGCGTCCTCCACACATTTTGAAATCTTGCCCTGTATAACAAAGCCTCGGGTCACTAATATAGATCAAGAAACGCAGTTGGTCCTAACACTGCCCCGTGGGGAACCCCACTATATATCTTCATCCAGTCCAAAAAACAAGCCGTCACCACTGCTCTCCGTTTCCTGTCACTTAACCAACTTTGTATCCATTCTGCTACTGTCCCTTTTATTCCATGGGCCTTAACTTTGTTGACAAGCCTGCTATGGGGCACTGTATCAAATGCCTTTTGGAAGTCCATGTACACCACATCAACTGCATTACCCTCATCAACCCTCAAAAAACTCAAGTTAATTGAACACAATTCACAAATCTGTGCTGACTCACTTTAACGAATTCACATTTGTCCAAATGACTGTTATTTTATCTCAGATTATCGTTTTTAAAAGCTTTCCCACCACTGAAGTTAAACTGATTGGCCTGTATTTGCTGGGCTTATTCTTACTCTCTTTTTGAACAGGAGTGTAACATTTGCAATCCACCAGTCCGCTAACACCACTCCTGAATCTGAGGAGGATTGGATGATTGGAAACATAAAAGGGAATCCAAGTCTTCTCCAGGCATATAAATAGTAAAATGGTGGTAAAATGAGAAGTGGGCTGATTAGGGACCAAAAGGGGATTTCTGCATGGAGGCAGCAGGCCTGGTTGTTATACTAAATGAGTACTTTGCATCTGTCTTTACCAAGGAAGAAGTTTTTCCCCAAGTCATAGTGAAAGAGGTGGTAATTGAGACACTGGATCAGCTAAAAATTGATAAAGAGAAGTTATTGGATAGCTGGCTGTGCTTAAAGTTGATAAGTCACCAGGGCCGGATGAGATCCATCCAAGGATACTTAGGGAAGTAAGGGTGGAAATTGCAGAGACACTGACCATAAACTTCCAATCATCCTTAGATACAGGCATCGTGCCAAAGGTCTGTCGAATTGCAAATGTTACACCTTTGTTCAAAAATGGATGTAATGATAAGCCCAACAACTATAGGTCAGTCATGAGGGGCTAATTAGAGTAGATAGGGAGAAACTGTGTCCAATGGGGGAAGTGCCAAGAACCAGAGGACACCCATTTAAGGTGACTGGCAAAAGATGCAATGGCGACATGAGGAAAAACGTTTTATGCAGCGAGTGGTTAGGATCTGGAATTCACAGCCTTAGAATGTGGTGGAGGCAGATTCAACTGTGGCTTGAAACAGAATTGGATACTTACCAAAAGAGAAAACATTTTCAGGTCTACGAGGAAAAGACGGGGGATTGGGACCAGCTGAGCTGCACTAGCAGAGAGCTGGCAGAGACATGACAGGCAGAATGGCCTCCTTCTGTGTTGTAACCATTCTATGATTCTATAAATAAACAAACCAAAGTGTTCAAGGAAAATTATAACAAGCACACAATTTTGTCCCTATGATTTTGCTCCTAGTTTGCTTGCAGCAGTGTTCTGCAAATCAGTTTTCAATTCCTGGACACTCCAGGATAATCCTGGAGGGTTGGTAACCTGAGCTGTAGTGTAATGTAGCTTTAAGCAGGTTTCTTTCATTATAGATTGTATTTCTACGGTTACTGCAGTGTGCTGTAGCTTTTAGTGTGGTGCTGTTCATTGGAGATGGGAGGACGGGATATAACCTCAAATAAAAGCAAAATACTGCGGATGCTAAAAATCTGAAATAAAAACAAGAAATGCTGGAACCACTCAGCAGGTCTGGCAGCATCTGTGGAAAGAGAAGCAGAGTTAACGTGGGGAAATTGGATGATATTGAGAGGGCGGACATTCCGACACTGAAGGGTACATCATTTACTAGTTTTGGCCCCAAATGAGCAATTCAAAGTTCATGATTTGAATTCAAACTTTGGCTGTGAAAACTGCCCAGGTTGTAATAATAATCCCCAGTATAACTTCTCTGGTTGTGAAGGGATCCTGACCCCACAAGTACCTCTAGATCACCTTACATCAATGCCCCTTATTGCCCAGTTACCAATAAACATCATCAGAAGACGACATTGGATGAATTACAGCATGAACTGATGAGGAGAGATGAGAAGAGATGAGGAATGCAGGGAAGGGTAGGATGACAGTGTGTGTGAAAGGGTGGGGAGTTGGATGGGGTACATTGTGTGTGTGAAAGGGTGGGGAGTTGGATGGGATACAGTGTGTGTGTGAAAGGGTGCGGAGTTGGATGGGGTACAGTGTGTGTGTGAAAGGGTGGGGAGTTGGATGGGATACAGTGTGTGTGTGAAAGGGTGCGGAGTTGGATGGGGTACAGTGTGTGTGAAAGGGTGGGGAGTTGGATGGGGTACAGTGTGTGTGTGAAAGGGTGCGGAGTTGGATGGGGTACAGTGTGTGTGTGAAAGGGTGGGGAGTTGGATGGGATACAGTGTGTGTGTGAAAGGGTGCGGAGTTGGATGGGGTACAGTGTGTGTGAAAGGGTGGGGAGTTGGATGGGGTACATTGTGTGTGTGAAAGGGTGGGGTGTTGGATGGGGTACAGTGTGTGTGTGAAAGGGTGGGGAGTTGGATGGGGTACAGTGTGTGTGTGAAAGGGTGGGGTGTTGGATGGGGTACAGTGTGTGTGTGAAAGCGTGGGGAGTTGGATGGGGTACAGTGTGTGTGTGAAAGGGTGGGGAGTTGGATGGGATACAGTGTGTGTGTGAAAGGGTGCGGAGTTGGATGGGGTACAGTGTGTGTGAAAGGGTGGGGAGTTGGATGGGGTACATTGTGTGTGTGAAAGGGTGGGGTGTTGGATGGGGTACAGTGTGTGTGTGAAAGGGTGGGGAGTTGGATGGGGTACAGTGTGTGTGTGAAAGGGTGGGGTGTTGGATGGGGTACAGTGTGTGTGTGAAAGGGTGGGGAGTTGGATGGGGTACAGTGTGTGTGTGAAAGGGTGGGGAGTTGGATGGGATACAGTGTGTGTGTGAAAGGGTGCGGAGTTGGATGGGGTACAGTGTGTGTGAAAGGGTGGGGAGTTGGATGGGGTACATTGTGTGTGTGAAAGGGTGGGGTGTTGGATGGGGTACAGTGTGTGTGTGAAAGGGTGGGGAGTTGGATGGGGTACAGTGTGTGTGTGAAAGGGTGGGGTGTTGGATGGGGTACAGTGTGTGTGTGAAAGGGTGGGGAGTTGGATGGGGTACAGTGTGTGTGTGTGAAAGGGTGGTGAGTAGGATGGGGTACAGTGTGTGTGTGAAAGGGTGGGGTGTTGGATGGGGTACAGTGTGTGTGTGAAAGGGTGGGAAGTTGGATGGGGTACAGTGTGTGTGTGAAAGGGTGGGGTGTTGGATGGGGTACAGTGTGTGTGTGAAAGGCAGGGGAGTTGGATGGGGTACAGTGTGTGTGTGAAAGGGTGGGGAGTTGGATGGGGTACAGTGTGTGTGTGAAAGGGTGGGGTGTTGGATGGGGTACAGTGTGTGTGTGAAAGGCAGGGGAGTTGGATGGGGTACAGTGTGTGTGTGAAAGGGTGGGGAGTTGGATGGGGTACAGTGTGTGTGTGAAAGGGTGGGGAGTTGGATGGGGTACAGTGTGTGTGTGAAAGGGTGGGGATTTGGATGGGGTACAGTGTGTGTGTGAAAGGGTGGGGAGTTGGATGGGGTACAGTGTGTGTGTGAAAGGGTGGGAAGTTGGATGGGGTACAGTGTGTGAGTGAAAGGGTGGGGATTTGGATGGGGGACAGTGTGTGTGAAAGGGTGGGGGGAGTTGGATGGGGTACAGTGTGTGTGTGAAAGGGTGGGGAGTTGGATGGGGTACAGTGTGTGTGTGAAAGGGTGGGGAGTTGGGTGGGGTACAGTGTGTGTGTGAAAGGGTGGGGAGTTGGATGGGGTACAGTGTGTGTGTGAAAGGGTGGGGATTTGGATGGGGTACAGTGTGTGTGTGAAAGGGTGGGGAGTTGGATGGGGTACAGTGTGTGTGTGAAAGGGTGGGGATTTGGATGGGGTACAGTGTGTGTGTGAAAGGGTGGGGAGTTGGATGGGGTACAGTGTGTGTGTGAAAGGGTGGGGTTTTGGATGGGGTACAGTGTGTGTGTGAAAGGGTGGGGAGTTGGATGGGGTACATTGTGTGAGTGAAAGGGTGGGGTGTTGGATGGGGTACAGTGTGTGTGTGAAAGGGTGGGGAGTTGGATGGGGTACAGTGTGTGTGTGAAAGGGTGGGGTGTTGGATGGGGTACAGTGTGTGTGTGAAAGGGTGGTGAGTAGGATGGGGTACAGTGTGTGTGTGAAAGGGTGGGGTGTTGGATGGGGTACAGTGTGTGTGTGAAAGGGTGGGGATTTGGATGGGGTACAGTGTGTGTGTGTGAAAGGGTGGGGTGTTGGATGGGGGACAGTGTGTGTGTGAAAGGGTGGGGGGAGTTGGATGGGGTACAGTGTGTGTGTGAAAGGGTGGGGAGTTGGATGGGGTACAGTGTGTGTGTGAAAGGGTGGGGAGTTGGATGGGGTACAGTGTGTGTGTGAAAGGGTGGGGAGTTGGATGGGGTACAGTGTGTGTGTGAAAGGGTGGGGAGTTGGATGGGGTACAGTGTGTGTGTGTGAAAGGGTGGGGATTTGGATGGGGTACAGTGTGTGTGTGAAAGGGTGGGGAGTTGGATGGGGTACAGTGTGTGTGTGAATGGGTGGGGTTTTGGATGGGGTACAGTGTGTGTGTGAAAGGGTGGGGAGTTGGATGGGGTACATTGTGTGTGTGAAAGGGTGGGGTGTTGGATGGGGTACAGTGTGTGTGTGAAAGGGTGGGGAGTTGGATGGGGTACAGTGTGTGTGTGAAAGGGTGGGGTGTTGGATGGGGTACAGTGTGTGTGTGAAAGGGTGGTGAGTAGGATGGGGTACAGTGTGTGTGTGAAAGGGTGGGGTGTTGGATGGGGTACAGTGCGTGTGTGAAAGGGTGGGCAGTTGGATGGGGTACAGTGTGTGTGAAAGGGTGGGGTGTTGGATGGGGTACAGTGTGTGTGTGAAAGGCAGGGGAGTTGGATGGGGTACAGTGTGTGTGTGAAAGGGTGGGCAGTTGGATGGGGTACAGTGTGTGTGTGAAAGGGTGGGGTGTTGGATGGGGTACAGTGTGTGTGTGAAAGGCAGGGGAGTTGGATGGGGTACAGTGTGTGTGTGAAAGGGTGGGGAGTTGGATGGGGTACAGTGTGTGTGTGAAAGGGTGGGAAGTTGGATGGGGTACAGTGTGTGAGTGAAAGGGTGGGGATTTGGATGGGGGACAGTGTGTGAAAGGGTGGGGGGAGTTGGATGGGGTACAGTGTGTGTGTGAAAGGGTGGGGAGTTGGATGGGGTACAGTGTGTGTGTGAAAGGGTGGGGAGTTGGGTGGGGTACAGTGTGTGTGTGAAAGGGTGGGGAGTTGGATGGGGTACAGTGTGTGTGTGAAAGGGTGGGGATTTGGATGGGGTACAGTGTGTGTGTGAAAGGGTGGGGAGTTGGATGGGGTACAGTGTGTGTGTGAAAGGGTGGGGATTTGGTTGGGGTACAGTGTGTGTGTGAAAGGGTGGGGAGTTGGATGGGGTACAGTGTGTGTGTGAAAGGGTGGGGTTTTGGATGGGGTACAGTGTGTGTGTGAAAGGGTGGGGAGTTGGATGGGGTACATTGTGTGAGTGAAAGGGAGGGGTGTTGGATGGGGTACAGTGTGTGTGTGAAAGGGTGGGGAGTTGGATGGGGTACAGTGTGTGTGTGAAAGGGTGGGGTGTTGGATGGGGTACAGTGTGTGTGTGAAAGGGTGGTGAGTAGGATGGGGTACAGTGTGTGTGTGAAAGGGTGGGGTGTTGGATGGGGTACAGTGTGTGTGTGAAAGGGTGGGCAGTTGGATGGGGTACAGTGTGTGTGTGAAAGGGTGGGGTGTTGGATGGGGGACAGTGTGTGTGTGAAAGGGTGGGGGGAGTTGGATGGGGTACAGTGTGTGTGTGAAAGGGTGGGTAGTTGGATGGGGTACAGTGTGTGTGTGAAAGGGTGGGGAGTTGGATGGGGTACAGTGTGTGTGTGAAAGGGTGGGGAGTTGGATGGGGTACAGTGTGTGTGTGAAAGGGTGGGGAGTTGGATGGGGTACAATGTGTGTGTGTGAAAGGGTGGGGATTTGGATGGGGTACAGTGTGTGTGTGAAAGGGTGGGGAGTTGGATGGGGTACAGTGTGTGTGTGAATGGGTGGGGTTTTGGATGGGGTACAGTGTGTGTGTGAAAGGGTGGGGAGTTGGATGGGGTACATTGTGTGAGTGAAAGGGTGGGGTGTTGGATGGGGTACAGTGTGTGTGTGAAAGGGTGGGGAGTTGGATGGGGTACAGTGTGTGTGTGAAAGGGTGGGGTGTTGGATGGGGTACAGTGTGTGTGTGAAAGGGTGGTGAGTAGGATGGGGTACAGTGTGTGTGTGAAAGGGTGGGGTGTTGGATGGGGTACAGTGTGTGTGTGAAAGGGTGGGCAGTTGGATGGGGTACAGTGTGTGTGTGAAAGGGTGGGGTGTTGGATGGGGTACAGTGTGTGTGTGAAAGGCAGGGGAGTTGGATGGGGTACAGTGTGTGTGTGAAAGGGTGGGGAGTTGGATGGGGTACAGTGTGTGTGTGAAAGGGTGGGGTGTTGGATGGGGTACAGTGTGTGTGTGAAAGGCAGGGGAGTTGGATGGGGTACAGTGTGTGTGTGAAAGGGTGGGGAGTTGGATGGGGTACAGTGTGTGTGTGAAAGGGTGGGGAGTTGGATGGGGTACAGTGTGTGTGTGAAAGGGTGGGGAGTTGGATGGGGTACAGTGTGTGTGTGAAAGGGTGGGGATTTGGATGGGGTACAGTGTGTGTGTGAAAGGGTGGGGAGTTGGATGGGGTACAGTGTGTGTGTGAAAGGGTGGGAAGTTGGATGGGGTACAGTGTGTGAGTGAAAGGGTGGGGATTTGGATGGGGGACAGTGTGTGTGTGAAAGGGTGGGGGGAGTTGGATGGGGTACAGTGTGTGTGTGAAAGGGTGGGGAGTTGGATGGGGTACAGTGTGTGTGTGAAAGGGTGGGGAGTTGGATGGGGTACAGTGTGTGTGTGAAAGGGTGGGGAGTTGGATGGGGTACAGTGTGTGTGTGAAAGGGTGGGGATTTGGATGGGGTACAATGTGTGTGTGAAAGGGTGGGGAGTTGGATGGGGTACAGTGTGTGTGTGAAAGGGTGGGGTTTTGGATGGGGTACAGTGTGTGTGTGAAAGGGTGGGGATTTGGATGGGGTACAGTGTGTGTGTGTGAAAGGGTGGGGATTTGGATGGGGTACAGTGTGTGTGTGAAAGGGTGGGGAATTGAATGGGGTACAGTGTCCATGTCCTCGATCTGGGGTGCATAAGGCTGCCTTGTGATCTTAAAAATAGCAACATTTCTAATTTCAACAGAGCAAACTGACTGAAGCATATCTGAACAACATTCTGCCACATCCACGTGTTGTATTGTCTATGTAATTCTATGCACCTATGCATGAGTTAAATGTCTGGGCCTGCTACTTTCAAGAAATCAGCTGGAGAATGCGAGCCAGTGGTGAAAGAGTGCTGCAACTTTCCTGCATTTAATAACTGAGGGGTTAAAAAAAAACAGATTGTTGTCACTGTGGAAGCTGTACAGAATTCTCGAGAGTCTACAGCATAGCATCAGGCCATTCGGCATCACTGGTCTATACTGGTGTTTATGCTATGTTAACATAGCTTCTGCCAAATGTATCTCTGCTATTTGCCTTAACTAGTCCCTCCGTGTGGATCGCATTCGACATTGCAACCTCTGTCTGCATAAAGACATTACTCCTGAATTCGTTATTGGATTTCTTGGTCACTATCTTATATTGATGGCCACTAGTTTTGGCCGCCCCCCATGATTAGAAACATCTTTCTATATTTACCCAAGCAAAAGGGCGGCACAGTGGCAGCCTCACAGCTCCAGGGACCCGGGTTCGATTCTGGGTACTGCCTGTGCGGAGTTTGCAAGTTCTCCCTGTGACCGCGTGGGTTTTCGCCGCGTGCTTTGGTTTCCTCCCACAGCCAAAGACTTGCAGGTTGATAGGTAAAATTGGCCATTGTAAATTGCCCCTAGAGTGGGTAGGTGATGGGGAATATGGGATTACTGCAGGGTTAGTATAAATGGGTGGTTGTTGGTCGGCACAGACTCGATGGGCCGAAGGGCCTGTTTTAGTGCTGTATCTCTAAATAAATAAATAAATGTAAAAACCATTCATATATTTTTATACCATAAACCAGTAGTTGCTTTGAAGCTGTACCTGGTCTAATTGAATACTTTTCAATTTGCCTTTGTAAAGAAAGGGGTACACACTAGTGTCACATGTAACATTCCCTGAACACCTGTCTCCACAGTTTGTGAATACAATCCCAGACATTGCAATGGATTACAGTGAGATCTGATTCCATTTCTAGGACCAGCTGAAATTGTCCTTGGATTCCATGGAGGATGAAAAGAAAAGTAAAAGTGAATTAAAAGAGCAGCAGGAGAGGAAGATTTCAGAACTGAGTGTGAGTATTACTCTTGTTACCTTTAAACACTGTGACCCTTTAACAACCCACTGCTTAAATGATCTTTCACCATCTTAGGAACTCACAGCATCCCTGGAACAAGATATCTCTGCACAATTTGCCAAAATTCATCGATTTCTTGAAGATAAAGAGAAAAATTTAATCGAAGAGCTGAGGAGGCAAAAGGAGGAAGATCTACGACCAATGGAGAAGAACCTGAAAAGAATTGAAGAGGAATTGGCATCACTTGAGGAGAACATATTGAAGCTTTGTGTAGACATCGATCAGCAAGACAGTATCTCTTTTCTCAAGGTGACCCGTTACAATCCAATCCCCAAGCTGTCGGTGTGAGTGTAAACAGCATTTAATAATAGGGCTCAAACCACATCACAACGATGCAATGTGCAGTATAACTGAGGACAAAGAGGTATCCGTCAGGATTGAGTTCTCAGTGTCAAGGAGGCTATCCCACACTGTCAGCTCTTCAAACTGGCTGCAGTATAACTGGAACCAGAGTAAAAGGTCCAGTCAAGGTGTGGGAAAGAGCTGGGCTGCACCTAAACTAAGGAAGGACAAAGAGATTTCTGAGGAACATTGAGGCAGCAATCGGAAATCATTCAAACTTGGTAGGTAGGGGAGGGCCAGCAGGAAACTCAACCCAGCAGAGACAAACTATAGGGTAGAAGGTCGTCAGCAGGTGGTTCCACAGACAGAAGGGTGGAAAGTCCTCTGGGGAGGCAGCACAAAATGGGCGATAGTGATCAGCAGCTGGTTTTATTTCCCTTTCCTGTTAGCACACACACAGACCCACCTTGAATAGACGGTAGACTTGAAAAGCAGAGAAGCTGTCTTAAAACTGTATAGAATCTTGGTTAGATCACACTTGGTGTACTGTGGACAGTTCGAGTCTCCCCATTTTAAGAAGTATATAGTGCGACTGGAGAAGATGCAAGAAAAAAATTACAATGATGATACCAGACTGAGAACTTATTTAACAGAAAAGACTGAACAAACTGGGGCTCTTTCCTCAAGAAAAGGGAAGACTGAAGGGTGACCTGAAAGAAGTCTTTAAAATTATGAAAGGGTTTGATTGGATAGATGTAGGATGTGGTTCCACTTTTAAAGGTGTCAAGAATTTGGGGCCATCAATCTCAGACAGTCACTATTAATTTCAATGGGGAATTTTGGAGAAACTTCTTTATTTAAAGAGTGTTTATAATGTGAACCGTGCTGCCAGATGGAGTAATTCAGGCAAATAGTGTAGATACATTTAAAAGGAAGCTGGATAAAAACATGAGTGAGAAAAGAAAATGTTATGTTGATGAAGTTAGATGAAGAGGGGTGAGAGGAGGTTCGTGTGGAGCACAAGACATCAGCCTAGACCACTTGGGCTGAAGGGCTGTTGCTGTGCTGTGCTGTAGACTCTATGTTATTTGAGATAATAGTGTGTTTAGTTCTGGTGACTGTGACTGAAGCAGTGCAGAGCAGAGCGGTGAGGCTAATTCCCAGTGTCAGGGTACTCAGCCATGAGGAAAGACTGGAGAGACTTAAACGCTTCACTTTGCAGAGGAGGAGGGAATATTGAGAGACTAAACCGTGTGATATCAGCTCAGTTACCCAGTGAACACATCTCCCAATATAACCTCAATAGAAACAGAAATGGAGAAGTGTTTACAGGAGGCCGAGCCAATATCACCCATGTTACATAATCACCCAATGTCAAAATAAACCCTGAAGTGTCAGAGAGGCGGTTTTATTGAGGTAGAAGGGAGAGTAAACAGGATGGGGAAGGCAAGTCAGAATCCAACTTTAATTGTTGGACAAGGGAAGTTGGGAAATGTAATTTTGGGACTGATATCAGGAGGTTTATTTCATACAACAATGATGAACATTTGGAATGATCTACTGGATTGCATTAGGAGAGGAAGCAATCAGATGATTCAGTGTTGGGGAGCATTGTTCAGGTGGAAAAACTGATAGGTGAATGGCATCCCTCATCAGTCAGTACCCTGTGAACTCACCATCTGAATATCTCCTACAGGTTACTGAGGTTTCCTCATTGAGAATTTGTGATGGGACCCCTTAATGTTCTCCACTTCTCGTCTGTGACATGTGCAGGTAGAGTCGCATGCGAACTAGCCCTGAGAGCATAAGAACATAGGAGCAGGAGTCGGCCATTCAGCCCCTCTTGATGGTCCACAGCGCCTCATGGATGCCCAGTTTTGAGCTGCGAGATGTGTTCAAAATCTGTCCCATTTAACACAGTGGTAGCGCCACACAACACGATGGTGGATACCCTCAATGTGAATATCCAGTGAGCATTAGGAGGCTGTTTGACTCCGTGGGCATCACAATAAGCCTAATCCTGTTCTCATCTGACACACAGTTGCATGTTGCTCCAGAGCTGCCTGGAAGTGCCCAGGAGCTGGTACATAAACTGTTATCTCCCTATCGAGGGGATGCTGAGGTTAGGAATAACATCATTGTCCCCAGCTCAGGGAAACAGACCAGAGACAAGCTCTGAGTTACTGGGAAAATAGAGACTAGAAATAAAAGGAACTGATCAGTGAACCTTCAAAATCTTCAGCATCAGAGGAAACACTGTCGAGTGTATTCCGGGGGTAACTGACATGCTATCACAGCACTGGAACCCGTCAGTGAAAACTCCACCCAGATCCATTCACACTTTATTAAAACAACTGATTATAACATTATTAAAACACAATCTCAACCATATATTTATTAATACATTTCTGATTCTCTGTCCTGCAGGAACTGAAAAGATTGAGAGAAACGTGAGTATCCAGTTCAAACTCACACACGGTCTGACACTGTGATCACAGTTTGTATCCAGCAGTGAGTGATTAAATCAATCCCATTGAAACAGGTACCTGGACAAAGGTGAGAAAGGTGAAGGTGCAGAGAGAGGTGGAGATCAAGAAGATAACAATGAAATCCGAGATTTAGAAGAAGATGAAGAAGAGGAAAGTGAATTTTCAGAGGGAAGTGAAGATGAAGAGATACTGGTGTCTCCAAGACTGAAATACGCAGGATTTCGAGGCCCATTACTCTATGCAGTGTGGAAGGAAATGAAACAGATCATCTCTCCACGTAAGAAACTCCACAGCTTTGTGCCCAATTTCTGTCGAGTTTCCTGCACTCTTTCCCCTCTCCTGAAGGCACTGCCTGTTACTGGGTACAGATCACGGGGGCAGCAGCCTCAGGGACCTCACTCACATTTATCCACATTTAAGAAAGGATATACTTGCACTGGAGACGGTGCAGCGAAGATTTACTAAATTGGTCCCTGGGATGAGAGGCTGAGATAATTGGGCCTATATTCTTTGGAGTTTAAAAGAATGAGAGGTGATCTAATTGTGACATACAAGATTCTGAAAGGACTTGATAGGATAGAAACTGAGAGGTTGTTCCCACTGGTCAGGGAATCTAGAACAGGGGACACAGTCTCAGGATAAGGGGTCAATCATTCAGGACTGAAATGAGGAGAAATTACTTCTTTGGAATTCTCTACCCCAGAGGGTTGTGGATGCTCCATCATTTAATACATTTAAGGCTGGGATAAAGAGATTTTTGGTCTCACAGGGAATCAAACGATATGGAGAGTGGGCAGGAAAGTGGAATTGAAGCCCAAGATCAGCCATGATCATATTGAATGGTGCAGCCTGAATGGGCTGCATGGTCTACTTCTGCTCCTAGTTCTTGTGTTCAAGGGGCCAATCTTTATGTGGGGCCTTAGACTGAGTGATTTAAGCACAAGGGCATCAGAATATCATCTTATTTCACATTCAGACACTTGCACTTTCCAGTAGGACTCAATGGACAGTGATCAGACTGGAACCCCTGGTTCATTGTGTTCCTCTCGGGCCCAGGACTCACTGAACAGTGATCAGACTGGGACCTGTAATATCTGTTCACTGTACACACTGTAGTCTGGGAATATATCTAACTGTAACCTGTACCCAGTCTGCACTATTTACTGATACAGAAATTATGGTCCAAGTCCAGTTATACAGACAGATCTTAACATGTATCCGTTCACCTTCATCTGTCTAAAATATTTAATGTGATGTTATGTTTATTTCCCTCAGTCCCAGCCTCACTGACCCTGGACCCAAACACAGCGCATCAATATCTTGTCCTGTCTGAGGACCGGACCAGTGTAAGCGACAATGGCACTGAATTACAGCTCCCAGATAACCCAGAGAGATTCAGTACTACTGTTTCTGTCCTTGGGTCACAGGGATTTACATCAGGGAAACATTACTGGGAGGTGGAGGTCGGGGCCAAGACTAAGTGGCATGTGGGTGTGGCCAGAGAGTCAGTGAACAGGAAGGGAGAGCTAAAACTGTTGCCTACCCATGGATTCTGGGTTGTGATGTTGAGAATTGATGGGAAATACAGAGCTGCTGAAAGCTCATTTGTCCCACTGACTCCGAGTGTGAACCCCAGGACAATCGGAGTTTACCTGGACTATGAGGGAGGAGAGGTGACCTTTTACAATGCTGATGATATGTCCATTCTGTACACTTTCACTGACACATTCACTGAGAAACTCTTTCCTTATTTCAATCCTGGACCATATTCTAAGGGTAAAAATACTGCTCCTCTTAAACTGTGGCATTTCCAACCATAGATTCCCAAACTGATGTGTCAGAGTACAGAGAGAAATGGGTCGATATAAACCCCCCCCCCACCAACTCCGAGGGGAGAGGTTCGGTTCGGTGGAGTAGGGGGGGTGGGTGTGTAAATGTTTTCCTTACCCCACCCCTCCACACAAGTGCACTCTCGTGCTCATGCTCCCGACCTGCTTCCTCATATATATTTATTATATGAGTTCCCACCGTGAGCTCCTGGCCACTTACACCAGCTGCCCAACCTGGAGCTCTTCAGTCCTGGTCATTTCACCAGGAGAGGCCCTGATGCTGTATGTGAATCCGGGGTCCGTGTTACAAATTCCGCATGGCTGTTCACTCTCAGGAAACTGGAGTAACGGGATGCTGGAGTCACAATCCACTGTTCACACACATGTAGGGGTAGTACCAGTAACAATACATCCAGTCAGGATCCACCGAAGGTCCACATAACCTGACTGCAGACCATGAGCTACACCACAACCCGAGAACACTGAGATATTCCGAGGGCCTCTGCAAGTCGGAACTAACCATGAAAACACATAAAACTTTTGTTAAGAAGTTAATCTGGGATCGGCCTTTGTTTTCAGATAAGGGAATGGATTTTGGGGTTGTTTCTTATTGTTGTTAAAGCCATTGTAAATTGTGCATTAATTATAAATATTGTTTAATTCTAATGTGTTTTTTTTACAATACAATAAATTACTCTCCTGTACATTAAGCTAGTTTATACCTGAAGTTTATTTGCAAATGCAGTCACTAAGTTAAATGTAAGGGGGTTGACTTTCCATTATCTTTATCAGTGCAATTCAGGTGAATCAGCTGAACCAGTGCAAATGATCGAGTAAACTCATTTATGCTTGATGTAACTTTAACCCTGATGTAAAAGTCATTTTACTCCATGCTGGCCCCCACCCTCAGATGGAAAGAATGAGCCGGGTGAGTTTCTGCCGATTGTGCCCCTGTAAGGAGTGTTTTCTAATGAGGCATCTCAGTCGGCACATTTTATATACATCAAAAAATGATTTAATTTACAAAGGAAGTGTTTAGTGGACACCAATGAAAGGAGTAAATGGTTCAGGATAGATTTTCAAATTATTTTTAGTGCTTTAAAATTCAGAGATGGGAGTGACTCACTAACAGCTCAAACTCGGTTCACAGCGCCAACATCTATTTGTATTTCCCCCGGATTCCTTCGGTTCAGGAGAGAGAACCACAGAACCAAGTTGCCCAAATTGGCACTAAACTGCCATTCTCACTCTAGAGGGCTGTTGTCCCAGTCAAGTGTTACTCTTACCTATGAAGCAGATTTTGGGTGCCTGCAATTCCTCACTTTTTTATATGCTTTTTCCACCCAGACTTCAGTCAGGTCCCCACTTTCTAGGTTTCCCTCCCCACTTGCCTCCATTTCACTGCCTCCTGTCCTTGGCTGCATCATCCTCCAGCTCTGAACCCTGACGATTCACTCTGGGCGTATAATACCAACGAGGCCACTTCACTGACCTCTGATGTCTCACTGACTGAGCCTTTCCCTCAATGACCCCTCACTTCACACACCCCTCCCTCAGTGCCCTCACCTCCCTCTCCAAAGTCACTGCCCTTTCCTTATGACCAACAAACATCTTTCCATCTCTATTACATCTGGTTCTTGGTGATAATTCCTCCCCCCTCCTTCTGCATCTCAACAGCACATTCACCATCCGACCGATCAACCCGCCCCCGCCCCTTTTAAACACCTTTGGCTGTGGGACCCACTTGAAACCCGCGTTGCCCTTTTAAGTGAGGTGGGCATTGCCCCCTGAGCCGCTCACCTTCCTGGAGTGGGCGGGGTCTCCAGTGCCTGGGCAGCAGACTGGGAGGGGTGAGCACTCCTTCCAGACTCTGGTCAGGCCTGGCCCTCCACACTGACTGCAGTTTGCGGTCAGCGATGGAGCAAGGGTACTTGCCGCTGCAGCAGAGTAAATCCCTCTGGCGTGAATTTCACCAGTCTCGCCGCGCAGACGTACTGAGACTGAGAGCAGCGTTCTTTCCCGGGCCTGAAGCTCGAATGACGTCACCAGGCTGTCCAAGCAGCCAATCACATTAAAGGCTTTTCACAGACACGCAAACAGGAAACAAAAAGCAGCCAAATAAATTCATTTTGAAAAATGTTACATCAAGCAGATTAAGTCGTGGGACGTACACATGGGGTGAAGGTAGATGCTAAAATATTCTGAAAAAAGCATTTTTTTCTTTCAAAAAAGCTGTCACTTAATAGATTTAGCTTTAAAAAGGTACTAATTTATGAGTAACAGCACTCCATGCATACAAAATGAATATTTTCAGAGCCAGTTCTGTTCGTCAAGTTTTATCAATCACATCACTGTTAAAAACCCAGTTACACCTGATTGAACAAAGTGTAACTTTTTGTGGGATTTCTGACGGCGATATGGGAGTGGGAATGTTGACGTTCTTCATGATTTCCTGATTGCTTGCACTTAGGGACTGTGAATTCTGGATGCTTACATATTCACTGGTGCCGGAGCACCGAGTGACAGACTGTAACTCCAGGACTTTGTGCTAATCTGCACATGCCCGACATCCAGAAGTTGTGGTCAGTTTCAAAGGTAATGGCAGCGATTGCTGACAATTCACCGTCAATACTCTCCCCTCCCCCCCTCAAAATATCAGCCATTGATCTAGAAATGGTGCAATTTGCTGCATTTTGGAACCTTTTCACACTCCGCAGTTTTTAATCCACATTTTGCCACTACTTTATGAGTATGTGAGGTTGATCACCACAGGGACTCACTTCAATGGTGCATCATTAGGAGGGCCGGAACCATTTGCTCATTGGCTGACACAAAACACAACAGCGATGAAAACAGGAAATGTTGCCAACACTCAGCATGTGTGGACAGGGAAATAGAGTTAACATTCCAGCTGGAGCAACATTTCAGAGCAACAGCAATGACCTGTATTTATATAACTGTAAAAGTCTTTAATGTAATAGAACGTCCTAAGCCACTCACAGGATTGCAATCAGTCAAAATTTGACCCCCGCACCACATTATGAAATAGTGGGACAGATGACCAAAAGCTTGTTTTAAAGGAGTATCTTAAAGGAGAGAGATGTCAAGAAGCCAGAGAGGGTTAGCCAGAGTTTAGGGCCCAGGCAACTGAAGGCGTGGCCAGCAATGATGGATGCTTAAGAGGCCAGAATTGGAGGAGCACAGTTACCCCAGAAGATTGTGGGCTGGAGGAGATTACAGAGATAGGGACAGGTGAGACGATGAAGGGATTTGAAAGAAAAGATGAGAATTTTAAAGTTGAGGCACTTCTTGACAGGGAGCCAGTGTAGGTCAGCGAGCACAGGAGTGATAGGGGAATGGGACTTGGTGCAAGTTAGGGCACAGGCAGCAAAGTTTTAGATGATCTTAGGTTTATGGAGGGTAGAACGCGTAAGTCTAGAGGTAACAACAGCATAAATGAAGGTTTCAGCAGCTGATGAGCTGAGGTGGGGGCGAAGTGCGGCGATATCACAGAGATGGAAATAAATGGTCTAGGGATGCCTCGGGTATGTAGTCGGAAGCCCAGTTGCAAACCATCTGGTTAAGTCTCAGACAGTTGCTAGGAAGAGAATGGAGATGGTGACTTGGGAATGGAGCTTGTTGTGGGAACCCAAAACAATTGCTTCGGACTTCCCAATATTTTGTTCAAGGAAAGTTCTGCTTATCTCGTAATGAATGTCAGACAAGCAGTCTGACAATTTAGAGAGAGGAAAGGGTTGAATGACCTCGAGCTGAATGTACATATGGAAACTGTTCTCGGATGATGTCACCAAGTGGTAGCACATAGATTAGAGAGAGAGAGGGGGCCAAGGATAGATCCTTGGAGGATACCAGAGGTAATGGTATGGGAGCAGAAAGAGAAGCCATTCTCTGGCTACGACAAGATAGATAAGTATGGAACCAGAAAAGTGCATTCCCATGCAGATGTTCAACAGACGAGAGGTGTGGGAAGAACTGGAAAAGTTAGAGAAGTAACAGGTTTGAAGCAAATACAGATGCAGGGGATGGGAGGAAGCAAAGGACAAAAGAGAATGTGTGTGATTGGGAGGAAGGCAGGAGAAATTAAATTATAAAAGGAATAATGGTGCAAGACAAAATGGGATGGTAATGCGACAAGTGTAGAAAAACATGGAGGAGCTGTAAATGGCAAAAGCAGAATCATTAGTAATTGTTGTCTGAAAAAATATAAGCAATGCTATGATCTGAAATCACTGAACTCATGTTGAATCCGGAAGGCTGTGAAGTGCCGAATTAAAAGATGACATGCTGATCCTCCATCTTGTGTTGAAGCTCATTAGAATAGTATAGGAGTGTGAAATCAGAGTGGGAGTGGGAGAACGGAGAATTAAAGTGGAAGTGACCAGAGACTCAGGGTCAATCGCATGGAGTGAATGGAGGTGTTCTGCAAAGTGATCGTGCAGTCTGCAGTTGGTCTCCCCGATGTAGAGGAGACTACATGTGAGCAGTGAATACTGTATACTAAATTGAAAGAAGTACAAGTAAATCACTTTTTCACTTGGAAGGAGTGTTTGGTGCCTTGGACTGTGGGAGAGGAGGAGTTAAAAGGTCAGGTTTTTTTTAAGAGATACAGCACTGAAACAGGACCTTCGGCCCACCGAGTCTGTGCCGACCATTAATCATCCATTTATACTAATCCTACACTAATCCCATATTCCTACCACATCCTCACCTGTCCCTATATTTTCCCTACCACCTACCTATACTAGGGGCGATTTATAATGGCCAATTTACCTATCAACCTGCAAGTCTTTTGGCTGTGGGAGGAAACCGGAGCACCCGGAGGAAACCCATGCAGACACAGGGAGAACTTGCAAACTCCACACAGGCAGTACCCAGAATTGAACCCGGGTCCCTGGAGCTGTGAGGCTGCGGTGCTAACGACTGCGCCGCCCCTTTTTGCATCTCCTGTGCTTGCATGGAAGGGTGCCGAGGGAACGGAGTGTTGTTTGGGTGACTGAGGAGTGGAGTAGGGTATCGCGGAGGGAACAATCCCTTTGGAAGGGGAGGGGAACGTGTTTAGTGGGGACATCATGCTGCAGCTGATGAAAATGGCAGTGGATCAACAATTGACTATGGAGGCTGGTGGGGTGGAAGGTGAGGATAAGCGGAACCTTATCATGATTCTAGGAGGGAGGGGAACAGGTGAGAACAGAAGAACGAAGAACAGTACAGCACAGGAACAGGCCATTCGGCCCTCCATGCCTGCGCCGATCTTGATGCCTGCCTAAACTCAAACCTTCTGCACTGCCGGGGACCGTATCCCTCTATTCCCATCCTATTCATGTATTTGTCAAGATGCCTCTTAAACGTCGCGATCGTACCTGCTTGCACCACCTGCCCCAGCAGCAAGTTCCAGGCACTCACCACCCTCTGTGTAAAGAACTTGCCTCGCACATCCCCTCTAAACTTTGCCCCTCGCACCTTAAACCTATGTCCTCTAGTAACTGAATCTTCCACCCTGGGAAAAAGCTTCTGACTATCCACTCTGTCCATGCCGCTCATAACTTTGTAAACCTCTATCATGTCGCCCCTCCACCTCCGTCGTTCCAGTGAAAACAATCCGAGTTTTTCCAACCTCTCCTCATAGCTAATGCCCTCCAGACCAGGCAACATCCTGGTAAACCTCTTCTGTACCCTCTCCAAAGCCTCCACGTCCTTCTGGTAGTGTGGCGACCAGAATTGCACGCAATATTCTCAGTGTGGACTAACTAATGTTCTGTACAGCTGCAGCATGACTTGCCAATTTTTATACTCTATGCCCCGACCGATGAAGGCAAGCATGCCGTATGCCTTCTTGACTACCTTATCCACCTGCATTGCCACTTTCAGTGACCTGTGGACCTGTACGCCCAGATCTCTCTGCCTGTCAATACTCCTAAGGGTTCTGCCATTTACTGTATACTTCCCACCTGCATTAGACCTCCCAAAATGCATTACCTCACATTTGTCCGGATTAAACTCCATCTGCCATTTCTCCGGCCAAGTCTCCAACCGATCTACATCCTGCTGTATCCTCTGACAATCCTCATCACAATCTGCAACTCCACCAACCTTTGTGTCGTCCGCAAAATTACTAATCAGACCAGCTACATTTTCCTCCAAATCATTTATATATACTACAAAGAGCAACGGTCCTAGCACTGATCCCTGCGGAACACCACTAGTCACATCTCTCCATTCAGAAAAGCACCCATCCACTGATACCCTCTGTCTTCTATGACTGAGCCAGTTCTGTATCCATCTTGCCAGCTCACCTCTGATCCCGTGTGACTTCACCTTTTGGACCAGTCTGCCATGAGGGACCTTGTCAAAGACTTTACTGAAGTCCATATAGATAACATCCACTGCCCTTCCTTCATCAATCATCTTTGTCACTTCTTCAAAAAACTCAATCAAATTAGTGAAACATGACCTCCCCTTCACAAAACCATGCTGCCTCTCGCTAATAAGTTCGTATTGTTTCCAAATGGGAGTAAATCCTGTCCCGAAGAATCCTTCCTCTCTAATAATTTCCCTACCACTGAAGTAAGGCTCACCGGCCTATAATTTCCTGGATTATCCTTGCTACCCTTCTTAAACAAAGGAACAACATTGGCTATTCTCCAGTCCTCTGGGACCTCACCTGTAGCCAATGAGGATGCAAAGATTTCTGTCAAGGCCCCAGCAATTTCTTCCCTTGCCTCCCTTAGTATTCTGGGGTAGATCCCATCAGGCCCTGGGGACGTAACTACCTTAATGCTTTGCAAGACACCCAACACCTCCTCCTTTTTGATAATGAGATGACTGAGACTATCTGCACTCCCTTCCCTAGGCTCATCATCCACGAAGCCCTTCTCTTTGGTGAATACTGATGCAAAGTACTCATTTAGTACCTTGCCCATTTCCTCTGGCTCCACACATAGATTCCCATCTCTGTCCTTGAGTGGGCCAACCCTTTCCCTAGTTACCCCCTTGCTCTTTATGTACGTATAAAAAGCCTTGGGATTTTCCTTAATCCTGTTTGCCAATGACTTTTCATGACCCCTTTTAGCCCTCCTGACTCCTTACTTAAGTTCCTTCCTACTGTCTTTATATTCCTCAAGGGATTCGTCTGTTCCCAGCCTTCCAGCCCTTATGAATGCTTCCTTTTTCTTTTTGACTAAGCTCACAATATCCCGCGTTATCCAAGGTTCCCAAAACTTGCCAAACTTATCCTTCTTCCTCACAGGAACATGCTGGTCCTGGATTCTAATCAACTGACATTTGAAAGATTCCCACATGTCAGATGTTGATTTACCCTCAAACAGCTGCCCCAATCTAAATTCGTCAGTTCCTGCCTATTATTGTTATAATTAGCCTTCCCCTAATTTTGCACCTTCACCCGAGGACTACTCTTATCCTTATCCACAAGTACCTTAAAACTTATGGAATTATGGTCACTGTTCCCAAAATGCTCCCCTACTGAAACTTTGACGACCTAGCCGGGCTCATTCCCCAATACCAGGTCCAGTATGGCCCCATCCCTAGTTGGACTATCTACATATTGTTTCAAGAAGCCCTCCTGGATGCTCCTTAAAAATTCTGCCCCATCCAAGCCCCTAGCACCAAGTGAGTCCCAGTCAATATAGGGGAAGTTAAAATTACCCACCACTACAACCCTGTTACCTTTACATCTTTCCAAAATCTGTCTACATATCTGCTCCTCTACCTCCCGCTGGCTGTTGGGAGGCCTGTAGAAATCCCCCAACATCGTGACTGCACCCTTCTTATTCCTGAGCTCCACCCATATTGCCTCGCTGCACGACCCCTCCAAGGTGTCCTCCCACAGTACAGCTGTGATATTCTCCTTAACAAGTAATGCAACTCCTCCACCCCTTTTACACCCCCCTCTGTCCCGCCTGAAGCTTCTAAATCCTGGAACATTTAGCTGCCAACCCTGTCCTTACCTCAACCAAGACTCTGTAATAGCAACAACATCATAGTTCCAAGTACTAATCCAAGCTCTAAGTTCATCTGCCTTACCTGTTATACTTCTCACATTGAAACAAATGCACTTCAGACCACCAGTCCAGCTGTGCTCCGCGACATCTCCCTGCCTGCTCTTCCTCTTAGTCTTACTGGCCTTATTTACTAGTTCCCCCTCATTTATTTCACCTGCTGTCCTACTGCTCTGGTTCCCACCCCACTGCCACAGTAGTTGAAACCCTCCCGAGTGACGCTCGCAAACCTCGCAGCCAGAATATTTGTGCCCCTCCAGTTTAGATGCAACTCGTCCTTCTTGTACAGGTCCCATCTGTCCCTGAAGAGATCCCAATCGTCCAGATATCTGAAACCCTCCCTTCTACACCAGCTGTTCAGCCATGTGTTTAGCTGCACTATATTCCTATTTCTAGCCTCACTGGCATGTGGCACAGGGAGTAATCCCGAGATTCCAACCCTTGAGGTCCTGTCTTTTAACTTTCTACCTAACTCCCTAAACTCCCCCTGCAGGACCTCGTCACTCTTCCTGCCTACGTCGTCGGTACCGATATGTAACACAACCTCTGGCTGTTCACCCTCCCCCTTCAGAATGCCCCCTGTCCGTTCAGAGACATTCTTGACCCTGGCACCAGGGAAGCAACATACCATCCTGGAGTCTCTTGCACGTCCACAGAGTGGGAAATGGAATGGACTCGGTCGACGGCCCTGTCAACCATGGTGGGGGGCGGGGGTTAATTCTTGGTTGAGGAAAAAGGAAGACATATCAGAAGCGCGGGTGTGGATGGATGCATCATCTGAATAGATGCGACGGAGATGGAGAAACTGGAATGGAGTCAAGATAAATGTGGGAGTCAGTGGGATTATAGTGAATATTGGTCGATAGCCCATTCTAGAAATGGAGACAGAGAAGTTGAGGAAGGGATGGGAAGAGTTGGAGATGGACCATGTGAAGGTGAGTGTTGGGGTAGGAGGAGGTGGATCTTGGAAGCAAAGTTGCTGAAATTTTCCAGTTCAGGGTGAGAACAGGAAGTAGCACTGATACAGTCATTAATGTACCAGAAAAAGAGGTGAGGGAGGGGGCCTGAGTACGGTTGGAACAAGGAATGTTCCACATAGCCCACAAAAAGGAAGGTATAACCAGGACCTATGTACCAACCCAGAGCAACACCTTTTATTTGAAGGAAATGAGTGGAGTTGAATGAGAAGTTGTTCAATGTGAGACGTTCAGCCAGGTGGAGGAGGGTGGTGGTGGATGGGAACTGATTGGGCCTCTGTTCAAGGAAGAAGCAGAGAGCCCTCAGACTGTCCGGGTGGGAGATGGAGGTGTAGAGAAAATGGATGTCCATGGTGAAGAGGGAATGCTTAGGGCTAGGAAACTGAAAACTGTTAAAGTGGTGGAGGGCGTCAGAAGAATCATGATGTTGGTGGGAAGAGGCTGCATAAGGTGAGGAACAATGAGCTGAGATAGAAAGAAATCAGTCTGTGGAGAAAGAACAGGTTGAAACAATAGATCTACCGAGGAGGTTCTGTTTGTGGATCTTGGCAAGGAGATAGAAATGGGCTGTGTGGCATTGGGGAAGTATGAATTTGAAGGCCATGGAGGGGAGATGCAGTTGGAGGAGATGAGGTCAGTTAGTCTGGAAAACAATGGCTTCATGCTCGCTGGTAGAGTCATGGTCTAGGAGGAGATTTTGGACAGTTAGCATTCAGCGTCCACAAGCTAAAGACTAATTCATCAAACAACACTTGTCAGCAAGTTTAATGCCAATGTTAGGATTGGAACTGAGAAATAGGAGTGCTGCAGGTTCAGAGGAAGATGGGTTAGAGTGGGTTAGGAGTGTAGACAAATTGAGACAGCTGATGTCACACTGACAATTTCTAATGAAAAGATCTAGATAGATTAAGAAGCCAGAGAGACGGGTCCAGGCGGAAGTAGAATTCTTTAAGTGGGAGAAAGTGTTCACCCTGCAGGGGCAAAATTCCTGGCCAAAGTAGTGCATGCAGAGGCAAAAGTGACAGAAGAAGGACTGACAGGAGCCTGAATCAATGTCTCATCCAACAGTGCAGTACTGTCTCAGTGTTATACTGAAGATAGATGGACCAAGGAAGTGAAGGTTGCAGTTAGATAAAACCAACACTTCCATTTGGATTAAAACAACTCTAACATTACAACAATGGAAATCATGTTCTTTCACATTATATTCAAGGTTGAGGCAAGTGACTACCATTGACAGAGGGAAAAATCACCTTATTAAAATATACTTATTGATAAAGTTAAGGATAATTTATATTTATATTTAAACTTAAAGAATTGCCTACAGGAACATCAAGTCATGAAGGATTTCAATTACTTAGAGAGACTAGAGAAGCTGGATTGTTCTTAGAGCAGAGAACATTAACTGGAGATATAATAGAGGCATTCAACATTATGGAAGGTTTAGTAGAGTAAGAGAAACTGTTTCTAGCGGCAGGTAGGTCAGTAACACAGATTGATGAAAATTGACATATGAATCAGGGTGGGAATGAGGATATTTTTTAACAGAGAGTGTTAATGATCTGCAATACACTGTCTGAAAGGGCAGTGGAAGCAGATTCAATAGTAACTTTCAAAAGGGAATTGGATAAGTATTTGAAGGACAACATTTTGCAGGGCTATGGGGAAAGGACAGTGCAGTGAGACTAGCTGAGTGCTGTTGCAGAGAGTCGGCATGGACATGATGGGCTGAATGGCCTCTTTCTGTGCTGTAACGATTCCATGATCAAAGTCTGTTTTGTGGTGTGGACAGGGTATTGTCATATGTAGCAGGTGAGTTTACCCTCCCCACCCTGTGAAGAATGCAGAATGACATGAGCCGAATATCACAGCAAATATCCTCCCCAAATTGAGTCACGGGTTGGGGTGCTGGGGTGGGGTTGGGTTAAGGTGGGCCTTTGGTTCAAAAACAACATTCTGTGAATGCTGAAAATCGAAAATTGCAACAGAAAATGCTGGAAGAAACTCAGTATGTCAGGCAGCATCTGTGGAGATAGAAACAAATTACATCAGAGCTGGCAATGTCTGAAAGTCTCCAGTTCATACTCGGTAACTTTCACCAAGTTCCGTTCACGCATCACTCCTGTGTTCACTGACCTACATTGGCTCCTGGCCTGGCAAAGCCTCATTTTAAAAGTCTCATTCTAGTTTTCAAATCCCTTTGTGGCCTCACCTGTCTCATCTCTAACCCCCTTCAGCCCTATAAACCTCCAAGATATCTGCGCTCCTCCGATTCTGGTGTCCTGCACATGAACAATTTCCACCGTGCCACAAGCGGTGGCAGCGCCTTCAGCTGCCTGGGCCTGAATCATGGAATTCCCTCCCTAAACCTCTCTGTTTCTCTTGCCTCCTTCAAGATGCTTTCTTTGGCCAAAATTTTATCAATTGCCCAAACATATCCTGGAATAAAAACAGAAAGTGCTCGAAATACTCAGCAGGTCTGGCAGTATCTGTGGAGAGAGAAACAGTTCTGATGAAAGGTCACAGACCTGAAACATTAACTCTTTTTCTCTCTCCACGGATGCTGCCTGACCCGCTGAGTATTTCCATTACTTTCTGTTTTTAATTCAGATTTGCAGCATCCGCATTATTTTGTTTTTACTAATATCTCCTGTTGTCGCTCGGTGTCAATGACTGTTGTTGCAGTGATGATAGGGAAAGAAATCGAAAATGTTGAAAACACTCAGTAGGTGTGACAGCACTGGTGGAGAGAGAAAAAAGAGTTAACGTTTTAACTTTCATTATCGGCGTGAAATGCGAAGTATGTTTTTCTCTCCCCCCAGATGACACCAGACACTGCTAAGTATTTAGTCATAGAGCCATAGCGTGAGACGGCACAACAGGAAGGCAATCGGCTCGTCTCGCCCATGCCGGCTCGAAATCGAGCAATCCAATCAATCCTATCCCCCAACCCCAACCCACTCTATCCGAGTAGCCCTACGAGTTTATTTCCCTCAAGTGCCCATGCATATTCCTTTGGAAATCATTGATCGTCTCCATCTCCATCACTCTAGTTCCAGGTCATTATTTCAGGCAATTTCTATTTATTTCGAGCACTTGCAGTAGATTTCACCTTTTTAATGATGGTGATTGTGGAGGAAGCACAAACAGAAATGGCGGCCTGATTGCCCACAGTGCAGCGCGGTGTGGAAAATGCCCCATTCCTTTCGGCGGAGGACGCAGCGCGCATGTGCGGGGTGGCCGGCACTGCCGGCGGATGTGGAGCGGGCGGGTGAAGCTGTCGCTGCGGAGCCGGAGGCCGCGTTTTGATCCGTCAATCTGTTCTTCCCCTGAGGCCGGCCGCGGATGGCGGCGCAGAGAGTCGGAGGACGGTAGGTAGGTATGGTAGGCCGGTAACTGGGGGATCCGGGGGCTCAGCGTGGACCCGCTGCCCGGCCGCCAGCTCCCGGGCCCGGCCCGAACAAAGCGGCGACGGCTCCCGGGCCCGGCCCCAGCACAAAGCGGTCGCAGGCTGCACATCACCGGAAAAACACCCCGACCCCCAGTCCGAGAGAATTCCTCAATCCCTGAGATTCACCTCTCCCCCCAATTCAAACCCAGAGACTCCCCCAAACCAATCCCAATCCCAGAGATTCCCCCTACCTCCCCATCCCACAGATCCTCCCCCTCCCCATCCCACAGATCCTCCTCCTCTCTCCCCATCCCACAGATCCTCTTCCTCCCTCCTTCCCCATCCCACAGATCCTCCTCCTCTCTCCCCATCCCACAGATCCTCCTCCTCCCTCCCCATCCCACAGATCCTCTTCCTCCCTCCCTCCGCATCCCACAGATCCTCCCCATCCCACAGATCCTCTCCCTCCCTCCCTGTCCCACAGATCCTCCCCCTCCCCATCCCACAGATCCTCCCCCTCCCCATCCCACAGATCCTCCCCCTCCCCATCCCACAGATCCTCCCCCTCCCCATCCCACAGATCCTCCCCCTCCCCATCCCACAGATCCTCCCCCTCCCCATCCCACAGATCCTCCCCCTCCCCATCCCACAGATCCTCCCCCTCCCCATCCCACAGATCCTCCCCCTCCCCATCCCACAGATCCTCCCCCTCCCTCCCCATCTCACAGATTCTCCCTCTCCCTGCCCATCCCACAGAGCCTCTCCCTCCCTCCCCATCCCACAGATCCTCCCCCATCCCACAGATCCTCCCCCATCCCACAGATCCTCCCCATCCCACAGATCCTCCCCCATCCCACAGATCCTCCCCCATCCCACAGATCCTCCCCCATCCCACAGATCCTCCCCCATCCCACAGATCCTCCCCCATCCCACAGATCCTCCCCCATCCCACAGATCCTCCCCCATCCCACAGATCCTCCCCCATCCCACAGATCCTCCCCCATCCCACAGATCCTCCCCCATCCCACAGATCCTCCCCCATCCCACAGATCCTCCCCCATCTCACAGATCCTCCCCCATCCCACAGATTCTCCCCCATCCCACAGATCCTCCCCCTCCCTCCCTCCCTCTCCCACAGATTCTCGCCCTCCCTCCCTCCCCATCCTACAGGTCCTCTCCCTCCCTCCCTCCCTCCCCATCCCACAGGTCCTCTCCCTCCCTCCCCATCCCACAAGTCCTCTCCCTCCCTTCCTCCCCATCCCACAGATCCTCCCCCTCCCTCCCTCCATCCCACAGATCCTCCCCCTCCCTCCCTCCCCATCCCACAGATCCTCCCCCTCCCTCCCTCCCTCCCTCCCAATCCCGCATATCCTCCCTCCCCCTCCCTCCCTCCCCATCCCACAGATTCTCCCCCTCCCACAGATTCTCCCCCTCCCTCCCTCCCTCCCCATCCCACAGATCCTCCCCCTCCCTCCCTCCCTTCCCATCCCATAGATCCTCCCCATCCCATAGATCCTCCCCCTCCCTCCCCATCCCACAGATCCTCCCCCTCCCTCCCTCCCTCCCTCCCTCCCCCTCGCACAGATCCTCCCCCTCCCACCCCATCCCACAGATTCTCCCCCTCCCTCCCTCCCACCCCATCCCACAGATCCTCCCCCTCCCACCCAACCCCACAGATCCTCCTCCTCCCGTCGTCCTCATCCCACAGATCCTCCCCCTCCCTCCCTCCCCATCCCACAGATTCTCCCTCTCCCTTCCCATCCCACAGATCCTCCTCCTCCCTCCCTCCCCATCCCACAGATCCTCCCCCTCCCTCCCTCCCTTCCCATCCCACAGATCCTCCCCCTCCCTCCCTCCCTTCCCATCCCATAGATCCTCACCCTCCCTCCCCATCCCACAGATCCTCCTCCTCCCTCACCCCTCCCTCCCCCTCGCACAGATCCTCCCCCTCCCACCCAATCCCACAGATCCTCCCCCTCCCACCCCATCCCACAGATTCTCCCCCTCCCTCCCTCCCACCCCATCCCACAGATCCTCCCCCTCCCACCCAATCCCACAGATCCTCTTCCTCCCGTCGTCCTCATCCCACAGATCCTCCCTCACCCTCCCCCCCTCATTCCCACCCTCCCTCCCCATCCCACAGATCCTCCAACTCCCTTCCCATCCCACAGATCCTCCTCCTCCCTCCCTCCCCATCCCACAGATCCTCCCCCTCCCTCCCTCCCCATCCCACAGATTCTCCCTCTCCCTTCCCATCCCACAGAGCCTCTCCCTCCCTCCCCATCCCACAGATTCTCCCCCCTCCCTCCCCATCCCACAGATTCTCCCCCATCCCACAGATTCTCCCCCATCCCACAGATTCTCCCCCATCCCACAGATCCTCCCCCTCCCTCCCTCCCTCCCTCCCAATCCCACAGATCCTCCCCCTCACACCCTCCCTCACACCCCATCCCACGGATCCTCCCCCTCCCTCCCTCCCCATCCCACAGATCCTCCCCCTCCCACCCTCCCTCCCTCCCCATCCCACAGATCCTCCCCCTCCCACCCTCCCTCACTCCCCATCCCACAGATCCTCCCCCTCCCTCCCTCCCTCCCCATCCCACAGATCCTCCCCCTCCCTCCCTCCCTCCCTTCCCATCCCATAGATCCTCACCCTCCCTCCCCATCCCACAGATCCTCCCCCTCCCTCCCTCCCTCCCTTCTTTCCCATCCCATAGATCCTCCCCCTCCTCCACATCCCACAGATCCTCCTTCTCCCTCACCCCTCCCTCCCCCTCGCACAGATCCTCCCCCTCCCACCCAATCCCACAGATCCTCCCTCTCCCACCCCATCCCACAGATCCTCCCCCTCCCTCCATCCCAATCCCGCATATCCTCCCCCTCCCTCCCTCCCCATCCCACAGATCCTCCCCCTCCCACCCCATCCCACAGATCCTCCCCCTCCCCATCCCACAGATTCTCCCCCTCCCTCCCTCCCCCCATCCCACAGATCCTCCCCCTCCCTCCCTCCCTCCCCATCCCACTGATCCTCCCCCTCCCTCCCTCCCCATCCCACAGATCCTCCCCCTCCCTCCCTCCCCATCCCACAGATCCTCCCCCTCCCACAGATCCTCCCCCTCCCTCCCTCCCTCTCCCACAGATTCTCCCCCTCTCTCCCTCCCCATCCCACAGATCCTCCCCCTCCCTCCCTCCCCATCCCACAGATCCTCCCCCTCCCTCCCTTCCCATCCCATAGATCCTCCCCCTCCCTCCCCATCCCATAGATCCTCCCCCTCCCTCCCTTCCCATCCCATAGATCCTCCCCCTCCCTTCCTTCCCATCCCACAGATCCTTCCCCCTCCCTCCCTCCCCATCCCACAGATTCTCTCCCTCCCTCCCTCCCCATCCCACAGATTCTCCCTCTCCCTTCCCATCCCACAGAGCCTCTCCCTCCCACCCCATCCCACAGATTCTCCCCCATCCCACAGATTCTCCCCCATCCCACAGATTCTCCCCCATCCCACAGATCCTCCCCCTCCCCATCCCACAGATCCTCCCCCTCCCTCCCTGTCCCACAGATCCTCCCCCTCCCCATCCCACAGATCCTCTCCCTCCCTCCCTCCCCATCCCACAGATATTCTCCCTCTCTCCCTACCCATCCCACAGATCCTCTCCCCCCCTCCCTTCCCATCCCACAGATCCTCCTCCTCCCTCCCTCCCCATCCCACAGATCCTCCCCCTTCCTCCCTCCCCATCCCACAGATTCTCCCTCTCCCTTCCCATCCCACAGAGCCTCTCCCTCCCTCCCCATCCCACAGATCCTCCCCATCCCACAGATCCTCCCCATCCCACAGATCCTCCCCATCCCACAGATCCTCCCCATCCCACAGATCCTCCCCATCCCACAGATTCTCCCCCATCCCACAGATTCTCCCCCATCCCACAGATTCTCCCCCATCCCACAGATTCTCCCCCATCCCACAGATTCTCCCCCATCCCACAGATTCTCCCCCATCCCACAGATCCTCCCCCTCCCTCCCTCCCTCTCCCACAGATTCTCCCCCTCCCTCCCTCCCCATCCCGCAGGTCCTCTCCCTCCCTCCCTCCCTCCCTCCCCATCCCATAGATCCTCCCCCTCCCTCCCCATCCCACAGATCCTCCCCCTCCCTCCCTTCCTCCCCATCCCACAGATCCTCCCCCTCCGTCCCTCTCTCCCAATCCCACAGATCCTCCCACTCTCCCTCACACCCCATCCCACAGATCCTCCCCCTCCCTCCCTCCCCATCCCACAGATCCTCCCCCTCCCTCCCTCCGTAATCCCTCCCTCCCCATCCCACAGATCCTCCCCCTCCCTCCCTCCCTCCCCATCCCACAGATCATCCCCCTCCCTCCCTCCCCATCCCACAGATCCTCCCCCTCCCCATCCCACAGATCTTCCCCCTCCCTCCCTCCCCATCCCACAGATCCTCCCCCTCCCTCCCTCCCTCTCCCACAGATTCTCCCCCTCCCTCCCTCCCCATCCCACAGATCCTCCCCCTCCCTCCCTCCCTCCCCATCCCACAGATCCTCCCCCTCCCTCCCTTCCCATCCCATAGATCCTCCCCCTCCCTCCCCATCCCACAGATCCTCCCCCTCCCTCTCTCCCTCCCTTCCCATCCCATAGATCCTCCCCCTCCCTCCACATCCCACAGATCCTTCTTCTCCCTCACCCCTCCCTCCCCCTCGCACAGATCCTCCCCCTCCCACCCAATCCCTCAGATCCTCCTCCTCCCGTCGTCCTCATCCCACAGATCCTCCCCCTCACTCCCTCCCCATCCCACAGATTCTCCCTCTCCCTTCCCATCCCACAGATCCTCCTCCTCCCTCCCTCCCCATCCCACAGATCTTCCCCCACCCTCCTTCCCTCCGCCCCTCCCTCCCCATCCCACAGATCTTCCCCCCCCTTCCCTCCCCATCCCACAGATCCTCCCCCCCCTTCCCTCCCCATCCCACAGATCATCCCCCTCCCACCCTCCCTCCCGCACCCCCCCATCCCACAGATCCTCCCCCTCCCTCCCTCCCCATCCCACAGATCCTCCCCCTCCCTCCCTCCCCATCCCACAGATCCTCCCCCTCCCTTCCTCCCCATCCCACAGATCCTCCCCCTCCCTTCCTCCCCATCCCACAGATCCTTCCCCCTCCCTCCCTCCCCATCCCACAGATTCTCTCCCTCCCTCCCTCCCCATCCCACAGATTCTCCCTCTCCCGCCCTCCCTCCCTCCCCATCCCACAGATCCTCCCCCTCCCCCCCCCCTCCTCATCCCGCAGATTCTCCCCCTCCCTCCTCATCCCGCAGCTCCTCCCCATCCCACAGATCCTCCCCCTCCCTCCCACCCCATCCCACTGATCCTCCCCCTCCCTTCCCATCCCACAGATCCTCCTCCTCCCTTCCTCCTCATCCCACAGATCCTCCCCCTCCCTCCCTCTCTCCTCATCTCGCAGATCCTCCCACTCCCTCCCTCCCTCCCCATCCCGCAGATCCTCCCCATCCCACAGATCCTCCCCCTCCCTCCCTCCCCATCCCACAGATCCTCCCCCTCCCACAGATCCTTCCCCTCCCTCCCTCCCGATCCCACAGATGCTTCCCCTCCCTCCCTCCCGATCCCACAGATCCTCCCCCTCCTTCCCTCCCCCTCCCACAGATCCTCCCTCCCCCTCCCCCTCCCACAGATCCTTCCCCTCCCTCCCTTCCCATCCCATAGATCCTCCCCCTCCCTCCCCATCCCATAGATCCTCCCCCTCCCTCCCTTCCCATCCCATAGATCCTCCCCCTCCCTCCCTTCCCATCCCATAGATCCTCCCCCTCCCTTCCTTCCCATCCCACAGATCCTTCCCCCTCCCTCCCTCCCCATCCCACAGATTCTCTCCCTCCCTCCCTCCCCATCCCACAGATTCTCCCTCTCCCTTCCCATCCCACAGAGCCTCTCCCTCCCACCCCATCCCACAGATTCTCCCCCATCCCACAGATTCTCCCCCATCCCACAGATTCTCCCCCATCCCACAGATTCTCCCCCATCCCACAGATTCTCCCCCATCCCACAGATTCTCCCCCATCCCACAGATTCTCCCCCATCCCACAGATTCTCCCCCATCCCACAGATCCTCCCCCTCCCCATCCCACAGATCCTCCCCCTCCCTCCCTCTCCATCCCACAGATCCTTCCCCTCCCTCCCTTCCCATCCCATAGATCCTCCCCCTCCCTCCCCATCCCACAGATCCTCCCCCTCCCTCTCTCCCTCCCTTCCCATCCCATAGATCCTCCCCCTCCCTCCACATCCCACAGATCCTTCTTCTCCCTCACCCCTCCCTCCCCCTCGCACAGATCCTCCCCCTCCCACCCAATCCCACAGATCCTCCCCCTCCTCCCAATCCCTCAGATCCTCCTCCTCCCGTCGTCCTCATCCCACGGATCCTCCCCCTCACTCCCTCCCCATCCCACAGATTCTCCCTCTCCCTTCCCATCCCACAGATCCTCCTCCTCCCTCCCTCCCCATCCCACAGATCTTCCCCCACCCTCCTTCCCTCCGCCCCTCCCTCCCCATCCCACAGATCATCCCCCTCCCACCCTCCCTCCCTCACCCCCCCATCCCACAGATCCTCCGCCCCCTTCCCTCCCCATCCCACAGATCATCCCCCTCACACCCTCCCTCCCGCACCCCCCCATCCCACAGATCCTCCCCCTCCCTCCCTCCCCATGCCACAGATCCTCCCCCTCCCTCCCTCCCCATGCCACAGATCCTCCCCCTCCCTCCCTCCCCATCCCACAGATCCTCCCCCTCCCTTCCTCCCCATCCCACAGATCCTCCCCCTCCCTCCCTCCCCATGCCACAGATCCTCCCCCTCCCTCCCTCCCCATCCCACAGATCCTCCCCCTCCCTTCCTCCCTTCCCCACAGATCCTTCCCCCTCCCTTCCCCACAGATCCTTCCCCCTCCCTCCCTCCCCATCCCACAGATTCTCTCCCTCCCTCCCTCCCCATCCCACAGATTCTCCCTCTCCCGCCCTCCCTCCCTCCCCATCCCACAGATCCTCCCCCTCCCCACCCCCTCCTCATCCCGCAGATTCTCCCCCTCCCTCCTCATCCCGCAGCTCCTCCCCATCCCACAGATCCTCCCCCTCCCTCCCACCCCATCCCACTGATCCTCCCCCTCCCTTCCCATCCCACAGATCCTCCTCCTCCCTTCCTCCTCATCCCACAGATCCTCCCGCTCCCTCCCTCCCTCCCTCCCAATCCCATAGATCCTCCCCCTCCCCCCCTCCTCATCCCACAGATCCTCCCCCTCCCTCCCTCTCTCCTCATCTCGCAGATCCTCCCCCTCCCTCCCTCCCTCCCCATCCCGCAGATCCTCCCCCTCCCTCCCTCCCTCCCCATCCCGCAGATCCTCCCCCTCCCTCCCTCCCTCCCCATCCCACAGATCCTCCCCCTCCCTCCCTCCCCATCCCACAGATCCTCCCCCTCCCACAGATCCTTCCCCTCCCTCCCTCCCGATCCCACAGATCCTCCCCCTCCTTCCCTCCCCCTCCCACAGATCCTCCCTCCCCCTCCCCCTCCCACAGATCCTTCCCCTCCCTCCCTTCCCATCCCATAGATCCTCCCCCTCCCTCCCCATCCCATAGATCCTCCCCCTCCCTCCCTTCCCATCCCATAGATCCTCCCCCTCCCTTCCTTCCCATCCCACAGATCCTTCCCCCTCCCTCCCTCCCCATCCCACAGATTCTCTCCCTCCCTCCCTCCCCATCCCACAGATTCTCCCTCTCCCTTCCCATCCCACAGAGCCTCTCCCTCCCACCCCATCCCACAGATTCTCCCCCATCCCACAGATTCTCCCCCATCCCACAGATTCTCCCCCATCCCACAGATTCTCCCCCATCCCACAGATTCTCCCCCATCCCACAGATTCTCCCCCATCCCACAGATTCTCCCCCATCCCACAGATCCTCCCCCTCCCCATCCCACAGATCCTCTCCCTCCCTCCCTGTCCCACAGATCCTCCCCCTCCCCATCCCACAGATCCTCTCCCTCCCTCCCTCCCCATCTCACAGATCCTCTCCCTCCCTCCCTCCCCATCCCACAGATCCTCTCCCCCCCTCCCTTCCCATCCCACAGATCCTCCTCCTCCCTCCCTCCCCATCCCACAGATCCTCCCCATCCCACAGATCCTCCCCATCCCACAGATCCTCCCCATCCCACAGATCCTCCCCATCCCACAGATCCTCCCCATCCCACAGATTCTCCCCATCCCACAGATTCTCCCCCATCCCACAGATTCTCCCCCATCCCACAGATTCTCCCCCATCCCACAGATTCTCCCCCATCCCACAGATTCTCCCCCATCCCACAGATTCTCCCCCATCCCACAGATCCTCCCCCTCCCTCCCTCCCTCTCCCACAGATTCTCCCCCTCCCTCCCTCCCCATCCCACAGGTCCTCTCCCTCCCTCCCTCCCTCCCCATCCCAGAGATCCTCCCCCTCCCTTTTCATCCCACAGATCCTCCCCCACCCTCCCTTCCTCCCCATCCCACAGATCCTCCCCCTCCGTCCCTCTCTCCCAATCCCACAGATCCTCCCCCTCCCACTCTCCCTCACACCCCATCTCACAGATCCTCCCCCTCCCTCCCTCCCCATCCCACAGATCCTCCCCCTCCCTCCCTCCCTAATCCCTCCCTCCCCATCCCACAGATCATCCCCCTCCCTCCCTCCCCATCCCACAGATCCTCCCCCTCCCTCCCTCCCCATCCCACAGATCCTCCCCCTCCCTCCCTCCCCCATCCCACAGATCCTCCCCCTCCCTCCCTCCCCATCCCACAGATCCTCCCCCTCCCTCCCTCCCATCCCACAGATCCTCCCCCTCCCTCCCTCCCTCTCCCACAGATTCTCCCCCTCCCTCCCTCCCCATCCCACAGATCCTCCCCCTCCCTCCCTCCCTCCCCATCCCACAGATCCTCCCCCTCCCTCCCTTCCCATCCCATAGATCCTCCCCCTCCCTCCCCATCCCACAGATCCTCCCCCTCCCTCTCTCCCTCCCTTCCCATCCCATAGATCCTCCCCCTCCCTCCACATCCCACAGATCCTTCTTCTCCCTCACCCCTCCCTCCCCCTCGCACAGATCCTCCCCCTCCCACCCAATCCCACAGATCCTCCCCCTCCCATCCCACAGATCCTCCTCCTCCCGTCGTCCTCATCCCACAGATCCTCCCCCTCACTCCCTCCCCATCCCACAGATTCTCCCTCTCCCTTCCCATCCCACAGATCCTCCTCCTCCCTCCCTCCCCATCCCACAGATCTTCCCCCACCCTCCTTCCCTCCGCCCCTCCCTCCCCATCCCACAGATCCTCCTCCTCCCTCCCCCCCCGCATTCCACAGATCCTCCCCACCTTCCCTCCCCATCCCACAGATCATCCCCCTCCCACCCTCCCTCCCTCACCCCCCCATCCCACAGATCCTCCCCCTCCCTCCCTCCCCATCCCACAGATCCTCCCCCTCCCTCCCTCCCCATCCCACAGATCCTCCCCCTCCCTTCCTCCCCATCCCACAGATCCTCCCCCTCCCTCCCTCCCCATCCCACAGATTCTCTCCCTCCCTCCCTCCCCATCCCACAGATTCTCCCTCTCCCGCCCTCCCTCCCTCCCCATCCCACAGATCCTCCCCCTCCCCCCCCCTCCTCATCCCGCAGATTCTCCCCCTCCCTCCTCATCCCGCAGCTCCTCCCCATCCCACAGATCCTCCCCCTCCCTCCCACCCCATCCCACTGATCCTCCCCCTCCCTTCCCATCCCACAGATCCTCCTCCTCCCTTCCTCCTCATCCCACAGATCCTCCCGCTCCCTCCCTCCCTCCCTCCCAATCCCACAGATCCTCCCCCTCCCCCCCTCCTCATCCCACAGATCCTCCCCCTCCCTCCCTCTCTCCTCATCCCGCAGATCCTCCCCCTCCCTCCCTCCCTTCCTCCCCATCCCGCAGATCCTCCCCCTCCCTCCCTCCCTCCCCATCCCACAGATCCTCCCCCTCCCACAGATCCTTCCCCTCCCTCCCTCCCGATCCCACAGATCCTCCCCCTCCCTTCCCATCCCACAGAGCCTCTCCCTCCCTCCCCATCCCACAGCTTCTCCCCCATCCCACAGATTCTCCCCCATCCCACAGATTCTCCCCCATCCCACGGATCCTCCCCCTCCTTCCCTCCCCATCCCACAGATTCTCCCCCTCCCTCCCTCACCCCATCCCACAGATCCTCCCCCTCCCTCCCTCCCACCCCATCCCACAGATCCTCCCCCTCCCTCCCGATCCCACAGATCCTCCCCCTCCCTCCCTCCCGATCCCACAGATCCTTCCCCTCCCTCCCTCCCCATCCCACAGATCCTCCCCCTCCCTCCCTCCCTCCCCCTCCCACAGATCCTCCCCCTCCCTCCATCCCAATCCCGCATATCCTCCCCCTCCCTCCCTCCCCATCCCACAGATCCTTCCCCTCCCTCCCTCCCCATCCCACAGATTCTCCCCCTCCCACAGATCCTCCCCCTCCCTCCCTCCCTCCCTCTCCCACAGATTCTCCCCCTCCCTCCCTCCCCATCCCACAGATCCTCCCCCTCCCTCCCTCCCTCCCCATCCAACAGATCCTCCCCCTCCCTCCCTCCCTTCCCATCGCACAGATCCACCCCCTCCCTACCTCCCTCCCTTCCTTCCCATCCCATAGATCCTCCCCCTCCCTCCACACCCCACAGATCCTCCTTCTCCCTCCCCCTCACCCCTCCCTCCCCCTCGCACAGATCCTCCCCCTCCATCCCACCCAATCCCACAGATCCTCCCCCTCCCACCCAATCCCACAGATCCTCCTCCTCCCGTCGTCCTCATCCCACATATCCTCCCCCTCCCTCCCTCCCCATCCCACAGATTCTCCCTCTCCCTTCCCATCCCACAGATCCTCCTCCTCCCTCCCTCCCCATCCCACAGATCCTCCCCCTCCCTCCCTCCCCATCTCACAGATCCTCCCCCTCCCTCCCTCCCTCCCCATCCCACAGATCCTCCCCCTCCCTCCCTCCCTTCCCATCCCATAGATCCTCACCCTCCCTCCCCATCCCACAGATCCTCCCCCTCCCTCCCTCCCTCCCTTCTTTCCCATCCCATAGATCCTCCCCCTCCTCCACATCCCACAGATCCTCCTCCTCCCTCACCCCTCCCTCCCCCTCGCACAGATCCTCCCCCTCCCACCCAATCCCACAGATCCTCCCCCTCCCACCCCATCCCACAGATTCTCCCCCTCCCTCCCTCCCACCCCATCCCACAGATCCTCCCCCTCCCACCCAATCCCACAGATCCTCCTCCTCCCGTCGTCCTCATCCCACAGATCCTCCCTCACCCTCCCCCCCTCATTCCCTCCCTCCCTCCCCATCCCACAGATCCTCCAACTCCCTTCCCATCCCACAGATCCTCCCCCTCCCTCCCTCCCCATCCCACAGATTCTCCCTCTCCCTCCCCATCCCACAGATCCTCCAACTCCCTTCCCATCCCACAGATCCTCCCCCTCCCTCCCTCCCCATCCCACAGATTCTCCCTCTCCCTTCCCATCCCACAGAGCCTCTCCCTCCCTCCCCATCCCACAGATTCTCCCCCCTCCCTCCCTCCCCATCCCACAGATTCTCCCCCATCCCACAGATTCTCCCCCATCCCACAGATTCTCCCCCATCCCACAGATTCTCCCCCATCCCACAGATTCTCCCCCATCCCACAGATTCTCCCCCATCCCACAGATTCTCCCCCATCCCACAGATTCTCCCCATCCCACAGATCCTCCCCCTCCCTCCCTCCCTCCCAATCCCACAGATCCTCCCCCTCCCACCCTCCCTCACACCCCATCCCACAGATGCTCCCCCTCCCTCCCTCCCCATCCCACAGATCCTCCCCCTCCCTCCCTCCCAATCCCACAGATCCTCCCCCTCCCTCCCTCCCCATCCCACAGATCCTCCCCCTCCCTCCCTCCCCATCCCACAGATCCTCCCCCTCCCTCCCCATCCCACAGATCCTCCCCCTCCCTCCCCATCCCACAGATCCTCCCCATCCCACCCTCCCTCCCTCCCCATCCCACAGATCCTCCCCCTCCCACCCTCCCTCCCTCCCCATCCCACAGATCCTCCCCCTCACACTCTCCCTCCCTCCCCATCCCACAGATCCTCCCCCTCCCACCCTCCCTCACTCCCCATCCCACAGATCCTCCCCCTCCCTCCCTCCCTCCCCATCCCACAGATCCTCCCCCTCCCTCCCTCCCTCCCCATCCCACAGATCCTCCCCCTCCCTCCCTCCCTCCCCATCCCATAGATCCTCACCCTCCCTCCCTCCCTCCCCATCCCATAGATCCTCACCCTCCCTCCCCATCCCACAGATCCTCCCCCTCCCTCCCTCCCTCCCTTCTTTCCCATCCCATAGATCCTCCCCCTCCCTCCCTCCCCATCCCACAGATCCTCCCCCTGCCTCCATCCCAATCCCACATATCCTCCCCCTCACTCCCTCCCCATCCCACAGATCCTCCCCCTCCCTCCCTCCCCATCCCACAGATCCTCCCCCTCCCACAGATCCACCCCCTCCCTCCCTCCCTCTCCCACAGATTCTCCCCCTCCCTCCCTCCCCATCCCACAGATCCTCCCCCTCCCTCTCTCCCTCCCCATCCCACAGATTCTCTCCCTCCCTCCCTCCCCATCCCACAGATTCTCCCTCTCCCTTCCCATCCCACAGAGCCTCTCCCTCCCTCCCCATCCCACAGATTCTCCCCCTCCCTCCCCATCCCACAGATTCTCCCCCATCCCACAGATTCTCCCCCATCCCACAGATTCTCCCCCATCCCACAGATTCTCCCCCATCCCACAGATTCTCCCCCATCCCACAGATTCTCCCCCATCCCACAGATTCTCCCCCATCCCACAGATTCTCCCCCATCCCACAGATTCTCCCCCATCCCACAGATCCTCCCCCATCCCACAGATCCTCCCCCTCCCTCCCCATCCCACAGATCCTACCCCTCCCTCCCCATCCCACAGATCCTACCCCTCCCTCCCCATCCCAATCCCGCATATCCTCCCCCTCCCTCCCACCCCATCCCACGGATCCTCCCCCTCCTTCCCTCCCCATCCCACAGATTCTCCCCCTCCCTCCCTCACCCCATCCCACAGATCCTCCCCCTCCCTCCCTCCCTCCCCATCCCACAGATCCTCCCCCTCCCTCCCTCCCGATCCCACAGATCCTCCCCCTCCCTCCCTCCCGATCCCACAGATCCTCCCCCTCCCTCCCTCCCGATCCCACAGATCCTTCCTCTCCCTCCCTCCCCATCCCACAGATCCTCCCCCTCCCTCCCCCCCTCCCTCCCTCCTCCTCCCACAGATCCTCCCCCTCCCTCCATCCCGATCCCACAGATCCTCCCTCCCCCTCCCTCCCTCCCGATCCCACAGATCCTACCCCTCCCTCCCCATCCCACAGATCCTACCCCTCCCTCCATCCCAATCCCGCATATCCTCCCCCTCCCTCCCACCCCATCCCACGGATCCTCCCCCTCCTTCCCTCCCCATCCCACAGATTCTCCCCCTCCCTCCCTCACCCCATCCCACAGATCCTCCCCCTCCCTCCCTCCCTCCCCATCCCACAGATCCTCCCCCTCCCTCCCTCCCGATCCCACAGATCCTACCCCTCCCTCCCTCCCGATCCCACAGATCCTCCCCCTCCCTCCCTCCCGATCCCACAGATCCTTCCCCTCCCTCCCTCCCCATCCCACAGATCCTCCCCCTCCCTCCCTCCCTCCCCCTCCCACAGATCCTCCCCCTCCCTCCATCCCAATCCCGCATATCCTCCCCCTCCCTCCCTCCCCATCCCACAGATCCTTCCCCTCCCTCCCTCCCCATCCCAAAGATTCTCCCCCTCCCACAGATCCTCCCCCTCCCTCCCTCCCTCCCTCTCCCACAGATTCTCCCCCTCCGTCCCTCCCTCCCCATCCCACAGATCCTCCCCCTCCCTCCCTCCCTCCCCATCCCACAGATCCTCCCCCTCCCTCCCTCCCTCCCTTCCCATCCCATAGATCCTCCCCCTCCCTCCCCATCCCACAGATCCTCCCCCTCCCTACCTCCCTCCCTTCCTTCCCATCCCATAGATCCTCCCCCTCCCTCCACATCCCACAGATCCTCCTTCTCCCTCCCCCTCACCCCTCCCTCCCCCTCGCACAGATCCTCCCCCTCCATCCCACCCAATCCCACAGATCCTCCTCCTCCCGTCGTCCTCATCCCACATATCCTCCCCCTCCCTCCCTCCCCATCCCACAGATCCTCCCCCTCCCTCCCTCCCCATCCCACAGATCCTCCCCCTCCCTCCCTCCCTTCCCATCCCATAGATCCTCACCCTCCCTCCCCATCCCACAGATCCTCCCCCTCCCTCCCTCCTTTCCCATCCCATAGATCCTCCCCCTCCTCCACATCCCACAGATCCTCCTTCTCCCTCACCCCTCCCTCCCCCTCGCACAGATCCTCCCCCTCCCACCCAATCCCACTGATCCTCCCCCTCCCACCCAATCCCACAGATTCTCCCCCTCCCACCCAATCCCACAGATCCTCCTCCTCCCGTCGTCCTCATCCCACAGATCCTCCCTCACCCTCCCCCCCTCATTCCCTCCCTCCCTCCCCATCCCACAGATCCTCCAACTCCCTTCCCATCCCACAGATCCTCCCCCTCCCTCCCTCCCCATCCCACAGATTCTCCCTCTCCCTTCCCATCCCACAGAGCCTCTCCCTCCCTCCCCATCCCACAGATTCTCCCCCCTCCCTCCCTCCCCATCCCACAGATTCTCCCCCATCCCACAGATTCTCCCCCATCCCACAGATTCTCCCCCATCCCACAGATTCTCCCCCATCCCACAGATTCTCCCCCATCCCACAGATCCTCCCCCTCCCTCCCTCCCAATCCCACAGATCCTCCCCCATCCCACAGATCCTCCCCCTCCCATCCTCCCCCATCCCACAGATCCTCCCCCTCCCTCCCTCCCAAACCCACAGATCCTCCCCCCCCCTCCCTCCCCATCCCACAGATCCTCCCCCTCCCTCCCTCCCCATCCCACAGATCCTCCCCATCCCACAGATCCTCCCCCTCCCTCCCCATCCCACAGATCCTCCCCCTCCCACCCTCCCTCACTCCCCATCCCACAGATCCTCCCCCTCCCACCCACCCTCCCTCCCTCCCCATCCCACAGATCCTCCCCCTCCCACCCTCCCTCCCTCCCCATCCCACAGATCCTCCCCCTCCCACCCTCCCTCCCTCCCCATCCCACAGATCCTCCCCCTCCCACCCTCCCTCCCTCCCCATCCCACAGATCCTCCCCCTCTCACCCTCCCTCACTCCACATCCCACAGATCCTCCCCCTCCCTCCCTCCCTCCCCATCCCACAGATCCTCCCCCTCCCTCCCTCCCTCCCCATCCCATAGATCCTCACCCTCCCTCCCCATCCCACAGATCCTCCCCCTCCCTCCCTCCCTCCCTCCCTCCCTTCTTTCCCATCCCATAGATCCTCCCCCTCCTCCACATCCCACAGATCCTCCTTCTCCCTCACCCCTCCCTCCCCCTCGCACAGATCCTCCCCCTCCCACCCAATCCCACAGATCCTCCCCCTCCCACCCCATCCCACAGATTCTCCCCCTCCCTCCCTCCCTCCCCATCCCACAGATCCTCCCCCTCCCTCCATCCCAATCCCGCATATCCTCCCCCTCCCTCCCTCCCCATCCCACAGATCCTCCCCCTCCCTCCCACCCCATCCCCCATCCCACAGATCCTCCCCCTCCCCATCCCACAGATTCTCCCCCTCCCTCCCTCCCCCCATCCCACAGATCCTCCCCCTCCCTCCCTCCCTCCCTCCCCATCCCATAGATCCTCCCCCTCCCTCCCTCCCCATCCCATAGATCCTCCCCCTCCCTCCCTCCCCATCCCATAGATCCTCCCCCTCCCTCCCTCCCCATCCCACAGATCCCCCCCTCCCTCCCCATCCCACAGATCCTCCCCCTCCCTCCCTCCCCATCCCACAGATCCTCCCCCTCCCACAGATCCACCCCCTCCCTCCCTCCCTCTCCCACAGATCCTCCCCCTCCCACAGATCCACCCCCTCCCTCCCTCCCTCTCCCACAGATTCTCCCCCTCCCTCCCTCCCCATCCCACAGATCCTCCCCCTCCCTCCCTCCCCATCCCACAGATCCTCCCCCTCTCTCCCTTCCCATCCCATAGATCCTCCCCCTCCCTTCCTCCCCATCCCACAGATCCTTCCCCCTCCCTCCCTCCCCATCCCACAGATTCTCTCCCTCCCTCCCTTCCCATCCCACAGAGCCTCTCCCTCCCTCCCCATCCCACAGATTCTCCCCCATCCCACAGATTCTCCCCCATCCCACAGATTCTCCCCCATCCCACAGATTCTCCCCCATCCCACAGATCCTCTCCCTCCCTGTCCCACAGATCCTCCCCCTTCCCATCCCACAGATCCTCTCCCTCCCTCCCTCCCCATCCCACAGATCCTCTCCCCCCCTCCCTTCCCATCCCACAGATCCTCTCCCCCCCTCCCTTCCCATCCCACAGATTCTCCCCCATCTCACAGATTCTCCCCCATCCCACAGATTCTCCCCCATCCCACAGATTCTCCCCCATCCCACAGATTCTCCCCCATCCCACAGATTCTCCCCCATCCCACAGATTCTCCCCCATCCCACAGATCCTCCCCCTCCCTCCCTCCCTCTCCCACAGATCCTCCCCCTCCCTCCCTCCCTCTCCCACAGATTCTCCCCCTCCCTGCCTCCCCATCCCACAGGTCCTCTCCCTCCCTCCCTCCCTCCCCATCCCACAGATCCTCCCCCTCCGTCCCTCTCTCCCAATCCCACAGATCCTCCCCCTCCCACCCTCCCTCACATCCCATCCCACAGATCCTCCCCCTCCCACCCTCCCTCACACCCCATCCCACAGATCCTCCCCCTTCCTCCCTCCCCATCCCACAGATCCTCCCCCTCCCTCCCTCCCTAATCCCTCCCTCCCCATCCCACAGATCCTCCCCCTCCCTCCCTCCCCATCCCACAGATGATCCCCCTCCCTCCCTCCCCATCCCACAGATCCTCCCCCTCCCTCCCTCCCTCTCCCACAGTTTCTCCCCCTCCCTCCCTCCCTCCCCATCCCACAGATCCTCCCCCTCCCTCCCTCCCTCCCCATCCCACAGATCCTCACCCTCCCTCCCTTCCCATCCCATAGATCCTCCCCCTCCCTCCCCATCCCACAGATCCTCCCCCTCCCTCCCTCCCTTCCTTCCCATCCCATTGATCCTCCCCCTCCCTCCACATCCCACAGATCCTTCTTCTCCCTCACCCCTCCCTCCCCCTCGCACAGATCCTCCCCCTCCCACCCAATCCCACAGATCCTCCCCCTCCCATCCCATCCCACAGATTCTCCCCCTCCCTCCCTCGCACCCCATCCCACAGATCCTCCCCCTCCCACCCAATCCCACAGATCCTCCCCCTCCCTCCCTCGCACCCCATCCCACAGATCCTCCCCCTCCCACCCAATCCCACAGATCCTCCCCCTCCCTCCCTCCCCATCCCACAGATTCTCCCTCTCCCTTCCCATCCCACAGATCCTCCTCCTCCCTCCCTCCCCATCCCACAGATCTTCCCCTACCCTCCCCCACAGATCCTCCCTCCCCCCCCGCATCCCACAGATCCTCCCCCCCCTTTCTCCCCATCCCACAGATGATCCCCCTCCCTCCCTCCCCATCCCACAGATCCTCCCCCTCCCTCCCTCCCTCTCCCACAGTTTCTCCCCCTCCCTCCCTCCCTCCCCATCCCACAGATGATCCCCCTCCCTCCCTCCCCATCCCACAGATCCTCCCCCTCCCTCCCTCCCCATCCCACAGATGAACCCCCTCCCTCCCTCCCCATCCCACAGATCCTCCCCCTCCCTCCCTCCCCATCCCACAGATCCTCCCCCTCCCTCCCTCCCTCTCCCACAGTTTCTCCCCCTCCCTCCCTCCCTCCCCATCCCACAGATCCTCCCCCTCCCTCCCCATCCCACAGATCCTCACCCTCCCTCCCTTCCCATCCCATAGATCCTCCCCCTCCCTCCCCATCCCACAGATCCTCCCCCTCCCTCCCTCCCTTCCTTCCCATCCCATTGATCCTCCCCCTCCCTCCACATCCCACAGATCCTTCTTCTCCCTCACCCCTCCCTCCCCCTCGCACAGATCCTCCCCCTCCCACCCAATCCCACAGATCCTCCCCCTCCCATCCCATCCCACAGATTCTCCCCCTCCCTCCCTCGCACCCCATCCCACAGATCCTCCCCCTCCCACCCAATCCCACAGATCCTCCCCCTCCCTCCCTCGCACCCCATCCCACAGATCCTCCCCCTCCCACCCAATCCCACAGATCCTCCCCCTCCCTCCCTCCCCATCCCACAGATTCTCCCTCTCCCTTCCCATCCCACAGATCCTCCTCCTCCCTCCCTCCCCATCCCACAGATCTTCCCCTACCCTCCCCCACAGATCCTCCCTCCCCCCCCGCATCCCACAGATCCTCCCCCCCCTTTCTCCCCATCCCACAGATCATCCCCCTCCCTCCCTCACCCCCCCATCCCACAGATCCTTCCCCCCCTTCCCTCCCCATCCCACAGATCATCCCCCTTCCACCCTCCCTCCCTCACCCCCCCATCCCACAGATCCTCCCCCTCCCTCCCTCCCCATCCCACAGATCCTCCCCCTCCCTCCCTCCCCATCCCACAGATCCTCCCCCTCCCTCCCTCCCCATCCCACAGATCCTCCCCTCCCTTCCTCCCCATCCCACAGATCCTCCCCCTCCCTTCCTCCCCATCCCACAGATCCTCCCCCTCCCTCCCTCCCTTCCTTCCCATCCCATTGATCCTCCCCCTCCCTCCACATCCCACAGATCCTTCTTCTCCCTCACCCCTCCCTCCCCCTCGCACAGATCCTCCCCCTCCCACCCAATCCCACAGATCCTCCCCCTCCCATCCCATCCCACAGATTCTCCCCCTCCCTCCCTCGCACCCCATCCCACAGATCCTCCCCCTCCCACCCAATCCCACAGATCCTCCCCCTCCCTCCCTCGCACCCCATCCCACAGATCCTCCCCCTCCCACCCAATCCCACAGATCCTCCCCCTCCCTCCCTCCCCATCCCACAGATTCTCCCTCTCCCTTCCCATCCCACAGATCCTCCTCCTCCCTCCCTCCCCATCCCACAGATCTTCCCCTACCCTCCCCCACAGATCCTCCCTCCCCCCCCCCGCATCCCACAGATCCTCCCCCCCCTTTCTCCCCATCCCACAGATCATCCCCCTCCCTCCCTCACCCCCCCATCCCACAGATCCTTCCCCCCCTTCCCTCCCCATCCCACAGATCATCCCCCTTCCACCCTCCCTCCCTCACCCCCCCATCCCACAGATCCTCCCCCTCCCTCCCTCCCCATCCCACAGATCCTCCCCCTCCCTCCCTCCCCATCCCACAGATCCTCCCCTCCCTTCCTCCCCATCCCACAGATCCTCCCCCTCCCTTCCTCCCCATCCCGCAGATCCTCCCCCTCCCTCCCTCCCACCCCATCCCGCAGATCCTCCCCCTCCCTCCCTCCCACCCCATCCCACTGATCCTCCCCCTCCCCTCCCTCCTCATCCCGCAGATTCTCCCCCTCCCTCCTCATCCCGCAGCTCCTCCCCATCCCACTGATCCTCCCCCTCCCTCCCTCCCACCCCATCCCACTGATCCTCCCACTCCCTTCCCATCCCACAGATCCTCCTCCTCCCTTCCTCCTCATCCCACAGATCCTCCCGCTCCCTCCCTCCCTCCTCATCCCACAGATCCTCCCCCTCCCCCCCTCCTCATCCCACAGATCCTCCCCCTCCCCCCCTCCTCATCCCACAGATCCTCCCCCTCCCCCCCTCCTCATCCCACAGATCCTCCCCCTCCCTCCCTCCCTCCCCATCCCGCAGATCCTCCCCCTCCCTCCCCATCCCACAGATCCTCCCCCTCCCTCCCTCCCCATCCCACAGATCCTCCCCCTCCCACAGATCCTTCCACTCCCTCCCTCCCGATCCCACAGATCCTCCCCCTCCCTCCCTCCCCATCCCACAGATCCTCCCCCTCCCACAGATCCTTCCACTCCCTCCCTCCCGATCCCACAGATCCTCCCTCCCCCTCCCCATCCCACAGATCCTCCCTCCCCCTCCCCATCCCACAGATCCTCCCTCCCCCTCCCCATCCCACAGATCCTCCCCCTCCTCCCCATCCCAAAGATCCTCCCCCTCCCACCCTCCCTCACTCCCCATCCCACAGATCCTCCCTCCCCACCCTCCCTCACTCCCCATCCCACAGATCCTCCCTCCCCCTCCCCATCCCACAGATCCTCCCCATCCCAAAGATCCTCCCCATCCCACAGATCCTCCCTCACTCCCCATCCCACAGATCCTCCCCCTCCCTCCCCATCCCACAGATCCTCCCCCTCCCTCCATCCCAATCCCGCATATCCTCCCCCTCCCTCCCTCCCCATCCCACAGATCCTCCCCCTCCTTCCCTCCCCATCCCACAGATTCTCCCCCTCCCTCCCTCCCCTCATCCCACAGATCCTCCCCCTCCCTCCCTCCCTCCCCATCCCACAGATCCTCCCCCTCCCTCCCTCCCGATCCCACAGATCCTTCCCCTCCCTCCCTCCCCATCCCACAGATCCTCCCCCTCCCTCCCTCCCCATCCCACAGATCCTCCCCCTCCCTCCATCCCAATCCCGCATATCCTCCCCCTCCCTCCCTCCCCATCCCACAGATCCTCCCCCTCCCTCCCTCCCCATCCCACAGATTCTCCCCCTCCCACAGATCCTCCCCCTCCCTCCCTCCCTCTCCCACAGATTCTCCCCCTCCCTCCCTCCCCATCCCATAGATCCTCCCCCTCCCTCCCCATCCCACAGATCCTCCCCCTCCCTCCCTCCCTCCCTTCCCATCCCATAGATCCTCCCCCTCCCTCCACATCCCACAGATCCTCCTTCTCCCTCCCCCTCGCTCAGATCCTCCCCCTCCCACCCCATCCCACAGATTCTCCCCCTCCCTCCCTCCCTCCCACCCCATCCCACAGATCCTCCCCCTCCCACCCAATCCCACAGATCCTCCTCCTCCCCTCGTCCTCATCCCACATATCCTCCCTCACCCTCCCCCCCCTCATTCCCTCCCTCCCTCCCCATCCCACAGATCCTCCCCCTCCCTTCCCATCCCACAGATCCTCCTCCTCCCTCCCTCCCCATCCCACAGATCCTCCTCCTCCCTCCCTCCCCATCCCACAGCTTCTCCCCCCTCCCTCCCTCCCCATCCCACAGATTCTCTCCCATCCCACCGATCCTCCCCATCCCGCAGATCCTCCCCCTCCCTCCCTCCCCATCCCGCTGATCCTCCCCCTCCCTCCCCATCCCACAGACCCTCCCCCTCCGTCCCTCCCTCCCAATCCCACAGATCCTCCCCCTCCCACCCTCCCTCACTCCCCATCCCACAGATCCTCCCCCACCCTCCCTCCCCATCCCACAGATCCTCCCCCTCCCACCCTCCCTCACTTCACCCATCCCACCCTCCCTCACTCCCCATCCCACAGATCCTCCCCCTCCCACCCTCCCTCACTCCCCATCCCACAGATCCTCCCCCTCCCTCCCTCCCCATCCCACAGATCCTCCCCCACCCTCCCTCCCCATCCCACAGATCCTCCCCCTCCCACCCTCCCTCACTTCACCCATCCCACCCTCCCTCACTCCCCATCCCACAGATCCTCCCCCTCCCACCCTCCCTCACTCCCCATCCCACAGATCCTCCCCCTCCCTCCCTCCCCATCCCACAGATCCTCCCCCTCCCTCCCTCCCCATCCCACAGATCCTCCCCCTCCCTCACTCCCCATCCCACAGATCCTCCCCCTCCCTCCCCCCCCCCGCATCCCACAGATCCTCCCCCCCCCCCCCCTTCCCTCCCCATCCCACAGATCATCCCCCTCTCACCCTCCCTCCCTCACTCCCCATCCCACAGATCCTCCCCCTCCCTCCCCCCCCCGCATCCCACAGATCCTCCCCCCCCCCCCTTCCCTCCCCATCCCACAGATCCTCCCCCTCCCTCCCTCCCATCCCACAGATCCTCCCCCTCCCTCCCTCCCCATCCCACAGATCCTCCCCCTCCCTCCCTCCCCATCCCACAGATCCTCCCCCTCCCTCCCTCCCCATCACACAGATCCTTCCCCCTCCCTCCCTCCCCATCCCACAGATTCTTTCCCTCCCTCCCTCCCTCCCTCCCCATCCCACAGATCCATCCCCCCCCCTCCCTCCCCATCCCACAGATCCATCCCCCCCCCTCCCTCCCCATCCCACAGATCCATCCCCCCCCCTCCCTCCCCATCCCACAGATCCATCCCCCCCCCTCCCTCCCCATCCCACAGATCCATCCCCCACATCCCTCCCCATCCCACAGATCCTCTCCCTCCCACCCCATCCCACAGATCCTCCCTTTCCCTCCCTCCCTCCCCATCCCACAGATCCTCCCCGTCCCTCCCTCCCCATCCCACAGATCCTCTCCTTCCCTCCCTCCCCATCCCACAGATCCTCCCCCTCCCTCCCTCCCCATCCCACAGATCCTCCCCCTCCCTCCCTCCCCATCCCACAAATTCTCCCCCTCCCTCCCTACCCCTATCCCACAGATCCTCCCCCTCCCTCCCTCCCTCCCCATCCCACAGATTCCCCTCCCTCCCTCCCCATCCCACAGATCCATCCCCCCCCTCCCTGTCCTTCCCACAGATCCATCCCCCCCACCTCCCCATCCCACAGATCCATCCCCCCCCCATCCCACAGATCCATCTCCCCCCTCCCTCCCCATCCCACAGACCCATCCCCCCTCCCTCCCCATCCCACAGATCCTCTCCCACCCTCCCCATCCCACAGATCCTCACAGAAATACCCTCTCTAACAATCCCACAGATTACTCCCCCACCCAATCCAATGCCAATCCTGAGACTTCCGCTCCCGGTCCCAGAGTCTCCCCCTACTCCCTCCCAGTCCCGGAGATCACTCCCATCCCTCCCTCCTTCCCAGTGTCAGAGTTTTCCACCTCCCTCCCAATCCCAATGATTCCTCCAACTCTCTCAATCCCAGAAATCCCCCCTCCCAAACCGCAAGAATAACCTCCTCTGTCCCAATCCCAGAGATTCCTTCCCCACCCCATCCGTTCCTAATCCCAGTAATTCCGCCACTCCCTCCCAATCCCAGAGATTCTTCCCTCCCAATCCAATACCAAGCTTAGAGACCCACTCCTCCCTCCCAATGCCAGAGGCTCACTCCTCCCTCCCAGTCCAAGATTCCCACCGCCATCCCAGAGATCCCCTCCCCTCCCCCCCAATGCCAGAGAGCCCCCATCCCTCCCAATCGCACTGATTCCTCCCTTCCTCCAGTCCCAGAGATTCCCCTGTCCTTCCCAGTCCGACATTCTCCCCACAAGCCCCCCATTCCAGAGATTCCACCCCCTCCCCTACCCAGTCTCAGAGATTTCTGTTCCTCTCTTCAGGTCCCAGTGATTCCCCACCCCTACCCCGCTTCCCTCCCGGCCCCAGAGATTCCCCGCCCCTTCCCTCCCGGCCTTGGAGATTCCCCCCCACTCCCGCCTTCCCTCACGTCCCCGGAGTTTCCCCCCCCTTCCCTCCCGGTCGCAGCGATTCTCTTTCCCCCACACCCCCCAACCTTCCTTTCCCCCCTGTACCTGGAGATTCCCTCTCCCCTTCCTTCCAGGCCCTGGAGAACTGCCCTGGCCCAGTGATCTGCCCGCCCCCCCACTTCCTGGTGCCACAGCTCTGCCCAACCTCACTCCCACAGTGCCGCAGATCCACACCCCCTTTCTCCTGGTGCCACTGTTATTCCCCCCCATCCCTCACCAATCTCAGATTCTCCCTTCCCTTCCCTCCCAGTCCAGTCCCAATCCTAGAGATTCCACCTCTCTCCCAATCCCAGAGATTCTCCTCCAATCAGGGAAATCCCCAATCCCAGAGATTTTCCTCCTCACTCCTCGAGATTTCCTTTTGATCTAGCAACAACTTGTATTAATGTAGTGTGTTTCATGGGATTGTTGTCAAACAAAATATGGCCTGTCCTTTTTTTATTTGTAGCATGTGAGCATTGCTGGCTCGGACAGCATTTATTGCCCATCCCTAATTGCCCATGAGAAGGTGGTGGTGAGCTGTTTCTCGAACTACCGCTGTCCATGTAGTGTAGATACACCCACAGACCTGTTAGGGAGGGAGTTCCAGGTTTTTGACTCTGACAGTGAAGGAACGGCGATATCGTTCCAAGTCAGGATGGTGTGTGACATGGAGGGGAACTTGCAGGTGGTGGTGTTCCCATGCACTTGCTACCCTTGTCCTTCTAGTTGGTAGAAGTCGCAGGTTTGGAAGGTGCTGTCTAAGGAGCCTTGGTGCGTTGCTGCAGTGCATCTTGTAGATGGTACACACTGCTGCCCCTGTGCATTGGTGGTGGCGGGAGTGAATGTTTGTGGATGGTGTGCCAATCAAGCGGGCTGCTTTGTCCTGGATGGTGTTGAGTTTCTTGAGTGTTGTTGGAGCTGCTTCCAGCCAGGCAAGTGGAGAGTATTCCATCACAGTCCTGACTTTTCCCTTGTAGATGGTGGACAGGCTTTGGGGAGTCAGGAGGTGAGTTACAAGCCACAAGGCTTGCTTTATATCTAATTAGTACTGGCTAATCTAATTACAATTTTGATGAAGTAACAGAGAAGGTGGTGAAGGGAATGTGGTAGATGATGTCTATATGGATTTTAAGAAAACATTTGATAAGGTACCACATAAAAGGCTGGTTAACAAAAGTGAGTCTCATGGAATCGGAGGGTCAGTTTTCAGTTGGATAAAAGATTGTCTTAAGGACAGAAAACAGTGAGTCACAGTAAATGATTGCTTTTCAGACTGGAGGATGGTAGACAGTGGTATTTCTCAAGGGTCAGTACTAGGACCACTGCTTTTTTTGCTATATATAAATAACATGGATCTTGGACTACAGAGTAGAATCTCAAAATTGGCTGATGGCAGCAAACAGTGAGGATGACCTGAACCGCTTCCAACAGGACATAGACTAACAGAATGGGCAGAGAGGTGGCAGATGGAATTTAATACTGACAAGTGTGAGGTGATGCATTTTGGCAGAAGGAATATGGAGAGGCAATATAGACTTAATGGCACAGTTCTAAAGAATGTGCAGGAACAGAGGGACCTGGGGGTGCATGTGCATAGATCTTGGAGGTGGCGGGACATATTGAGAGAGTGATTAGTAAAGCATATGGGATCTTGGGCTATAAACGGAGGCATTGAGTACAAAAGCAGGGAAGTTATGCTGAACCTTTATAAAGCTTTGGTTAGGCCCTGACTGGAATATTGTGTCCAGTTCACCATGCTTCAGGAAGGATGTGAGGATCCTTGAGAGGATGCAGAGGAGATTTACCAGAATGGTTCCAGGGATTTTAGTTACAAGGTCCGGTTGGAAAAACTGGGTTTGTTCTTAGAACAAAGGAGATTGAAGGGAGATTTAATGGAAATGTACAAGATTATGACAGGCTGAGATAAATTTGACAAGGAAAAACTGTTCCCATTAACTAATGGTACAAAGACTAGGGGACACAGATAGATGGTTTTGAGCAAGTGATGCAGGGGGAATGTGAGGGAAGCAGTTTTTCACACAGCGGGTGGTAATGACCTGGAACTCTCCACAAGGGTGGTGGAAGCAGAGACAATCAATGACTTCAAAAGGAAATTGGATGGCCACTTGAGAGAAATAGACTTGCAGGGTTACGGGGATGGAGCGGGGAGTGGAACTGACTGCATAGCTCCGCGGAGAGCTGGCATAGACTTGATGGGTCGAATGGCTTCCTTCTGTACTGTAAATAACTCTGTGACTCTATATAGCTGGTTCAGTTCAGTTTCTGGTCAATGATAACCCCTAGGATGTTGATGGTGGGGCTTCAGTGATGGTAAGCTGTTGAATGTCAAAGGGCGATGATTACATTTTCTCTTGTTGGAGATGGTCATTGACTGGCATTTATGTAGCACGAATGTTACTTACCACTTATCAGCCTAAGCGTGAATGTTGGCTAGGTCTTGCTGCATATGGATCTGAGGAGTTGTGAATGGTACTGAACACTGTGCAATCATCAGCGAGCATCCCCAATTCTGACCTTATGGAGGGATTGATGAAGCAGCTGAAGTTGGTTGGGATTAGGACACTACCCTGAGGAACTCCTGCAGTGATGTCCTGGGGCTGAGCTGATTGGTCTCCAACCAGGACCACCTGCGCTAGATATGATTTCAACCAGCAGAGAGTTTTCCCCCTTATCTCCTTTGACTTCAATCTTGCCTGGTCTCCTTGATGCCTGACTCGGTCAAATGCTGCCTTGTTGTCCAGGGCAGTCACTCTCACTTCACTTCTTGTATTCAGCTCATTTGTTGATATTTGGACCAAGGCTGTAATAAGGTCTAGAGCCAAGTGTTCTTGCAAAACCCAAACTGAGCATTGGCGAGCAGGTCATTGCTGTGTAAATGCTGCCTGATAGCACTGTCGATGAAACCATCCATCGGTTTGCTGATGATTGAAGGCAGGCTGATGGGGCGGGAATTGGCTGGCTTGGATTTATCCTGCTTTTTGCTGACCGTACATAGCTGGGCAGTTTTCCACATTGCTGGGTAGATGCCAGCGTTGTCACTGCACTGGAGCAGCTTGGCTAGGGGCATGGCTACTTCTGGATAAAGGCCTGCTCGGGTGTGAAATTGAAACCTGACCCAGGCCCGATCTGACCACATCTAACCCGGGCCCGAGTCCTTTGATATTTTCCCATGCCTGACCCGACCCGACTACCGCAATAAAGTTAATTTTGAAGATGACTTCCCTCCTTGAACAAGGCAGCAGTGTGTCCACGTTCAGCCCGACCTGAACCGAGCCTGAATGTCAGACCCGACCTGACCCGAGCCCGACACATGTCGTCGGGTTTGCTCGGATTCGGGGCGGGTAGCCATACTTTAGTTCTGCAGCACAAGTCTACAGCGCTTGCCTCAGCCCATCGGCTGCTGAAAGCCTCATCCAGTTTATCTTCAGACTCTGCTATTAATGTATGTGAGCAAATCTTTGCAGGTGGCAGAACTACTTAAGGTTGTTAATAAAGCTTATGGGATCCTTGGCTTCATTAATAGAGGAATAGAGTACAAAAGCAAGGAAGTTGTGCCAAACCTTTATTTAACATTGAATAGGCCCCAATTCTGGGCACCGAACTTTGGGAAGAATGTCAAAGCCTCGGAGAGGGTGCAGAGGAGATTTACTAGAATGGTACAAGGGATGAGGTTATGAGGATGGAGAAGCTGGGGTTGTTCTGCAGAGAGGCTTAAGAGGAGATTTGATAGAGGTGTTCAAGTAGCTACTTCAGTGATTGAAGGGTCAGTAAGTAGAGGTTACATGAGGAAACATTTGTTACACAGTGAGTTGCAGTAACCTGGAATGCACTGTCTGAATGGACAGTGGACGCAGGTTCAGTACTAACATTCAAAAGAGAATCCATTACAGGGCAATGCCGAAAGAATAGGTGAGTGGGATTAATTATCTCTGCCAAAAAGCCAGCACAGGCGCTGGAGGCTGACTGACCTCCTTCTGTGTTTTATCATCCCACCTCCCACCCTCCGTAAACTTCAGCTCATCCAAAACTCTGCTGCCCCTGTCCTAACTTACACCAAGTCCTGTTCACCCATCACCCCTGTACTCGCTGACCTACACTGCCTCCTGGTCTGCCAATGCCTAGGTTTTAAAATTCTCATTCTTGTGTTCAATTCTCTCCGTGGCCTCGGATCCCCTCCCTATCTCTGTAATCTCCTCCAGCCCCACAACCCTCCGAGATATCTGCGCTCCTCTAATTTCAGCCTCTTGAGCGTCCCCGATTTTAATCATTCAAGGCCTTGAGGTCAGGAATTTCCTTCCTTAAACCTCCCTGCCTCTCTACCTTGTTTTCTTCCTTTAAGGCACTCCTTAAAACCTACCTCTTTGACCAAGCTTTTGGTCACCTCTCCTACTATCTCCTTACATGGCTCGTTGTCCTATTCTGTTTGATGACCCTCCTTGTGAGGCATTGTGGGATGATTTACTACATTAAAGGTGCTATATCAATGCGAGTTGTTTTTAAATAAGCTGCACTTGGGCTGATCAGCCCTGGTATTTGTTTGCCTGTAAGTGACAGCTGCTGGGATCCAGTGTTGGAACTAGTTCTTATTTATCAAATTCGTGTCAATATACATTGGGCCTCAACAGGAGTATTGTGCACTGTTCTGGGCACCGCACTTTTGGAAAGATGCCCGGGCCTTTGAATGGGTACAGAGGAGGTTTACCAGGGCACGATCAGGGATGAGGGTCTTCAGTTATGTGTAGAGATTGAAGAAGCTGGGGTGGTTGTTCTTAGAGCAGAGAAGGGGGGATTTGATAGAGGTGCTCAAAACTATGAGGGGTTTTGACAGAGCAAGTCAGGAGAAACCGTTTCTTCTGGCAAGGGGATTGGTAACCAGAGGTCATAGTTTTAAAATAATCGGTAAATGTTTTCACTTTGAATATTGTTAAGATCTAGAATGCACTACCTGAAAGGGCGGTGGAAACATATTCCATAGGAACTTTCAAAGGGCAATTGAACAAGTGCTTGATGAGGAGTAATTAGCTGCGTATGGGGAGAAAGCTGCAGTGTGGCACTGAATTGGACAGCTCATTCAAAGAGCTGGCACAGACAGGACGGGCCGAATGGTCCCCTTCTATGCTGTAAGATTCCATACCAGAAGAAAATGTCGAGTTAGCCGATGTGTTTCCTGTGTGACACTCATTTGTCCCACATACTCACGTCATCAGTTACAGTCCTGCACTGACCAGGGTGAGCTAAATAAACAGGTGAGCGGGGGGAAAGGAATAGAAGGATATCCTGTGAGGTGGGAGGAAGCTCGTATGGAGCATGAGCACTGACATAGGTCATGTCCCTAAGTTCCATGGGCTGAAAAAGAAACTTCCACAAGTCCAACCCTGACACTGCAGTCCATGGGCCTTTCCAGCCTCACTGGGGTAAGAGTTGGCCATTTTGCTGCAATATTGTCACCTGTTTGGTGTACCTCATGCTTAAATCAACAGATGTGTCCACACGAGTCCAAAACTAGGGGCCATTAATATAAGATAGTCACCAATAAATCCAACAGGAGAAACCTCTTTACCTAGAGTTGGTTAGAATATGACACTCACTGCCACATGGAATAGTTGAGGCAAATACTATAGATATATTTAAGGGGAAGCAGGATAAACACATGAAGGAGAAAGGAATAGATTATAGAGAGATACAGCACCGAAGCAGGCCCTTCGGCCCAACGAGTCAGCGCCGACCATCAACCATCCATTTATACTAATCCTGCATTAATCCCATTTTCCTTCTCACATCCCCACCTTCCCCCAATTCTCCTACCACTTACCTACACTAGGGGCAATTTCTTTTTGTTTACAATGGCCAATTTACCTATCAACCCACAAGTCTTTGGCATGTGGGAGGAAACCGGAGCACCCGGAGAAAACCCATGCGGTCACAGGGAGAACTTGCAAACTCCGCACAGGCAGTATCCAGAACCGAACCCGGGTCGCTGGAGCTGTGAGGCTGCAGTGCTAACCACTGCACTGCCCAATTATGTTGATAGGGTGAGATGAAAAGGGGTGGAAGGAGGTTCATCTGGAGCATAAACTGCAGTATAGACCAGTTGGACCGAATGGTCTGTTTCTGTGCTGTAGATTTTATGTAATTCGATGTAAGTGTTGTCCAGCTGAATGTATGTAAATGAGTCTGACCCCTCTCTTTTTCACCAGACATCTCATTCCGAACATTCCTCGGTGTTGATGGCTGTTGAGAAGTCCTGGTGAGGGCACCGAGTACCTGACCAGACCCTGTCTGACCTCAGTATCTACCTGCGGATTTGATAAGGTAACTGGATCCATCCCCCTCTCTCCTCAGCATAGCCAAAGGGACACATGGGCAGCCATCTTAAACAGTTGGCTGGCAGCCATTTTGAGCATCTTGATCCTGGAACTGAGGGGAAATGGTTTCTGGGTGATGCCTAGTGATACATGGGCCGGGCCCGACACTGACTCTTCCCATGGGCCGGGCCCGACACTGACTCTTCCCATGGGCCGGGCACGACACTGACTCTTCCCTCGGGCCCGGCCCGACAGTGACTCTTCCCACGGGCTGGGCCCGACACTGACTCTTGCTCCCCCACTCCCCCCCGCCCCCCCCCCCCCCCGAAGCTGACTCCTGGGCCCCCTGCCCTGACCTGACACTGACTGTTGCATCCCCCCCAACACCCCCCTCCCGACGCTGACTCCTGTGCCCCTGCCTTGGCCTGACACTGACCCCATGTCCCCCCGCCCCCACCCAGTCCGGCCTGACCTTACCTGACCTGACATTGAATGTTGTGTTCTTGATTTCTCAATACAAACATACCAAACAATCTGATGCTGAATGGTGAGTTGTAAAGGGTTCTTTACTGCAAAATAACAGGAGAGCCCTAAGATACATGTGCTGACTGTTGACTAACACTGTGATGATGTGTACTAAATTATTTACATATTCAACAGTATGTTAACTCATGCTCAAACAGTTAAAGTAATATCACAACATCCCTGTTCCTGAAATGGAGATTTCATAAATTATAAGCTATGTACATAATGAAATAGGATATTTGTGAACAATATTTACAAATGTATTGACTCTCATAATCATCAATCAAGTGCCTCTGGAATGTATAGATGGTCTACCGACTCGACCTGACCTTGTAACTCTGAAACTTTGTTGAGACTTGGAGTTTCAATACTTTTCTTTTGACTATTAGATTTGGATTGACAATCATCTTGCACTTGAGTGTTGTACAGCGATTCTTCTTAGCTCCATTCTTAGAATTTGAATGTGAACGTGTTGACGCTATAGAAGTATAAAGCATGATGTTGTTGGTGAACTCTTTCAGCTGACATCTGTTCCTTCTCACCGTCGCTCCATTAGGGTGCTTACTTCATATGACCGTGGCTGATTACAGATCTTGGACACTTCTGCAGGGAACCCCGTCTTTTCTTGCAGGTGGATCACTCTGACTTGTTGTCTGATCTGTAAAGGTGGTAGCTCCACACCTGCACCCTTATCATGTGTAACTTTCATTTTTTCCTGGTTGTCCAACAGTTTGTCTTGGATTGACAATGATCTTATCAAGTGATGACTCAGAAGAGTTGTCTTGACTTGCCTTCTGAACATGAGCTCTGCTGGGGATGGTAGTCCTGTGTCTAGAGGTGTTACTTTTAAATGTAACATTGCTACCTGGAGATCTTGGCTCGTTTCTCTGCATTTCAGAATTCATGACTGTACTGTACGCACTATCCTTTCTCTTAGAACCCTTGACCTCAGATAATATGGGGACGATGTAACATGATTCACAGCCCACTTTACACGCATCTTGAAATGGCTTACTGGTGTACTGTGGACCGTTATACGAAGATATGAACATATGAATTAAGAGCAGGAGTAGGCCACTTGGCCCTTTGAGCTTGCTCTGCCATTCAATAAGTTCATGGCTGAACTGATTACTCCAAGTTTCCACCGATCCCCGATAACCTTCCACCCTCTTGTTTATCAAGAATCTATCTACCTCTGCCTTAAAAATATTCAAAGACTCTGCTTCCACTGCCTTTTGAGGCAGAGAATTCCAAAGACTCACAACCCTCTGAGAGAAAAAAATTCTCCTCATCTCTGTCTTAAAAGGGAGACCCCTTAATTTTAAACAGTGACCCCTAGTTCTAGATTCTCCCACAAGGGGAAACATACTTTCCACATCCACCCTGTCAAAACCCCTCAGGATCTTGTATGTTTCAGTCAAGTCTGATACTATCTGCTCCGGGGAACCGAAGAGAGTAAAGATTGTGCTCATTGTGTTTGCTACCAATGCACTTGACGTATCTCCCAATTGGTAAATGATCAGAAACTTGGAGAAGTAATCGGTAACCAACAGAAAATCATCACCTTTGACAATAATTGGTCAGTGGCTATCCTTGACCATGGATGTGATGGAACATCATGAGATTAAATGGTTCTCTGTGCTGGCTTGGTTGATGCTCTTCACATGCATTGCACATCCTCACTGATCCCTTTACGTCACCATTGATTCCAGGCCAATAAACTGTTTCACGTGCATGTTCTCTGGACTGTTCAATGCCCATGTGACCTTGATGTAATTGTGTAAGGATATCTTGATGAAGTGTTTTTGGAAACAACACTTACCTTCCTCTTAAAAATAATGGGACTGGATATTCCTAACTCATCACGTTATGGCCAAAAGGTTCTGAGGTCTGTGGAAACCTCTTGCACTCTGTCAGGTCATCCGCTGTTGATGAGCTGCCATAATGTCTTTAGAACAGGATGTTTGGAAGTCTCTTCTTGGAGCTCTTCATGTTTCTTCTGTCCAAATCGCATTAGGCCAATATTGTACACGTCTTCTAGCTCTACACTGATTGCATCGACTTGGACATCTAGCGGTATGTCTTCTCGTTTCTTGGGGTTGGGTAATCTGCTCCGTGTATCAGATGTAATCATGAGGTTTCCAGGTTTATATCGAACCTCGCAGTTGTACCCTTGCAGCTTAATGAATAGCCTTTGTAGTCCAGGTGCGCGCTAGTGAGTGGGTTTCGCCAAATCATTGCCAACGGCTTGTGATCTGTCTCGACAACAAAAAGTTTGCCTAATAGAAATCTTGTAATACCAAATACTAACGCTAATGTTTCCCATTCTATGTTCAAATAATTTGCCTGAGTGGGTGACAAACCTTTGGAGCCAAATGCAATTGGTCTACCTTCCTGTAATAGACATGGACCAAGACCCTTTTGTGAAGCATCTACCTGAAGTGTAGTTTCATTTCCCGGGTCATAATATTACAGACATGCTTCTGTCGGAAGAGACTGTTTCAGCGAATGGAATGAATTCAGCGTACTGATGAATTTTGTGCCACAAGAATGGCATATCTTTCTAGAGAAGCTCACACAGTGATGATACTTTCTCAACTAAACTCGAGATATACGGTGCTAGAAAACTGAATAGATCCAAACATCTCTGTAAATCTTCCTTGTCTTGAATAGACATTGATTGTATATCTTGAATCTTACTGGGATCAGGTCGGATCGCTGTATTGGAGTAGATTGAGCTGAAAGAGTTGATGTGGTTCATACATTAATAGCTCATATATTGTTATTGAATACGAGAGCTTCTCTTCTGGCTGTTTTCCATTAAGATGTGAAGATTCTTGTCGTGCTCTTCTTTAGTACTTCCCATGACTGCTGTGTCTTCTGCAATGCAAACACATCTTTTTCACTAATGTGATCCATATCCTGTTGGAACAGGTCTTGACCTATTGACAGACCAAATGGAAACCAATATCTTCCAAATAGTGTTAGCTCCTGTGAACCTTCAGAAAGGTGGACTGACCAGTATCCATGTTTTGCGTCTAGCGTCAAGAAAAACATGGCTCTTGCAAATCTTGGATTTAAGTCTTCCAAAGTAGGAATTTTGTGAGGACATCTTTTGAGTGCTCAGTTCAATCTTCTAGGATAATGGCAACAGTAAGTGCTGGAGATACTCAGCAGATCTGGCAGCATCTGTGGAGAGAGAAGCAGAGTTAACATTTCAGGTCAATGACTTTTTATCAGAACGGGCAAAAGTTAGAAATGTAATTGAGCAAGTGAAGCGGGGGAGTGGAAAGAAAAACAAAAGGGAAAGTCCGTGATGGGGCGGAGGATGGGAGAGATTAAATGGCAAATATGTCATGAAATAAAAGGCGAAGGGAGTGGTTGTAGTAAAAGACAAAGCATTTGTCCAGAGTGTTAATGGCAGATTAATGAACTACTCTGTCCAAAAGCAAAAACATGAAAAACAAATTTAAGACCAGATCGTGGTCTGAAATTGTTGAACTCGATGTTGAGTCCAGAAGGCTATAAAGTTCCTAATTGGAAGATGGGGTGCTGTTCCTCGAGCTTGTGTTGAGCTTCACTGGAACACTGCAGCAGGCCAAGGACTGAAATGTAGACTTGAGAGCAGGGTGGTGAAAGACCTGAAACATTAACTCTGCTTCTCTCTCCACAGATGCTGCCAGACCTGCTGAGTATTTCCAGCACTTCCTGTTTTTATTTCAGATTTCCAGCTGCAGCAGGATTTTGCATTCAATCTTTTAGGATCAAGACATACTTTGATGTTACTATCTTTCTTGGTCAAGGTGGTTTTCGAGCTGCACCAATCAGTGTGCTGCTGAACACAGCCAATATTCCCTTCTCATTCCATCATGTCCAGCTCAGCTTTTAGCTTGTCCTTTATGTGGACACTGCATTTCTGTGGTGGATCTATGGAGGGAACTGTGTCGTCTTTCAAATGAAGAACAGTATCTCCTCTAAAGCTGCCCACGGTTTCAGATCCGTCCGGTACTTCTGTTGTAAATCCTGAGTGGACTCAGTGGGATTACATTTACCTTGGTTGTGTAGCACTGGCACACTATTGATTTTGTGAATGGTCATGATCTGGAGTTCACTACATGCTGGTAGTCCTGCTACTGCTGGGCCCTTGGTGTCAACAACATAGAAGACTTGTGTGACCAGGCTGTATGTCCATATCTACACTCCAACGTCAAGGCTCCCATGCAGCATATTGGTGAACCATTATGTGCAGTAAGTCTAGCTCTTGTTACCTGTAGCATAGATTCCCATTTCGCCAGATATGTGTGCTTTAGTATTGGAAGAGGTAAAATGTTGGAGCTCGCCCCAGGATCAATCTTTAGTCACAGCTTGTGTTTGCCACTCTTGTCAATTGAAATCATATGCCCAAACGTGAATCGCTTCCAGCTGTGTGGCATTCTTGTGGTTTGCGACAGTCACCGTGTGAAAGACTTGTTCACTTTCAGTGCCTTCTCTGCTGTCCAGGTCCTTACCGACTTCATGGACATGCTGTGTTTACACTGATATTTGGAGAACCCTTCTGTTTCTTCCACTAGGCAGTGCCTGTTTCTCATTGAACTGTGGCTTGCTGTGGCTCTGACGACTACTTTATTGCCAGACCTTCTGACAGTCTTGCCCACTGCCCTGTTAGACCACATGTCTTGGCTGGTGCATTCGACCACATTTGGCACACGCCTTGCCCTGTCGAGGTATCTTGGCTTCCTCACCTATGATTGCTGCTGCTCCATGCGCTTGTATGTACTGTCTGCTTGCGGCTATGCCTTCATACTTCCTACCTGCCTTAAGGAGACTTTTGTTGTTGATTCTTTTTCTTTATCCGACAGGTCTTTTGGAATGCCTCTATTGGGGTTGAATCAAACACTAGCGCCATTATCCTCTTGGACAATTCTGCATCTGAAAAATCACAGATTTTCCTCTTCTACAGGTGTCTGCTCACAAATTGATCAATGGTTTCTTTTGCTGTTGTCTAAAGGCCATCGACTCCAGTCCATGGATCCTTCAATTACTTTGTCCTTCAGTTGGTCTTCTAATGTTGTCCTCAGTTTTGATGGGTCCCTCTGGTCTGCTTCCTATAGTCCAGAACTGTTGATGCAATGGAGAACTTCATTGTCAATCACAATTTTGATTTTAATTGCTTGTTTGTCAAGCTCTGTGACTGCAAGATCCAGAAAGCATGATTCCATGTGCTGTTTGAAGAATTGGAACTCGTGGAGGAGATCGTAAGCCTTCCAGTTCATCACGGGGAATTTTGTGGTCATGGCGCCAAACATCTCGTCCACAAGAAATCTCTGCTGGAGCTTTCCCCTTTAATTGCTTTCTTTTTTTCAAAAAAATCTTCCCCTGAAGGAAAAAAACACAGTGCCGGTCTGCTGTGCCTGCAGTGTTGGACCTCTGCTATATCCTGAGCTCTGTGGCTGCAGTGTTGGACCTCTGCTATATCCTGAGCTCTGTGGCTGCAGTGTTGGACCTCTGCTATATCCTGAGCTCTGTGGCTGCAGTGTTGGACCTCTGCTATATCCTGAGCTCTGTGGCTGCAGTGTGGGCTTAGACTCTCTACATGGGGAGACTGTGCCCACGAGGCACTTTTGGCGGGAAAACAACAAAACGTAAGGGTAGTGCCGTATCGCAGCCCCGACTTGAACCGAAACGCTTTGCATTTCGCAAGGCTGATTTACTGCCTTTGCTGCCAGCTCCCATTTGAACAAACGATCCCTTCGTGTACTCACACTTTCCCAGAGAACCAATTTGTTTTGAGGATGGTCTTCAAATTCGACCCTGTTGCGAAGCTGCCGTTTCCTCCAGCAATCTGTAGTCTTGTCCTAAGCTCCACAGCTTTCTACAGGAGAAATTGTCATCCTCGATGGTGATCTCTGTCCTGTGTCAAACATTATTCCCATCATGCTGAGCACCTCGGCAATGCAGCTACTCAGTTGGGTTCCGCTGCCATCATATTGTGTTCTTGCTTTCTCAATACAAACATACCAAACAATCTGAAGCTGAATGGTAAGTTGAGTGAAGGGTTCTTTACTACAAAGAAACAGAATTGCAGGAGAGCTCTAAGATACATGTGCTGACTGTTTACTAATGCTGTTGCAAGTGCTGTATCACATATTGGCTTACATCACTTCCTGTGATGATATATATTAACTATTTACATATTTAACAGTATGTTAATGAATGCTCAAACAGTTAAAGCAACATCACAACACTAACTCTACGGCCCGATGCTGATGCCCCCCCCTCCCCCGCCCGACACTGACGCCACCCCTCCCCCGCCCGGCGCTGGCGCTCCCCCCTCTGCTCCTCCCTCCGACACTGACGCTCCCTCCTCCACTGCCCGACGCTGACGCTCCCCCCCAATACCCCCCCCACCTTTGCCCTGGTCCAACACTGTCAGCCCCCCCCCCCCATGCCCCCAATGTGACTGTCTGATACTGAGCGTCTCTTCCCCCACCAATCTGAGACACTGAGCTCCCCCTCTCCCCCTACTCCCCAGTTCAACGTTAACCCCACCCAACCCACCCCACTGCCCCTCTTTCTGGTGTTCTGATCGCTGTATCTTGACTGACCTGTTTCTCTGTGGTTTATTCACAGCTCCTGATTTCTGTTTGACCTCTCCTGAGGGACGCGCGATCATGTCCCAAGCGGGGTTTCGAGTGGGCGCGGAGTTCTCGTCGTACAGTGAGCTGCACCGCGAGTTCCGGCGCTACCAGAGGGACTGCGCTGTACAGCTGTGGACCAGGCATTCGCGAACCATCGAGGCCCAGAGGCGGAGGGCGCCCAAACGGCCCATGAACGACGCGCTGAAGTTCGCCGAGATTGACTACGCCTGCATTCATGGGGGCAAATTATTCCGGGCCAGAGGGTCCGGGAAGCGGACAAACCAGAGGTGAGAATGTACTCGCCTTGTGGGTGGCGGAAAGCTCCAACAGAATCTCCCCATCTGCCCCTGACTGGGTTTGTGATGGCGCAGTCACTGGGTAACTTCACTATACAGACCACAGTCCCACTCTGACAGCAACTCATTGCAATCTGGGGTACACTGCCTGAAAGGACGGTGGAAGCAGACAGAATAGTGACTTTCAAAAGAGAGGTGGATCAATCCTTTAAGGGGAAAATTTTCCAGGGTTTTGGGAAAGAGCTCTGGAATTGGCTAGCTCTGCCAGAGAGCCGTTATGCTGAGCCCCCACCTCCCCAGTTCAATGGTAACCCCACGCAGCCCGCTACGCTTCCCCCTCCCTACTCCCAGCCACAGAGGAGGAAACTGAACCAATGTCCTATCCCAGGCTAGCTGTGGCTCCGTCGGTAACATGCTTGTCTCATGGGTTCAAATCCCATCCAGAGGCTTGAGCACTAAAATCTCAGCTGAGACTCCAGTGCATTACTGAGGGAGTGCTGCACTGTCGGAGTTGATGTCTTTCAGATAAGGCATTAAACCGAGGGTCCATCCGCCCTCTTGGATAGATGTAGAGAATCCCCGGGCTCTATTTCGAAGAGCAGGGGAGTTCTCCCTGGTGTCCTGGCCAATATTTATCCCCCTATCAACCTCACTGAAACAGATAATCTGGCTATTATCACATTGCTGGTTGTGGGATCATGCTGTCCATAAATTGGCTGCTAGCGTTTCCAACATTGCAACAGTGACCACACTTGAAAGAAGTATTTGGCTGGAAAGAGCTTTGTGAAGTCCTGAAGTGGTGCAAGGCACAATATAAATTCCTCCTTTCACTGCTGCTGCCAAGTGCCTGTGTGAACCTGTGCAAAGATCTGCATTTGATTCCACAATGGGCTGCTGACATATCTTGGATTCCACAGAAGGTGGCCATTCGACCTGTCATGTCCATGCCAGCTCTCTGAGAGCAACTCACCTAGTCACATTCCTCTGCCCTTTCCCTGTAGCCCTGCACATTTTTTGTCTTCAGATAATTCCCTTTTGAAAAGCATAATTGAATCTACCTCCACCACACTCTCCGGCAGGACATTCCAGATCCTAAACACTGACTATGTCACCATTGCTTCTTTTGCCGGTCACCTTAAATCCGTGTTCTCTGGTTCTGGATCCTTGTGCCAATGGGAACAGCTTCTCTCTTATCTACTCTGCCCAGACCCCTCATGATTTGGAACACTGCTATTAAATCTCTTTGGGGAACAGCCCCGGCTGCTCCAAACTATCTCCGTAACTAAAGTCCCTCATCCCTGGAATCTTGTTTGGGATCAAATGATGTGTCCATTCTGGAGGGCACTGGGCACTTGAGAACCCTGCGCCCCACCCAGAGTCGGTACTTTCAAGATGAGATGGTGGTTTGAAATAAACAAAAGCTCAACTTCAATATTTGAACAAGCTTGAGTCACAAACAATCACACCAACAGTCCCTGAGCGGTCTGTGATGTAACCCAGTTTGACACACTTTACCTGACCGTAAAGGTGAACTTCATAATCTTTCTCTGGGACCATGTGCTGATTGTCAAGGAAGATCAAAGCCAGTCTCCCGTCAATCCACTAATGTGATTCTGCTCATTGTCTGTTTCAGAACCAACAAGACGAAGTGTCCCTGCGTTATTAAAGTACGCCTCTCTCCGGATGGGGACAAGTTTGTGGTGAAAGAGATGGTTGAATCCCATAACCACTCAGTACAGGAGGTAAGAAAAACCAACGGGCATGTACCGGCTGGTGTAGAAATCCTGACCCCCATCACATTCAATTGCTACCTTCTGTACACACCCTGTTAAGTTTCTACCTCTCCCTCTCCCACTTTGTGGCTGTCTAAATAAGGCACACAACACACTGGGCTTTATGATGACAGAGAGTACTAAAGCCAAGAAGTTATGCTAAACCTTAATAAATCACTAGTTAGACTGGAGTATTGTGTCCAATTCTGGACACTGCACTTTAGGAAGACGTCATGGCCTTGGTGAGGGTGGGGGTTTGTACAGAGGGCATTTACTAGAATGGTTCACAAGGACACAAGAAAAAGGAGCAGTAGTAGACCATATAGCCCATTGAGCCTGCTCCACCATTCAATACAATCATGGCTGATCTTGGGCTTCAATTTCGCATTCCTGCCTGTTCCCCAGTTCCCCATATGCCCTGTGAGACCAAAAATCTGTCTATCCCAGCCTTAAATGTATTGAACGATGGAGCAACCATCTGGGGTAGAGAATTCCAAAGATTCACAGGTTCCTGGGATGAGGGACTTCAGTTATGAGGATAGATTGGAGAAAGTAGGATTGTTCTCCTTAGAGAAGATTAAGAGGAGATTTGATAGAGGTGTGCAATATCATGGACGGTTTTGATGGAGTAATTGTTCTCAGTGACGGAAGGATCAGTAACCAGAGGACACAGATTGAAGGTGATCGATAAAACAACCAGAAGGGGAAATGAGAATTTATTTTTACGCAGCGGGTTGTTGTGATCTGGATTGCACTGCCTGAAAGAGTGGTGGAAGTAGATTCAATAGTATCATTCAAAAGAGAATCGGATAAATACTTGAAGGGGAGAAATTTTCAGGGCTGTGGAGAAAGAGCAGGGGAGTAGGACTAATTGGATTGCTCTTTCAAAGAGCCGGAACAGACACGATGGGCCGAATGGTCTCCATCTGTGCTCCATCGCTCTCTGAGCTTCCTGAACATTTTGTAAAGTACAGTCTGGAGTTGTACTCCATGTGAAGTCAGACTGCCTTTTCACTCTGAGATCAGGTCAGGTTTCTGATATTGAAGTCACTGTTTTGCCCTGAACTGCTGATAGTTGAAGCTCGTACTAAGCAGTGAGGTGACAGGGTAGCTGGGAATCTTAGCTTTGCTGGTGTTAGGTGAGGGAGGAATGTTGGCCTGGACACTGGGAGAACATCCCGCTCTTCAAGCAGTGTTTATGGGATCGTTAATGTCCCTTCTCCCGAGGCAGCGGCACATGTCAGCAGGGCTTGAGATTCTGGTTCCATCTGAAGGCAGCACCACTGACAATACAGCACTCCCCCCAGTAATGCACTGGATTGTCAGCCCAGCCTCTCTGTTCAAACCCCCCGACAGCCTGGACCCAAAGAGACCAAGCCAAACTAACAACCTTCACATCAAAATCCATTTTGCTTCCTGTATTTTACTGCCCTTTTCCACAAAGGCAGATTCCTGGCCTTTGGTTTCATAGTGCTAGCAGTCCGTCTGTACCTTGCCCCAGTGGCCATTCATTGTGTGAGTGCAGCAGACTGTTTGAGGATGGTGCGAGCGCTCTCTTTTATTTGAAATGATAATTTTGAAACTTTAAAGTGTGTTGCCGGAACTGTGACCAACGTATGCAAGGTGCTAAACTTCAGGAATGAAAGACTTGTGGAGAGCACCTTTCCTGCATGCTTCACTCTTAACGTCCGATCACACTTTAGGTATCACACCTCAGTGTGCCTCTGACTCACTGTGTGTCACACCAGTGGAGACCTGTTACACACTCATGCACTGTCTGACGCAGGTAGTCACGCACACACAGTTAGGTGTGTAGTCATGCACATGCACTGTCTGATGCAGGTAGTCTTGCACACAGTTTCTGACCTAGTCACTCACTGACTCTCTCACTCTCTGACACGAGTAGTTACACGTGTAGTCACGTACATGCCCCCTCTGACACAGGTAGTCACTGACGCAGGTAGTCACTGACACGGGTGGTCACACACAAGCACTCCCCCACAAGTACTCGCAAAATTTCACACGTGCGTGTTCTCAGAAGTTCCAGGCGCGACACAGCCCGCTGTTTTATTAAATACGATACGGAAAAACAAAACAAGATACTTCCACGTGGGGACAACAAAACTGTGGTCATGAATATCAGATAATCACTGATAAATTCAGCAGGGAATTTCGGAGAAAGATCTTCACTAGGAGGCTGATGAGAATGTGGAACTCGCTAGCACTGGGAGTAACTAAGGCGAATAGTGTAGATACAAGTAAGGGGAAGCTAGATCAGCACAAGAGGGAGAAAGGAATAGAAGGATATGTTGATGGGGTGGGAGGAGGCTGATGGGGACTATAAACACTGGCGCAGTCTAGTTGGGCTGACTGACCTGTTTCTGTGCTGTACATTTAACGTACTGTAATGCGGTGATGTACAGATCATCGGTGAGATTGCAGTTAATGGAGCTTATTTCCACCTCTTCAACATAGCCCAACTCTGCTCCACCTCATCTCATCTGTTGCTGAAACCCTCCCTCATTGTGCCTTTGTTACCTCTAGACCTGACTATTCTAATACACTACTGGCCGACTTCCCACATTCCTGTTCATCTGAGGTTATCCAAAAAAGCTGCACATGTCCTTACTCGCACCAAGTCCCATTCCGCTATCGGCCCTGTGCTTTGGCTTCCAGTCAAGCAACACTTAAGAATCTAAAATTCTCATGTTTTGTTTTCATAGTCTCGCCCCTCCCTATCTCTGTAACCTCCTCCAGCCCCACTACATTCCGCGATATCTGCGCTCCTCTCATTCCGGCCTCTTGACTATTCCCGATTTTAATCACTCTACCAGTGGTGGCCGCACCTTCAGCTTTCTCGGCTCTAAGCTCTGGAATTCCCTCCCTGCTCCTCTCCACCTCGCTTTGCTCCTTTTAAGACATTCTTTAAAACCTACCTGCTTGACAAAGCTTTTCATCGCCTGCCCGAATATGTGGCTCCACGTCAAATTTTACTGAAAGCTCGAACGAAGCACCTGGCAGAATTTTACTACATCAAAGGCACTGGATAAATAGAAGTTGCTGTTGTTGTTGTTGAAATATTAAAATGTGTTCCTTTCTCCTCACTTTTAGGCCGAACGGGAACGTTGCCCCCGTCAGAGACGCTTTGACAAGGCAGTGCAGAATAACAGAACAGATATTAAAGAGAACCTGGGGGAAGCAGCAGACCAGGGCATCCAGCGGGAGGAACCCAAAAAGGAAAAGTGGGGCAGTCCAAAAATGAACCGAACAGACTTGGAGATGATGGTGCCCGCACTGGCACTGGTCAAGGGTAGGTGTCAGCATGCCTCACCGTCCCCTCCTGTCGGATAGTACACTGCTCCCTCACTGTCAGACCGTCCCCTCCTGTCAGATAGTACACTGCTCCCTCACTGTCACACCATCTCCTGTCAGATAGTACACTGCCCCCTCACTGTCAGACCGTCCCCTCCTGTCAGATAGTACACTGCTCCCTCACTGTCAGACCGTCCCCTCCTGTCAGATAGTACACTGCTCCCTCACTGTCAGACCGTCCCCTCCTGTCAGATAGTACACTGCTCCCTCACTGTCAGACCGTCCCCTCCTGTCAGATAGTACACTGCTCCCTCACTGTCAGACCGTCCCCTCCTGTCAGATAGTACACTGCTCCCTCACTGTCAGACCGTCCCCTCCTGTCAGATAGTACACTGCTCCCTCACTGTCAGACCGTCCCCTCCTGTCAGATAGTACACTGCTCCCTCACTGTCAGACCGTCCCCTCCTGTCAGATAGTATACTGCTCCCTCACTGTCACACCATCTCCTCCTGTCAGATAGTATACTGCTCCCTCACTGTCAGACCGTCTCCTCCTGTCAGATAGTACACTGCTCCCTCACTATCACACCATCTCCTCCTGTCAGATAGTACACTGCTCCCTCACTATCACACCATCTCCTTCTGTCGGATAGTACACTGCTCCATCACTGTCACACCATCTCCTCCTGTCAGATAGTACACTGCTCCCTCACTGTCACACCATCTCCTTCTGTCGGATAGTACACTGCTCCATCACTGTCACACCATCTCCTCCTGTCAGATAGTACACTGCTCCCTCACTATCACACCATCTCCTTCTGTCGGATAGTACACTGCTCCATCACTGTCACACCATCTCCTCCTGTCAGATATTACACTGCTCCCTCACTATCACACCATCTCCTTCTGTCGGATAGTACACTGCTCCATCACTGTCACACCATCTCCTCCTGTCAGATAGTACACTGCTCCCTCACTGTCAGACCGTCCCCTCCTGTCAGATAGTACACTGCTCCCTCACTGTCACACCATCTCCTCCTGTCAGATAGTACACTGCTCCATCACTGTCACACCATCTCCTCCTGTCAGATAGTACACTGCTCCCTCACTGTCACACCATCTCCTCCTGTCAGATAGTACACTGCTCCCTCACTGTCAGACCGTCCCCTCCTGTCAGATAGTACACTGCTCCCTCACTGTCAGACCGTCCCCTCCTGTCAGATAGTACACTGCTCCCTCACTGTCAGACCGTCCCCTCCTGTCAGATAGTACACTGCTCCCTCACTGTCAGACCGTCCCCTCCTGTCAGATAGTACACTGCTCCCTCACTGTCAGACCGTCCCCTCCTGTCAGATAGTACACTGCTCCCTCACTGTCAGACCGTCCCCTCCTGTCAGATAGTACACTGCTCCCTCACTGTCAGACCGTCCCCTCCTGTCAGATAGTACACTGCTCCCTCACTGTCAGACCGTCCCCTCCTGTCAGATAGTACACTGCTCCCTCACTGTCAGACCGTCCCCTCCTGTCAGATAGTATACTGCTCCCTCACTGTCACACCATCTCCTCCTGTCAGATAGTATACTGCTCCCTCACTGTCAGACCGTCTCCTCCTGTCAGATAGTACACTGCTCCCTCACTATCACACCATCTCCTCCTGTCAGATAGTACACTGCTCCCTCACTATCACACCATCTCCTTCTGTCGGATAGTACACTGCTCCATCACTGTCACACCATCTCCTCCTGTCAGATAGTACACTGCTCCCTCACTGTCAGACCATCTCCTCCTGTCAGATAGTACACTGCTCCCTCACTGTCACACCATCTCCTCCTGTCAGATAGTACACTGCTCCCTCACTGTCACACCATCTCCTTCTGTCGGATAGTATACTGCTCCCTCACTATCACACCGTCCCCTCCTGTCAGATAGTACACTGCTCCCTCACTGTCACACCATCTCCTCCTGTCAGATAGTACACTGCTCCATCACTGTCACACCATCTCCTCCTGTCAGATAGTACACTGCTCCCTCACTATCACACCATCTCCTCCTGTCAGATAGTACACTGCTCCCTCACTGTCACACCGTCCCCTCCTGTCAGATAGCACACTGCTCCCTCACTGTCACACCATCTCCTCCTGTCAGATAGTACACTGCTCCCTCACTGTCACACCATCTCCTCCTGTCAGATAGTACACTGCTCCCTCACTGTCAGACCGTCCCCTCCTGTCAGATAGTACACTGCTCCCTCACTGTCAGACCGTCCCCTCCTGTCAGATAGTACACTGCTCCCTCACTGTCAGACCGTCCCCTCCTGTCAGATAGTACACTGCTCCCTCACTGTCAGACCGTCCCCTCCTGTCAGATAGTACACTGCTCCCTCACTGTCAGACCGTCCCCTCCTGTCAGATAGTACACTGCTCCCTCACTGTCAGACCGTCCCCTCCTGTCAGATAGTACACTGCTCCCTCACTGTCAGACCGTCCCCTCCTGTCAGATAGTACACTGCTCCCTCACTGTCAGACTGTCCCCTCCTGTCAGATAGTACACTGCTCCCTCACTGTCAGACCGTCCCCTCCTGTCAGATAGTATACTGCTCCCTCACTGTCACACCATCTCCTCCTGTCAGATAGTATACTGCTCCCTCACTGTCAGACCGTCTCCTCCTGTCAGATAGTACACTGCTCCCTCACTATCACACCATCTCCTCCTGTCAGATAGTACACTGCTCCCTCACTATCACACCATCTCCTTCTGTCGGATAGTACACTGCTCCCTCACTGTCACACCGTCCCCTCCTGTCAGATAGTACACTGCTCCCTCACTATCACACCATCTCCTCCTGTCAGATAGTACACTGCTCCCTCACTATCACACCATCTCCTTCTGTCGGATAGTACACTGCTCCCTCACTGTCACACCGTCCCCTCCTGTCAGATAGTACACTGCTCCCTCACTATCACACCATCTCCTTCTGTCGGATAGTACACTGCTCCCTCACTATCACACCATCTCCTCCTGTCAGATAGTACACTGCTCCCTCACTATCACACCATCTCCTTCTGTCGGATAGTACACTGCTCCCTCACTGTCACACCATCTCCTTCTGTCGGATAGTACACTGCTCCCTCACTGTCACACCATCTCCTCCTGTCAGATAGTACACTGCTCCCTCACTGTCACACCATCTCCTCCTGTCAGATAGTATACTGCTCCCTCACTGTCAGACCATCTCCTCCTGTCAGATAGTACACTGCTCCCTCACTGTCACACCATCTCCTTCTGTCGGATAGTATACTGTTCCCTCACTGTCACACCATCTCCTCCTGTCAGATAGTACACTGCTCCCTCACTGTCACACCATCTCCTTCTGTCGGATAGTACACTGCTCCCTCACTGTCACACCGTCCCCTCCTGTCAGATAGTACACTGCTCCCTCACTGTCACACCGTCCCCTCCTGTCAGATAGTATACTGCTCCATCACTGTCACACCATCTCCTCCTGTAGGATAGTATACTGCTCCCTCACTGTCACACCATCTCCTCCTGTCAGATAGTACACTGCTCCCTCACTGTCACACCATCTCCTCCTGTCAGATAGTACACTGCTCCCTCACTGTCACACCATCTCCTCCTGTCAGATAGTACACTGCTCCCTCACTGTCACACCATCTCCTCCTGTCAGATAGTACACTGCTCCCTCACTGTCACACCATCTCCTCCTGTCAGATAGTACACTGCTCCCTCACTGTCACACTGTCTCCTCCTATCGGACAGTACACTACTCCCTCACTGTCACACCATTCCTCACCCCAGCATTTTCGCCTGTGCAACCCCACTTGTTGGACCTGACTACTCATTCCCACTGATGTTCGGAGCTCACTTTGTGTTCTAAGTGTCTTGTTCGCCCTGTATATTAGATCCGATCTAGTATTTTTACTCGGGAAGGTTAAAGCACCTGCTGCTGTGGACTGGAAATCTCACAGAGAAGGCCGAGAAAATGATTCAGCATTCAGGCTGGATCTGTGGAAAGGGAGCTTTACTTTGTCACTAACCCATGCTCTATATGCTGTTGAAATGTTTGGGACGGTGTCGAGCAAACTTGGGTGGAAATGCCTGTCCCTCTAACAGTGTGGATAGGCTGAACGGCCTGTCCCTCTAACAGTGTGGATAGGCTGAACAGCCTGTCCCTCTAACAGTGTGGATAGGCTGAACGGCCTGTCCCTGTGTAACAGTGTGGACGGGCTGAACGGCCTGTCCCTGTGTAACAGTGTGGACGGGCTGAGCGGCCTGTCCCTGTGTTACAGTGTGGACGGGCTGAGCGGCCTGTCCCTGTGTTACAGTGTGGACGGGCTGAACGGCCTGTCCCTGTGTAACAGTGTGGACGGGCTGAACGGCCTGTCCCTCTGTAACAGCGTGGACGGGCTGAACAGCCTGTCCCTCTGTAACAGCATGGACGGGCTGAACGGCCTGTCCCTGTGTAACAGTTTGGACGGGCCGAACGGCCTGTCCCTGTGTAACAGCGTGGACGGGCCGAACGGCCTGTCCCTGTGTAACAGCGTGGACGGGCCGAACGGCCTGTCCCTGTGTAACAGCGTGGACGGGCCGAACGGCCTGTCCCTGTGTAACAGCGTGGACGGGCCGAACGGCCTGTCCCTGTGTAACAGCGTGGACGGGCCGAACGGCCTGTCCCTGTGTAACAGCGTGGACGGGCCGAACGGCCTGTCCCTGTGTAACAGCGTGGACGGGCCGAACGGCCTGTCCCTGTGTAACAGCGTGGACGGGCCGAACGGCCTGTCCCTGTGTAACAGCGTGGACGGGCCGAACGGCCTGTCCCTGTGTAACAGCGTGGACGGGCCGAACGGCCTGTCCCTGTGTAACAGCGTGGACGGGCCGAACGGCCTGTCCCTGTGTAACAGCGTGGACGGGCCGAACGGCCTGTCCCTGTGTAACAGCGTGGACGGGCCGAACGGCCTGTCCCTGTGTAACAGCGTGGACGGGCCGAACGGCCTGTCCCTGTGTAACAGCGTGGACGGGCCGAATGGCCTGTCCCTGTGTAACAGCGTGGACGGGCCGAACGGCCTGTCCCTGTGTAACAGCGTGGACGGGCCGAACGGCCTGTCCCTGTCTAACAGCGTGGACGGGCCGAACGGCCTGTCCCTGTCTAACAGTGTGGACGGGCTGAATGGCCTGTGTCTGTGATTGTGCCTGGTGACTGACAGTGTGGCCTGTCTCTCTCTTGCTTACAGATGGCACTGTGGTGGTGGTTGTCAGCAAGGCCAATGTGCTGCAGGCCATCTATTTCCAGGACAGCAGCATGAAGCTGACATTTGAGAAGTTCCCGGAGGTGCTGCTGTTGGACGCCACCTACAGGTGGGAGGGCCTGCGGCTCCCCACCTACCTGCTGCTGGTGATTGATGGCAATGGGGAGAGTGAGCTGGTGTGCCTGTGGTTCGTGCAGAATGAGGAGCGGGAGACCATCAAGCAGCTGCTGCGCATCTTCAAGCAGAAGAACCCAGCGGCGGAGAGGATCCAGACGGTGATGTGCAGCGGCCGGCCCTTACGCGGGGAAGTGGTGTCCGAGGTCCTGCCCCACTCCAAGCCGCTCACCTGCCTTTTCCATGCCCTGCGCACCTTCCGGACGGATGTCACCACCGAGAAGCTGCATGTGACCATTGGGCAGAAGTGAGTACTGACTCTCTGCTCCTGTCCCAGGACCGAGGGGCGTCCAATCCATGGACCGAGGGTAGCAGGGCCTTTCTCCATGGAGATTCTCCCAGATCAGGCCAGGCTGGAACCAGCCCTTGTGTCCCCTTCGCCTGCCTGCCTTCCCCACTTCTCGTCCTCTGCTCCCCCCCCCCCACCCCACACCACACAAGCCCCCTCAGCCTGTTTCGCCCGCCTCCTCCCCCTGGCCCGTTCCCTTCACCTTCCTGCCCCTTCTCTGCTGCCACCTCCTACCCCCATCCCCTTCACTGCCCCCTCCCATCGCCTGTGCCCGCTCTCTAGGCACACCCATCATTAGTGTTCACTTCGTGTCAGGGGGCTGCTGGAACCCAGTATGGGGCAGTGTCTATTAGGAGAGGGCTGACGATACCAAGGAGAGGAAATGTCTGTGTCTCTGTTTTGTTTCCATCGATCTATATCTGTATTGCTCTATCTGTACCTCCTATCTAATTATTTGCCTATATCTATTAGCTGTCTATATATCTCCATCAGTCAGTTTATCTATCAACGAACTATTTAATTAATGTCTCTATCTCCCTCTGATGTCTCCAGCCATATTTTATCAATGTAAATATCTACTTATAAATTTCTCTATCTGTATCTATATAGTTCTTGCTTTCTGCATGATCTATGTTTAACTTTAACGTATGTTTCTGTATATTTATCTATTTTGTCTATTCATCTAGGTTCTGCCTTTCTCTGTTTTATCAAGCTATTTCTGTCTGAATCTCTATCTCTATCTATCGCCATCTAACTTTCTCTGCCTGCCTAGTTTTCTCTCCTGTACTTTTTTTAAAATTATTTTTCGGGATGTGGGTGTCGCTGACCAAACCAGCCTTTATTGTCCATCAGTAGTTGTCTTTGAGAAGGTGGTGGTGAGCCACCTCTTTAAACCGCTGCAGTCCCTGTGGTGAAGGCACTCCCATGGCGTCATTAGTTAGGGAGTTCCAGGATTTTGACGCAGGGACAAGTGATGTGTGTTTCAAGTCAGAATGGTGTGTAGCTTGGAGGGGAACTTGCAGGTGGTGCCATTCCCATGCATCTGCTGCCCTTGTCCCTCTACATAGTAGAGGGCATGGGTTTGGAAGGTGCTGTCGAAGGAGCCTTGGTGAGTTGTTGCAGTGCATCTTGTAGATGGTACACACTGCTGCCACTGTGTGTTGGTGGTGGAGGGAATGAATGTTTAAGGTGGTGGATGGGGTGTCAATCAAGCAGGCTGCTCTGTTGAGTCTCTTGACTGTTGGAGCTGCTCTCATCCAGACAAATGGAGAGTGAGTATCTATCCATCTCTCTCTATCGGTCTGTAGAAAATGCTGGAAATATTCAGGTCAGGCTGCATCGCTGGAGGGATTAACAGTTAATGTTTCAGATCTTTTGTCAGAACTGGAGTTGGAGATTTAACCGTTTTAAAACGAGTACAGAGGCAGGGAAGTGGGGGAGGGGAGGAAATAACAGAAGGAAAGGTCTGTGTTCGTATACAGGAGTGGAGAGATGAGATGATGACGCAAGGAAAAAGTGGATGATAAGGGGGCAAGTAACAAAGGATGGGTTCAGAGGAGATGGAAACTGTTTCAGCAGATTAGCAAACAGGAAGGAAGCTTGGATAATGTGCCCGAGTGTTGCCATGACCTGGGAATATGGAGGAAGAAAGGCAGGTAGATCCCAGGGGTGTGGACCAGCCCTCCAGCGGTGTACTGATAGGGGATCCCCACCCCAAACACCAGTCCCTATCTCGTCCATTGCCAGTGGCTCCATTAGCCACCATCGCAGTGGTTAAGATCTAAAGTTGTTCAGTGTTGAGTCTGGAAGGCAGTCAGGGCCTAAACAAAATGTGAGGAGCAGTTCGTCAAACTTCCATCGAGTTGCACTGGAACAATGTAGGAAACCGAGGTCACCGTGGAATTGGGACAGGGAAATAAAATAACAAGTGACCGGAAGCTCCGGGTCATGCTTGCAGACTGAATAGAAGCATTCAACAAAGCGGTCATCCTATCTGCGTTTAGCCTCCCCAGCGTGGAGGAAACTGAATCATAAGCAGTGAGTACAGTGGGTCAAGTGGGAAGAAGTACAGGTTAATCGCTGCCTGTTGTCCAGCATTTCCAGCATCCACATTATTTTGCTTGGGTAGCCATCTACATCCATTTTTTTTTTGTCTTTACGCAAGGCACCAGTTGGTGTTCAGACATAACGATTTAGATGTCAGACAACACAGTGTCAGAGGCAGATAAAGATCGAGAGAGAAGGAAAGGCAGGAATATGCTGCTCGTTTCTCTAGCCTGGGGGAAGAACTCAGGAATTTATTTGCAAGCAGCTTGCTGCCAATCTTTCGGAGAATTACTATCTTGTTATTGTGCCTACCAGACAGGAGCTGCAAATTTGTCTCACTCACTTAAGTGCTGATCTCTGAAATTCCCTCTCAAAATCCTCCCCGCTTCTCTACCTCTCTCTCCTTCGTAAACATAAAATCTTTCCTCTTTAATCAAGCTTTTGGTCACCTGTCCTAATATCTCCTTATGTGTCTGTTGTGCTACGTTCAAGATGCTGTGTCAATGTGAGCTGTTGCCCATTTATGCCAAGCAGCCTTAAAGGGACAGGGCCTTAGCAGCGGAATAATACTGTGCACTGGCACGATGCTCCCATCCTTATGGAAGCTGCGCGAGGAGCAATGCCAGGGGTGGTGCGGCAGTATTTCCTAATCTTGTTTCTCCCCCTCCTCCCTTTCAGAAACCTGCTGCTGGAGATCCTCCACAACATGTGCTACGCGGCATCGGCCGAGGAATACGACCTATTGTACCATCAGCTGCTCGACACCAACACCCAGCGAGCCATTGACTACTTCCACAAGAACTGGCATGAGATCCGCAGCCAGTGGGTGGAGGGCTTCAAGCACGAGAGCGAGACCTACTTGACCAGCACCATTAACCGGGTTGAGTTACTGAGCCAGAAGCTGCAGGCTATGGTCGGGAGGTTCACTGACTCGGCCACCTTCGTGCAGGACCTCCTGAAGGCCATCGACACCCTGCGGACGGAGTGCGACTACCGGGCGGTGCGCATGTTCCAGAAGGCGCCTCTCGTGGCCCTGGAGGCCAGCTCCGCTGCCTCGGCCTACTTCAACCTGCTCACTGGCTTTGCATTCTCCCGGGTGCAGCGGGAGCTGGAGGAGGCTCAGTGGGTGACCTTCCTCAGCGTGGAGCCTGAGCAGGCCCAGCCCGTGTCCCGGCGACGGGCTGTGGTGACGGGCCAGACCAGCTGCCAGTGCGCCTTCCACACCTCCATGAAGCTGCCCTGCCGGCACATTCTGGCCTTCCGGCAGCTGCGGGGCTGCGACCTCTTCGAGCCGGCGCTCTGCTCTACCCGCTGGACCCGGGAGCACTACCTGAGGAACCACCCAGTCTTCCGCACCAGCGCCGACCTCCCGGCCGCCAGCTCCCCTCTCCCGCCGCAGCAGCCCGAGTCGCCGAGTGAGCAGACGACAGTGCAGCAGGAGCGATACCGCCAAGCCTTCAAGGTAGCTCAGAAACTCTCCATGCTCGCTGCTGAGTGTCCTGCCGAGGAGTTTGACGGCTGCTTAGCCGTCATGACTGCTGTCACCAACATCTGGGCCAGAGGTGGCCAGGTGCAAGTCACCGAGATTAATGGTTGGTAGAGACGCAACTTTGGGGAATCAGTCATAAATTCAAAATGAAAACTATGTAACGGGGTGGGGGATGTGGAGCAGAGGAGGCGAAAACAGGAAGGGCAAAAATAGGAACATTCCCTGCCAACACACAGACACACATCCCCCCCCCTCCACACCCACCCATACACACACACACACACACACACATCTCCCCTGTGCACCAACACCCACATAACCCTCCTCCCCCCCCACCCCACACACACATTCCACCACCCACAAACAGAAGGCAGTGACATAGTGGTATTGTCACTGGACTAGTAACCCAGAGACCCAGGGTATTTCTCTGGCGACAAGGGTTCAAATTCAATTAATAAAAATCTGGAATTAAAAGCTAGTCTAATGATGGCCATGAAACCATCGCCAATTGTTGGAAAAACCCATCTGGTTCACTATTGTCCTTTGGGGAAGGAATTCTGCTGTCCCTACCTGGCCTGGTCTACATGTGACTCTTACATGCCCTCTGAAATGGCCTAGCAAGCCATTCAGTTGTATCTAACCGCCAAGAAGTCAATGATACCGGATGGGCCACCCAGCATTGACCAAGGCACCGGAAACGACAACGGCAAACCCAGCCCTGTCGACCCTGCAAAGTCCTCTTTATTAACATCTAGGGGCTTGTGCCAAAATTGGGAGAGCTGTCCCACAGACTAGTCAAGCAACAGCCTGACATAGTCATACTCATCGAATCACACCTTACAGGCCATGTCCCAGACACTGCCATCACCATCCCTGGGTATCTCCTGTCCCACCGGCAGGACTGACCCACCAGAGGTGGTGGCACAGTGGTATACAGTTGGGAGGGAGTTGCCCTGGGAGCCCTCAACATCGACTCTGGACCCCATGAAGTCTCATGGCATCAGGTCAAATATGGGCAAGGAAACCTCCTGCTGTTTACCACCGATTACCCTCCCTCAGCTGATGAGTCAGTACTCCTCCATGTTGAACACCACTTGGAGGAAGCACTGAGGGTAGCAAGGGCGCAAGGTGGGGGACTTCAATGTCCATCACCAAGAGTGGCTCGGTAGCACCACTACTGACCGGGCTGGCCAAGTCCTAAACGACATGGCTGCTAGACTGGGTATGCAGCAGGTGATGAGCGGACCAACAAGAGGGAAAAACAGATTTGACCTCATCCTCAACACTCTGCCTGCCGCAGATGCATCTCTCGCTGACAACATTGGTAGGAGTGACCGCCACACAGTCTTTGTGGAGACGAAGTCCTGCCTGCACATTGAGGATGCCCTCTGTCGTGTTGTGTGGGACTACCACTGTGCTAAATGGGATAGATTTCAAACAGATCTAGCAATGCAATACTGGGCATCCATGAGGCGCTGTGGGTCATCAGCAGCAGCAGAATTGTACTCGACCTCAATCTGTAATCTCATGGCCCGGCATATCCTCCACACTACCATTACCATCAATCCAGGAGACCAACCCTGGTTCAGTGAAGAGTGCAGGAGGGCATGCCAGGAGCAGCATCAGGCATACCTCAAAATGAGGTGTCAACCTGGTGAAGCTACAACACAGGACTACTTGCTTGCCAAACTGCTTAGGCAGCATGCGATAGACAGAGCTAAGTGATCCCATAACCAACGGATCAGATCTGAGCTCTGCAGTCCTGCCACATCCAGCCGTGAATGGTGGTAGACAATTAAACAACTAACTGGAGGCGGTGACTCCACAAATATCCACATCCTCAATGATGGGGGAGCCCAGCACATCAGTGCGAAAGATAAGGCTGAAGCATTTGCAACAGTCTTCAGCCAGAAGTGCCGAGTTGATGATCCATCTCGGCCTCCTCCTGAAGTCCCCAGCATCACAGATGCCAGACTTCAGCCAATTCGATTCACTCCGCGTGATATCAAGAAACGACTGAAAGCACTGGATACTGCAAAGGCTATGGGCCCTGACAATATTCCAGCAAAAGTACTGAAGACCTGTTGTGCTCCAGTATTTGCTGTGCCCCTAGCCAAGCTGTTCCAGTACAGCTACAACACTGGCATCTACCCAGCAATGTGGAAAATTGCCCAGGTATGTCCTGTACACAAAAAGCAGGACAAGTCCAACCCGGCCAATTACCGCCCCATTAGTCTACTTCGATCATCAGTAAAGTGATGGAAGGTGTCATCAACAGTGCCATCAAATGGCACTTGCTTAGCAGTAGCCTGCTCAGTGACGCTCAGTTTGGGTTCTGCCAGGGCCACTCAGCTCCTGACCTCATTACAGCCTTGGTTCAAACATGGACCAAAGAGCTGAACTTGTGAGGTGAGAGTGACTGCCCTTGACATCAAGGCAGCATTTGACCGAGTATGGCATCAAGGGGCCCTAGCGAAACTGAGGTCAATGGAAATCGGGTAAGACTCTCCGCTGGTTGGAGTCATACCTAGCGCAAATGAAGATGGTTGTGGTTATTGGAGGTCAATCATCTCAGTTCCAGGACATCACTGTAGGAGCTCCTCAGGGTAGTGTCCTAGGCCCACGCATCTTCAGCTGTTTCATCAATGACTTTCCTTCAATCATAAGTGGGGATGTTCGCTGATGATTGCACAATGCTCAGCACCATTTGCGACTCCTCAGATACTGAAGCAGTCCAGGTGGAAATGCAGCAAGAAATGGGCAATATCCAGGCTTGTGCTGATAAGTGATTAGATTAGATTAGAGATACAGCACTGAAACAGGCCCTTCGGCCCACCGAGTCTGTGCCGAACATCAACCAACCATTTATACTAATCCTACACTAATCCTATATTGCTACCAAACATCCCCACCTGTCCCTACATTTCCCTACCACCTACCTATACTGGTGACAATTTATAATGGCCAATTTACCTATCAACCTGCAAGTCTTTTGGCTTGTGGGAGGAAACCGGAGCACCTGGAGAAAACCCACGCAGACACAGGGAGAACTTGCAAACCCCACACAGGCAGTACCCGGAATCGAACCCGGGTCCTTGGAGCTGTGAGGCTGCTGTGCTAACCACTGCGCCACTGTGCCGCAGTGGGCACACAAGTGCCAGGCAATGACCATCTCCAATAAGAGAGAATCAAACGACCACCCCTTGACATTCAATGGCATTACAATCGCTGAATCCCCCACTATCAACATCCTAGGGGCTCCCATTGACCAGAAACTGAACTGGAGTACCCATATAAATACCGTGGCTACAAGAGCAGGTCAGAGGCTAGGAATCCTGAGGTGAGTAACTCGCCTCCTGACTCCCCAAAGCCTGTCCACCATCTACAAGACACAAGTCGGGAGTGTGATGGAATACTCTCCACTTGCCTGGATGGGTGCAGCTCCAACAACACTCAAGAAGCTCGACATCATCCAGGACAAAATAGCCTGCTTGATTGGCACCCCATCCACAAACATTCACACCCTCCACCTCCAACACACAGTGGCAGCAGTGTGTACCATCTACAAGATGCATTGCAGCAATGCTCCAAGGCTCCTTAGACAGCACCTTCCAAACCCGTGACCACTACCACCGAGAAGGACAAGGGCAGCAAATGCATGCGAACACTACCACCGGCAAGTTCCCCTCCAAGCCATACACCATCCTGACTTGGAACTATATCGCGGTTCCTTCACTGTCATTGGGTCAAAATCCTGGCACTCACTTCCTAACAGCACAGTGGGTGTACCTACCCCAAATGGACTGCAGCAGTTCAAGAAGACAACTTACCACCACCTTCTCATTGGCACTTAGGGACAGGCAATAAATGCTGGCCTAGCCAGTGGCGCCCACATCCCATGAATGAATAAAAAAAGGAAAAAAAACACCCCCCCCCCCCCCCTCCCCACACACACACCCCACATCCCCCCCCCCCCCCCCCCCCCACACACACACACACACTCTCAGCAGGTCAGTTGATCTCTGAAAGGGAAAGGTTTAGGACTGAGTGTTTCCCATCGGCTCAACAACAGTTCCGACTCGACCCCTAACCTGCATGTCGCTCGTCCACGTGATGCTGAGCCACCTGCTGTGTTGCTGTACATGTTGCCTGTGAAGAGAAAGAGACTGACACAAAGTTGAGCAGGGCAGCAGGAGGCAGTCCAAAGTTGGGGTAGAGAAGCAGAATAGAAAGGTAGTAGTTATTGGGAGATAGTTAGCATCTTCTGCAGTCGCGACGGAGGCCCCTGGAGGGTGTGGTGCCTGTCTGGATACCAGGGGAAGGGTTGGAGACTCTGGAGGGTGCGGTGACTGCTTGGGTACCAGGGTGTGGGTCGGTGACCCCTGGAGGGTGCGGTGACTGCCTGGGTACCAGGGTAAGGGTCAGAGGCCCCTGGTGGGTGCGGTGCCTGCCTGGGTACCAGGGTATGGGTCGGTGACCCCTGGAGTGTGCGCTGCCTGCCTGGGTACCAGGGTATGGGTCGGACGCCCCTGAAGTGTGCGGTGACTGCCTGGGTACCAGGGTAAGGGTCAGAGGCCCCTGCAGTGTGCGGTGCCTGCCTGGGTACCAGGGTAAGGGTCGAAAGCCCTTGGAGGGTTTGTTGTCTGCCTGGGTGCTAGGGTAAGGGTCGGAAGCCCCGAAAGGGTACGCTGCCTGCCTGGGGACCAGGGTAAGGGTTATCTTGAGACAGATGAAAAGTAATTTGAAAAAGGAGGGCAGGAAAAGATCCAGTTATTGCTTTCATGTCGAGAGCAATGACATAGTAAAGAAAAGAGAGGAGGTTCTGCTAAGAGAGTATCAGCAGCTAGGAGCTAAATGACTATGCAGGGCCTCAAGGGTGGTAATCTCAGGATTATTACCTGAGCCACACAGTAATTGGCAAAAGGCAAACATCAGGAAGGTGGACACATGGTTCAACCAGTGGTGTGGGCAGGTGAGGTTGTGGGACACTGACCACTAGTGGCGCAGGAGAGAACCTGTAACACTGGGACGGGAGGGAGCCGGTAGCACTAGGGCGGGAGGGGGACTGTAACACTGGGACGGGATGGGGCCTGTAACAACACCAGAACGGTCTCCACCAGAACCCAGCTGGGACCAGGGTCCTTGCAGAAAGGATAAATCAGGCAGTAGAAAAGATTTTAAACCAATGGCATGGGGGAGGGAAGAAAAATAAAAGTCGCCTAAAGACGAAAAGAAAGGATGGGAGCAATGTCCAGCTTATTAATATATAGTGTTCAAGGTAATATAAGTATTTCAGGTTCAGAAACAAATAAAACTAAATCACAAAATAACTGATGAGAATACCACAGAAGTGATAAAACACCAGGAATGTGATAAGGTAAAACATATTAAAATCAGCATCAGGGAATAAAGGCAAGGACGGGGCCTACTGTCCAATTACAAGTTCTACACACTAATGCACGTAGCACGAGAAATGTAACAATTGAATTCGAAGCGCAAATTCAGCTAAATGAGTCTGACGTAGTGGCCATTTCTGAGACCTGGCTACAAGCTGGACAGGACTGGGTGTTAAATATAGCAGGGTGGAAGGTCTTTGGAAAGAATAGGGAAATTGGTAAATGTGGAGGAGGATCAATAATGCTCAGGAACTCGATTCGAGAGAGGGGATATCAGTAAGATGAACAGGCAGGAGAAACGCTATGGGTAGAATTGAGGCATAGCAAAGGATGCAAGACTTTGGTTGGAGTGGCTTATACACTTACAGATAGCAGTGATAAAGTTGTGGGATACATAAAACGTGGAGATCACAGATACTTGTTGCAAAAGCAAAGTGGGTATAACGGGAGACTTCAATTTTCACAAACTGGGGGAAGCAGAACAGATCAGTCCCAAAGACAGTGAATTTCTCAAGAGTATTTGGGACAGTTTTCTGCAAAATGAGAACTAGTCGTTTGGTAGTACAGAACTTGAGTATTGCTGAAAACAGACATTTTGTTGAAACTTTTCGTCTTGCACTCATCAGGACAATTCGCAAGAATACCAATGTAAGGGAAAACAACAAATTTATACTGTATGAGAAGAGAGTGCTGATTGGCTGGCAAGTGGGCTCTGATTGATAGAGATGCTGCCATGGAGAATGCACCAGCTTATGGTGACTGACAGTTAACTGTCAAGCTTGTTTGAAATTTAAACCAGGCAGCTTGACTCTGATTGGTTAAGGCATTGCCCTGAGGAATGAACCAGTGAATGGCAGTGGCTTATTTTGTTTAGCTGAAACAGGCGCAATATATGTGCATGTTCTTTCTGTCTGCAAAGAACAGGGCCCTGTGTATTAATATATGTAGCTTTAACAAAATGTCTCCATTTTCAGCAAAATGAGAACAGGCCATCTTAGATATAATGATGAATAATGAGCCTGAATTCGTCAATAATGTGACCATAACGGGATTGAAGTTGATATTGGGCTCGGGAGGGAGAAGGATGAGTCACACACTAAAGTTTTAAATTTAAGGAAGGCTGTCTTTGGAGGGATGAGACAGGAATTGGCCGCAATAGACTGCGCAGAGCAGTTAATGGATAAAACTACAGAGGAACAGTGACAGTGTTCAAAAAGGTATTTGGTAGGATACAAGACCTGTACACACCTCGAAAGAGTAAGTACTCCACTTGTAGAATCTAACACCCTCGGTCAACCAGGGCAGTGAGAGATAGTATAAAATAAAAAGAAAGGATTTATACGAATGCACAGAGCAGTAGAGACCCAGAGGACTGGGAGAGATAGAAAGAACAGCAAAGGGATGCACAGAAAGTAGTAAGAGCTACAAATATGGAATATGAGAAAAAGCTTGCGAGGGATATCAAGGACAACACTAAAGGATTTTGCCAATACATTAAGAGAAAGGGGGAGGGTAAGAATAATGTGGACTCTGCAAATATAGATGCTGTTATATTATAATTGAAACATCAGGAAAAGGCAGATTTGCTCAATATGTATTTAGAAAATGATAGTCCTGTTAGTCTTTAGTGGGAAAGTTACTAGAATCTGTTATTAGGGACAGAGTGACTGAGCATTCGGACAAATACGAACTGATAAACAGAGCCAGGGTAAATTTATAAAGGGTGGGCCATGTCTAACAAACCTAGTTGAATTTTTTTGAGGAGCTAATATAATGTGATGGATAAATGCATGTCTATGCATGTTATTTATATGGATCACCAGAAGGCATTTGATAAGGTTCCACATAAGAGACTGTTAACAAAAATAAGAGAGCATGGAATTGGAGGCAGCCTTTTTGGCTTGGATGTAGGATTGGTGAGGAGGTAGGAGACGGGGAGTAGGGAATAATAAGTATGTCCTCAAATTGTCAGGGTGCGACTTGTGTGCCCCAGGAATCAGTCTGGGACTGGGACATCAACTTTTCACTATATTTATAAATGACTTTGATGAGGGAGTGAGAGCCATATATAGAAGGTTGCTGAAGACACCACAATAGGTGGCATAAATAGCATAGATGGGAGAAGAAAGTTGCAAAGGGCTCTTGATAGATTATGTGAGTGAGCAAAACTGTGGCAGATGGAGAGCTATGGGAAAGTGGGAGGTCATCCATTTTGGACCGAAGGCAGACAGATCAGAGTATTTACTAAATGGTGAAAAATTGGAAGCTGGATGAACAGAAAGATTTAATGGTCCAAGTTGAAATCACTAAAAGCCAGTGGACAGTACAAAAAAAAACTGGAATGCCAGCCTTTATCTTGAGGGCTGTAATACAAAGGAGACGAAGTTATGTTCCAGTTATAGAGAGCTCTGGTTGGACATCACCTGGAGAACTGCATTGAGTTCTAGGCATCGTACCTCAGGAAGGATATATGTAGCTTTGGCCTTGGAGAGAGTGTAGTACAGATTCATCAGAATGATCCCAGGCTGAAAGGTATAAGCTTGCATTCCCTTGAACGTTGAAGATTAATGGATGCTCTAATTGAAGTGTTTAAGATGATTTAAGGATTGGATTGCACAGGTAAAGATAAATAATTTCCCCTGGTGGGGCAGTCCAGTACTAGGGGGCATAACTTTAAAATAAGAGGCCATTCAGGGGTGATGTCAGGAAGCATTTCTTTACACAAGGGGTAATCTGGGACTCTCATCACCAAAGAGAAACTGATAGATTTTTGATGGGTAAGTGTGAGGAACCAAGGCAATTAGATGCATTTGAGATACATTTTAAGCACAATATAAATTAATGGCAGAACAGGCTTGAGGGACTGAATGGCCTCCTCCTGTTCCAAAGTCTGTGTTTCAGAAAATGTTTGCTGATGATCCTAAGATTGCTGTTTATTTCTGTTTGACACTCTCGTTTAGTCTTCATATACCTGTGTGTGCAGGATATGCAGTAATAAAGGGTGTTAGAGGGCACAGACAGCGATATGAGGGGCTAGAGGGCACAAACAGCGATACGAGGGGCTAGAGGGCACAGACAGCGATACGAGGGGTTAAAGGGCACAGGCAGCGATACGAGGGGTTAAAGGGCACAGACAGCGATACGAGGGGTTAAAGGGCACAGACAGCGATACAAGGGGTTAGAAGGCACAGACAGCGATACAAGGGGTTAGAAGGCACAGACAGCGATACGAGGGGTTAGAGGGCACAGACAGCAATACAAGGGGTGAGAGGGTACACAATAGCTTTAATTACCACGCTTGTCTTCTGTCACTTTTTACCTATTACTGTGCATGTCCTTTCATTTTTCATTAATGACTGTCCTCTAACACATTTATTATATGCCCCCTAACCTTTTATTTTTACTGCATGTGTCCCCCTAACACCTTTTATTACAACACGTACTCTCTAATAGAGTAATAGGGGTGTTCTACAGACCACTTAATTGTGGAAGAAATATGTGAGCAAATCTATGAAAAGATGTAGAATAATCATGAGAGATTTCAACTGCACCCAAATAAAGTGATGAGAATGTGGTGAAGGACAAATGAGAATGGAGTGTTTACAGTGTGCAGCGGACTCCTTTATTATCCAGTATGTGAGAAGTCCAACAAGAAAGGATTCATATTTTGGTCTAGTAATGGGAAATGAAGTAGAGCAGGTAAGGGAAGTAACTGCAGGTGAACTTCTAGGCAATAGCAGTCACAATACAGAGGTGTAAGATAGGGCAAGATTCAAACTAAAAATACATGTACACAATGTGCATATAAAATAAAGAAGATGGTAAAAGAGGTTGGGAAAGAATTCCACTGGAAAGACAGACAACACAAAATTAAATGATCAAAGAATGTAAAAACAAATAGTAAAGTATTGTGCAAGATACATCAGTAACAAAAGAAAAATCAGGATAGGGATAGGGCTTCGAAGGGATATACATGATAAACTCACATAATAGGGAAATGGCAGGAATACTCAATATTAACTTTGCCTCGGTATTTGCTAGGGAGACTAACATGGTGGACAATGACAGAAGAGATTGAAAAAGATATAAAGGCATTTAAGATAGAAAGGAGGGAGATAAACTAATAAATCTTAGAGAAGATAAAACCCCTGGTCTGGATTGATTGAGTCTATAAATATTAAAAATTAGGGATGAGATAGCAGAGGCACTGTTACATATATAAAAATTTGTTGTCATTGGTTATTGACCTGTGTGTCCGCTATCGCTGGTTCATGCCGCGTGTGTCCGTTATTGCCGGGTCGTGCCGCACGTCGGCTCTGTTGCCATTTAGTGCCGTAAGTCGTCTCTATCGCCATTTAGTGCCGCGCATCTCTGCTATTGCTGGTTAGTGCTGCGCATGTCTGCCATCGTCGGTTAGTGCCATGCGTCTCCTCTATCGCTGGTGACTGCCGCGCATGTCTGCCATTGCTGGTTAGTGCCGCGCGGCTTCTCTATTGCTGGTTAGTGCCGCGCATGTCTGCCATTGCCGGTTAGTGCCGCGCTTCTCCTTCGAAGATGGTTAGTGCCGCGCATGTCTGCTATCACCATTTAATGCCGTGCGTCGTCTCTATCGCCAGTTATCGTAGAGCCGCACATGTCCTCTGTTGCTGTTTAGCGCCCCATGTGTCCTCTGTCGCCGGTTAGTGTTGCACGTCTTCCCTGTTTCCAGTTATCATCGTCCGTGTCCTCTGATACTTTTTATTACTATACTTGTCCTTTAACATCACTCACTGGTGTTTGCTAAATTATTTTCAGTGAATTGCACAAGAGGGGAGAGATCATCAGCTCCACCCAATGTACCAAGCGATATTGACAATATACATCAGAACTGATTTCAGGCCCGTCGTGTGTACAAGAAGACGGCTGCAAGTTCACCATGATTGCCCACATTTCAGATGATCCCAAGAGTCGAACTGAGGTTGCATTCTGTCCCCAAATTTGGACACAGCTTCTGTATGTGTATAAGTACAGATGTGTATTAGATACATGTACACCCCTGCACACATACCCCCGATCACTGCATAGTGAGCTATCGACAGGTCTTTGATTCAGCTTTGAAGTAAGTTAATCTGTAAACGTGAAGGTAAATTTGGCTTGAGAGAGATTTTATGGTGATCTTGGAAAAGCTTCCAAGATTTGTGAAGGGAATTGACGAATTGTTCCCATCAGTGAAGTGTTCAATTACTGAGAGATATGAGTCTAAACATGACGTTTGGGAGTAAGGAGGAGAGACCGATGGGCTTTTTATCCCAAGGGTAACAGTTACAGAATGAGTGGGCAGAGAAACACATTGAAGTGGACAGTTTTCGCGATCTCTGACGAGAGAGGGCATTGAGGGTATAGTGGCGTTTGTCCAAACTATTCCACAGGTACTGACATTCCTATGGTACCTGATCCAAGCATCCATTCTTCTCAAAGTAGCCTGGATAGTGATGTGGCCAGGCAAGTGACAATAGAGGGGCATCATCATCCAGCCTGATGATGCCCGTGACTGGCGTACAAACAGGAGGAGGCCATTCAGCCCCTCCAGCTGGCTCCGTCATTCAATGAGATCAGCAGGAATTGCTGGACAGTGAGTGGGCTGATTTTCCTTGCCCTCGCTAGCCCGCAGAAACCCGAGAACGGTCATACCGCCCAGGCTGGTTGGCTGGCTCAGGGCAGCTCATTTATTGCAGGTCAAGAATGGAGCCTGGGTCTTTCCTGTTCAGTCTGGCACTGTACAGCATCTTGCATGGTGTCCTTCCCTTATCAGGCCACTGGTGAGAAAGAGAGAGCCCAAAAAATTCTTAAGAATAGAAAATGTTGGAAATATGCAGCAAGTAAATCAGGATCTGTAAGAAGAGGGATTATGACGTGTAACCCGTGTTTAACCCTTCCTCAAATTCCAGTAGGTTCTTCCTTGACTGGCATCAGTAAGAACTATTTTCCAAAATTACCTAAAAATGCATTCGTTAGGTATGGACTTGTCTCAGTTGGTCACACGTTCACATCTCCGTCAGGAGTTTGGGGTTCAAACCCCACTCCAGGATTTGAGCGCCTGAACCATCACTTGGGGCAGTACTGAAGGAGGGGCTGCTGCATTGTTGTGTGAAAGATTAAACTAAAGAGCTGTTTAGGCAGATGATTCATTCTGGAATTCCCTCGCTAATGTCTGTTCAGCTCCCTCGCCGCCTTTTAAGACCTTCCTTAAAATCCACCTCTTCTGCTGACCCCTCCGAATACCTCCTTTGGGATGTTCTTTCCACACGAGAGGGGTAGTATCTGAGTGCGAGTTGGTGATGTAAAAGATCCCACAACACAAGTTGAAGGAGAGTGGGGAATTCTCAGTGTCCTGGGCCAACCATCATCCCACAACCAACTGGCACAGATGAACTGGTCATTTATCTCAGTTTGTGGGACTCTGGGCATGTGATTGCCTACAGGATAATGGTCAGTACACTTTGCAGGTAGTTCTTGGGCTGCAAAGGGCTTTAGGACATCCTGAGATTTGATCTGGCAATATGTAAATTTGTATAATTTCTACTATATTTTTTGAGACATTTGCAGTAGAACTTTGCTGCCAGATTCTGATAGTGTAGCACTGTTATAATCCATAGGGTGATATTAAGATGGGAAGGGCTGAACAGAGCATCATTTGGAGAACTGGTGGGGAGGAGGGAGAGGACAAACTGGGCTGAAAGCTACCTGTCGAGTTAGGGGATGGTTCAGTTGAAGATGGTTGATGCACAAATACTTGACTAGAACAAAGTGCAAGACCTTGCATGGAGCACCTGAGGGATATATCTACCAATTGAGAGAGAGTGCCTGTCAGGCTCAGTCCTCGGTCCGTGCTTAGTTAGCTAATCTCAGCTAGGGCACCAAGCATTGAAGAGATGGCATCAGTGTCCAGAGCTGGTTCAGAGAGTGGACTCATATTGTTTGGTGGAGCGGGTTAGTTCAACAAAAACTTTAACATAGTAAGATGTTCCAAGGCTCTTCGCTATTAAACTATAATTGACACAAGCCACATAAGGAGATAGTAAGGGCAGGTAACCAAAAGCATAGTCAAACAGGAGCGTCGTAAAGGAGGAGAGGTTTAGGGAGGGAATTCCAGAGCTGAAGGCGTGACTGCCAGTGGTAGAACAATTAAAATTGAGGATGTTCAGGAGGCCAGAATTGGAGGAGTGCAGGTATGTTTCAGGGATGTCGCACTGGAGATGGTTTGAGAGAAAGGGAGGGATGTGAAGACAAGGTTGATAATGACCGGGAGCCAGTTCATTGAGTTCCATCATCTTGTCACTGGCAAAAGCAGGGCCAAAAAAAGCTGGTGGAATTCTCTCAAATCCAAGGACTCCTAGAGTTATCCACGTGGCTCTCCTCTCTCTGTGGCCTGTAAGGGTCTTAATATGAAATGGGTCGTACTGACCTGTGCCCACATGCTAGTGTGTGCAAACCTGGATCACTGAACGGCTCACTATTTGTCACTGTCACACAAAGAAGTCAGCAGGTTAGTGTGGTTGGAGGTGATAGTCTCACTTGCAGTGGATACTGGCACTGTTGTTAAAGTGATGTTTTTTTAGTGCCTCAGTCTGTGCTGTACCTGACAAACATGCAAGGTTTGGTCAGAATGTGGCATGTTCTGTTTGCTGCTTACAATGCTAGTGCACTGTATGTCAGACAGGGCAGCAGGGCTGTTCCACAGACAGCGATCAGTCACACAGACAGTTAGCCTGTCGTTGTGGGATATGTTGAGTGGCAAATGTTGCCTGGGACACCAGGAGAGTTCTTTATTACCACGAGGTGAACAATGTCCACCTAAATGGGCAGCTCAGACCTGGTATAGTGTATCTTCAGAAAGACCAGAAATATTGGGCCATTCAGGACTCTGGACACACACGAGACATGATCCTCTCCCTACGCCAGCCGGACTGCCCCACTAGGGCCACAGCTTGCAGACAGATGGAGTTTGTGGGCTGCCTGAGTTAGATACCATAGGAATGTACAGGATTGAAAGAAACCACTGCATAATCTGGCCTAAATTAAATTTCAAAGAGTACGCTGCACCTCTCCTCCTCCCCTCCCTCTCGGCACCCCCCTCCCTTTCGGCCCCCCCATCCCCCTTGGCTTCCCCCTTCCCTCTTCCCTCTTCCACGGCTCTTCTCCCCCTCGCGAACCCCTCCTCCCCTCCCCCTTGCGACCCCTCCTCGCTCCACCTCGCGACCCCTCCTCCCCTCCCTCTCACGGCCCTCCTCCCCTCCCTCTCTCGGCCCTCCTCCTTCCCCCGTGACACCCCCCTCGCGACTCCCCCTCGTGACACCCCTCCCCCTCGCGACTCCCCCTCCCTCCCCTCCCCCTTCCTCCCTCTCGCGACTCCCCGTCCCCCTCCCTCCTCCACACCCACCCTCCCCCCATGTCCTCTCCCCTCCCTCCTCCCCATGTCTTCTCCCCCCCCACCCCCATGTCCTCTCCCCCCTCCCCCATCCAGTTTCTATATCTGACCAGTTCTCTCTCGAATGTGTTGGCATGATCTGCCTCTTGGTTCCGTGTGTTCATCGCCCTTTCTGCCAAGCGTTGAATCTAAGTTGTTGAGATTCTCTTTGGAGCTTCTGTGCAATGGCTGATTCTTGCTGATCAATGTACCCAATTGATTCTCATGTGAATGAAAGCATTTCTTTTTAATTAATACATCAAGTCTTTTTCAATAGGTGGAACATTTTTCTGACAATGTTGGAATAGCTCAATGTATAGCACTGGTTTGAATTATCTTCCTTGTGTAAAAGGTCCTACGTGATTGTGAATTGTTCACACTTTTTAACAGTTGTAGTGAAGCCTGTGAACCTATAGAATGATTTCTGTACAATAAAAGATTTTTTTCACGGGAAGCCTGGAACTTTCATTTTGTGTAGAATCTCTTCTCTAGTTATGTGGACACTAAATAGCTCCCAGTGGGGAAATGGATGGCAGTCCCTGGGCACTGGATAGTTCCCGGTGGGAAGTAGGCAGCTACGGGAAATGGATATTAAGTCCAACAAAACAATGCACTAAAATGGGGACGCATAGCATCCTCATTGTTTTGTATCACACAAAGATAACTGGCACTAATTGAGTTCAATAAATCCAAACATAATTACTGAAAAATTACTGGTTTGGTCTTGTCTCCCTATAGTGTAAAGAGTGCCACCTACTGAAAGACTGCAGAAGCACAAAGGAAGGAACGGCAAGTAAAAGGGACAACAGTCAATTTCCTTGCTGGTTCCAGTACTGCTAACTGCATTAGCAATATTTTCCTGTGAAGAAATTGGTGGGGAACAGTGATTCCAGTACTTGTAAGTTTGGAAAGATTGTCTCCCTGGTTTCCTCGCGATCCTGGTGCCGATGTGTTATGGTCCCATTGAGTCACCGCTTGCTGCAGTCTGAGAGCCAGTGGCACTGCAGATGAGAGTTTCATGGACTTGCCCCAAAACTGCACTGAGGGTAAGATGCACATTTTGTTATGAAACGCAACTGCTGTGAGGGTTTTCTGTTAAAGAAATGAGGAGTTTCTTCAGTAGGATAGGCTGCAGATCTTGTATTTGAAGATAATAAACAGCCTAAGAAGAGGGGAATCACTGCTGGATATAGTAATGGGAAATGAAGCAGAGCAGATAAGCCCAGGGGAACATCTAGTTAATACCAATCATAACAAAATAAAGATTAAGATAATGATTGAGAAAGACATATGCAAGACAAAAAGCAAAGTTATATATTGGAAAAAGCTGATTTTAATGGGATGAGGATGGAACTAGGGAAAGTAAACTGGAAAAAATAAATGACAACAGCCGTGGAAAATATTTAAAGGTGTTGAATGAAGTTCAGGAGAACTATATTCCACTACAAAATTAGAACAATCTCGCCAATAATAGAAAACCATAGATGAATAGCCATTTGGCCAAAACTCAAACTAAAGAAAAAGGTATACACTAGGCACGTAGACAATAGAGAGGATGACAAAATAGGATATGAAGAGGTTAGAAATGAAGTAAAAAACAATTAGGAAGGCAAAAAGGGACTAGAATGTTAAATGTTAGAGGAATATAAAGAGAAATGGTGAAGTATTCTGCAGACTCAAAAGAAAAATCCAGGCAGGGCCTCGGGAATACACGATAAACTCAGAGGAAATTTAAATAATTACTTTGCCTCAACATTTTCCAGGGAGCCCAACAGATGAACATAAGATTAGAAGTGGAGATCAAAAGAAGATATAAAGACATTTAAGACAGAAGTGGGGCAGATAATTGATAAACTAATCAAATCTAGAAAGCATAAAACCCCTGGTCTGGCTGGACTGTATCCATACATATTAAAAGGAGGTGGGGAAGAGATAACAGAGGAGTTATTACTTATCTTTTCTAATGAATTCTTATAAATGTAATTGTGCCAGAGACCTAGTGGACAGCTAATGTTATTCCTACACTTAAAAATGGAGACAGAACAAGTCCAAGGAATTATAGACCAGTTAGCTTAACATCAATGGCGGGAAAGGTAATGGAATCCTTACTCAAAGATGTATTAAAATCTAGAAACTGAAAATATAATGAAATGTAGTCAGCAGGGATTTCAAAAGAAAATGTCATGCTTGACAAGCCTTCTTAAATTCTTTGAAAAAGTATTGGAGTACAGAAGGGTAATGCAGTAAATGCAATATATTTGAATTAAAAGGCCTGACAGAAGGTACTGCATCAGCAGACTTGTGATTAAGGTCTGGAAACGAGTTGCAGAACGGATAGTCAAATGGCTACAAAACAGAAAATAGAGAGTAGGGGTTAAAGGTAGGTACTCAGCCTGCAGAATGCTAGGAAGTGATGTTCCATGAGGATTGTTGCTGGGACCAGTGCTGTTCACCATTTACATAAATGATCTGGATTTGGGCATCACAATTTGAAAGGTGCAAAACAGAATAGTGTACACATGCAGTGGCAGAACCAGGCCAATCACAAGCTCAATCTGAGTTCACGCCTCCCCTGACAAACTGACCTGACTGCACTGCTTGCACTTCAAGACCCTCTACCCGGTCTGATTGGGCAGCAATATCTGCAGAATGGTGAGTGGCTACACAGCATCCTGCACACTGGGCAACTGAAATACCTCTGCCCGGTAAGTACCACTCTGGTTTCACCAGGGACTTGGCACAGTCCCACTTGCACACCGAGCGCCGGTACAGCTTCTCTCCCCCCAGTGTGGATCTGGTCACAACCCCTGAATGCCAGCTGGCACCCAGAGCACGTACCCCCATACCCTTCCAAATTGTGAGTTGGTGGGCCATGTTGGACTGCTCCCTAGTGTGTGTACACACTGGTCACATTCGGTAGCCTTTTCAGATCACACCCCGCTGTGTGTACATGCTGGTGAACAAGTGACACACTGGTCACACTCGGTAGCCTTGTCGGATCACAACCCCGCTGTGTACACACACACCGGTGAATTGTGAGACTGCTGCTAGGCTGAAAGCTCTCTTTGCAAACACCACACTGTAACATCCTGCCTCTGGGCTGGGTGTGCTGATATCTTGCGAGTGTGGACAGCCTGTGATGAATGAGTCCCATTCCTGATCATTCTCCAATGACCCCCTGCTGTAGAGAATGTGTTTGTGGATGTCAGCGATGTACCCAGCAGTTGAACAGCCCACCAACCCATATTGTTGAAGCTGTACAGACCAGCCAATCAGTAGAGGAGGGGATAGAATTGAGGAATCAAAGCACTAGACTCATTTAATGAATAAACAGATTGTACATCGCCGACATAATCTAGGGCTGCAGATACTGTCCGCCAACCTACAGGGTCATTCACTGGCCAGGTTTGATACTCCTGGTCACTATCCAATCCTCCTGGCTGGTAATGCTTCTGTGTGCATCTCTCTTTGGCACTTATACTATACTGAACTAAGCATTCACTGTCCGGCCCTCTACTATATTGCATGAGGTACAAGGTTCCTTTAACTGGGTCACCTTCCGAACTCCATATTATTCAATATGAACCCAGATGTGACGAATTGCTTTTCTGATTATTGAATAAAAAATGAGTAATAGACGCCACTTTTGGCCTTGTGATCTCCATACTCATATTCACACAGCATCTGCATGTGTCTGTTCCTGAGCTTCCGATTCCATTCCCTCTCCCGACCACTGACTGAGGCTGAACCAGACTGATCGCAACCTTGGCGACCCATCAGTCCCCGACTTTAGCTTCCGACCACAAATCTGCTCCATCGCCAAGATCGCATACTTCCACCTCCGTGACATCACCCATCTAGGCCCCTGCCTCAGCTCTGCGACTGCTGAAACAGTCTCAAATATTTCAATGTTCTCCTTGCATCCCAGCTTCCATCCTCTGTAAAGTTCAGCTCATCCAAAACTCTGCTGCCTGCATCCTAACTCGCACCCAGTGTCATTCACCCATCACCCCTGTGCTTGTAGGCCTAGAGAGGCTCTCGGTCTGCTAACACCTTCATTTTAAATTGTCAGCCGTGTGTTCAAATCCCTCCATAGCCTCGCCCCACCCTATCTCTGTAATCTCCTCCAAGCCTACAATTCTTGTATTCCTCTAACTCTGGTCTCTTGTCCATTCCCCAACTCCCTTTGTTCCACCTGCCAAAGCGCTAAACTCTGGTATTCCCTCCGTACACCTCTCCGCCCTCTACCTTGTTCTTCTCTTTTACGACACTCTTTAAAACCTACCTCTTTGACCAAGTGTTCGGTGATCTGCCCTAACATCTCCTCATGTGGTTCAGTGTCACATTTTGACTGACTATGCTCCCATGAAACCCCTTGGGACATTTTCCTATATTAAAGGCTTTACATAAATGCAAGTTGTTTCAATGCGATTGTTGGGAAAATGATAAGATGATATGTGGAGTGTGAGTGTTTTCTTCCTCAGTTACTGACTGTCATTTAATATTTGTTAAGTAAATGTACGTATGTAAAGTGCACTTACCTGTATTGTGTCTGAAGTGTTTCTAATAATATTAACACTTGTGGCTGAAGCAGTGTCACCATAGCATCACCTGTGGCGAGGCAGCAACTTCTATTGCACAGCACCATCCCATCTGAACCCCTGTGGACGGCTGTCATTGGAACACATTTCACTGTAAATGAAATATTTGCATTTCTGAGGCAGCTTTCAGGACCTCAGGACACACCATAGTGTTCTGCAGCCAATGAAGTACTTTTGAAGAGCAGTCACTGTTTTAGTTCAGGCTCCAGGAGTCTCTGAGCGGCCTAGCTTCCAGAATTCATGCGGTCCAATCCTGCTCCCTTAACCCAGTGGCAGGCTCACAGACACAGGGTTTTCCAGGTGCGCATCTCCCGCTGGGATAAGAGACTGATTTAGTCGTGTAACTGATATGAGCAGACTCACGGCTCTCCCCAGAATCTAAAAACACCAACACAGAAACAGCTGAAGACGTAGGGAGGGAAGATTTTGAACTCACTTTCAGGAGGTAAACCTGGTGCTGCGGATCCAGCCGCCTGTCACAGAAACCTAGTCAGACTGCAGGCTGTGTGCATTATATAAAGTACTGATGGATCACTCATTCCTCACTGTCAGCAGTGAACTTCACACACTGACTGTTGATGCAATGGGTCCAGGTGTAGGAATCAGCAGCTCTTGGAACTTCACATTGTAGTGGGGCAGTACACTCTTCCCATTGGTGAAAGGTCATCGACATGAATCATTTACAGCACAGAAGGCAGCCATTCGACCCATCGAGTCTATGCCGGCTCTCCGCGGAGCTATCCAGTCAGTCCTAATCTCCTGCTCCATCCCCGTAGCCCTGCAAGTCTATTTCCCTCAAGTGGCCATCCAATTTCCTTTTGAAATCATTGATCATCTGTGCTTCCACTACCCTTGTAGGCAGCGAGTTCTGGCTCATTACCACCCGCTGTGTGAAAAAGTGCTTCCTCACATTCGCCCTGCATTTCTTGCTCAAAACATTCAATCTGTACCCCCTAGTCTTTGTACCATTAGTTAATGGGAACATTTTTTCCTTGTCAAGTTTATCGAAGCCTGTCATAATCTTGTACATTTCCATTAAATCTCCCTTCAATCTCCTTTGTTCTAAGGAGAACAAACCCAGTGCTTCCAACCTAACCTTGCAACTAAAATTTCCCCCATCCCTGGAACCATTCTGGTAAATCTTCTATGCACCCTCTCAAGGACCCTCACATCCTTCCTGAAGTGTGGTGACCAGAACTGAACTCAATACTCCAGTTGGGGCCTAACCAGAGCTTTATAAAGGTTCAGCATAACTTCCCTGCTCTTGTACTCAATGCCTCTGTTTATGAAACCCAAGATTCCATATGCTTTACTAATCACTCTCTCCATATGTCAGAAAGGTTACAGCATAGAAGGAGGCCATTCACCCATCATGTCCATGCAGCTCTCTGCAACAGCAACTCACTGAGTCCCACTCCCCTGCCTTTTCCCCAGTGTCCTGCAATTTATTTCTCTTAAGATAATTATCCAATTCTCTTATGAAAGGCTCAATTGAGCCTATCTCCATCACACTCTCAGGCAGTGCTTTCTAGATCCTAACCCAGGGATCAGCAACTGTTCAAAAAAGAATTTCCTAAAATGAAAACTACTGGGAGCTGCAATGAAAAATTCAGCATTTCTAAACCAAATAATTGACAAATATACGTGCAAACATATGAATCAGGAGCAGGAGTCGGCTATTAGGCCCATCAAGCCTGCTCCGCCATTCTATAAGGTCCTGGCTGATCTGTTTGTGCACTCAACTCCACTTTCCTGCTTATCCACAGTATCCTTTGACTCCCTTGTTTGTCAAGAATCTGTCTACCTCTACCTTAAAAACATTCAATGACCCTGCCTTCAATGCTCTCCGGGGAAGAGAATTCCACAGACTCACGACCCTCTGAGAGAAGAAAATTCTCCTTATCTCTGTCTTAAATGGGAGACCCCTTATTTTGAAACTGTACCCCCTAGTTTTAGTCTCTCCCACAATGGGAAACATCCTTTCAACATCCTGTCAAGTCCCCTCAGGATCCTATATGTTTCAATAAGATCACCTCTTATCAACAAATTGCTATCTCTGGTAGAATGCATAATTTGCATATATAATACATACAATGCATGTATTGAATTATGTATCAATAGAAAAACAAATTAAAATAGACGCAACTCTGAATTCTCACATTTTTTGACCTTTTACTATAGTTTTGCCAGTCAAGTCATCTTTAAAAGAAACTTTAACCTAGGATACACAGAATAAAGACAATTTTTTAGCCATTGATCCTCACGGTAAAAATAGTATCTTCTAATAGCATAATCAGGTTAAGTTATCATCTCATCTATATTAGAAACAACAGTGGTTGCAACCATACAACCTGTCCCTCGAATCAAAGGCATTATTTATAACTATGGTGTCGCTATACCACTCAAATACAATGCTGTTTCTCATTCAAATAATCATTTGTAACCACAAGTGCAGCATAATGATTTGTCTTTTATCCCCCCAATAAAAACATGGCACTTAGTTATCTTGGTTTAATTTTTTTAGACTTTTTTCATGTTAATGTGATCCAACTAGAAAAGATTGGGAGCTGCAGGTTACAGACCCCTGTCCTTAAACCACATTTTTTTTATTCATTCATGGGATGTGGACGTCAATGGCTAGGCCAGCATTTATTGCCCATCCCTAATTGCCCTTGCGAAGGTGATGGTGAGCTGCCTTCTTGAACCGCTGCAGTCCATGTGGGGTAGGTACACCTGCAGTGCTGTTAGGAAGGGAGTTCCAGGATTTTGACCCAGCGACAGTGAAGGAATGGCGATATAGTTCCAAGTCAGGATGGTGTGTGACTTGGAAGGGAACTTGCAGGTTGTGGTGTTCCCATGTATTTGCTGCCCTTGTCCTTCTAGTTGGTAGAGGTTGCGGGTTTGGAAGGTGCTGTCTAAGGAGCCTTGGTGCATTGCTGCAGTGCATCTTGTAGATGGTACACACTGCTGCCACTGTGCGTTGGTGGTGGAGGGAGTGAATGTTTGTAGATGGGGTGCCAATAAAGCGGGCTGCTTTGTCCTGGATGGTGTCGAACTTCTTGAGTGTTGTTGGAGCTGCACCATCCAGGCAAATGGAGAGTATTCCATCACACTCCTGACTTGTGCCTTGTAGATGGTGGACAGGCTTTGGGGAGTCAGGAGGCGAGTTACGCACCTCAGGATTCCTAGCCTCTAACCTGCTATTGTAGCCACGGTATTTATATGGCTACTCCAGTTCAGTTTCTGGTCATTGGTAGCCCCTAGGATGTTGATACTGGGGGATTCAGCAATGGTAATGCCGTTGAATGTCAAGGGGAGATGGTTAGATTCTCTCTTGTTGGAGATGGTCATTGCCTGGCACTTGAGTAGCGCGAATGTTACTTGCCACTTATCAGCCCAAGCCTGGATATTGTCCAGGTCTTGCTGCATTTCGACACGGACTGCTTCAGTATCTGAGGAGTCGCAAATGGTGCTGAACATTGTGCAATCATCAGTGAACATCCCCACTTCCGACCTTATGATTGAAGGAAGGTCATTGATGAAGCAGCTGAAGATGCTTGGGCCTGGGACACTACCATGAGGGACTCCTGCAGTGACGTCCTGGAGCTGAGATGATTGACCTCCAACAACCACAACCATCTTCATTTGCGTTAGGTATGACTCCAGCCAGCGGAGGGTTTTCCCCCTGATTCCTGTTGACCTCAGTTTTGCTCGGGCTCCTTGATGCCATACTCGGTCAAATGCTGCCTTGATATCAAGGGCAGTCACTCTCACCTCTTGCGTTCAGCTCTTTTGTCCATGTTTGAACCAAGGCTGTAATGATGTCAGAAGCTGAGTGGCCCTGGCAGAACCCAAACTGAGCGTCACTGAGCAGGTTATTGCTAAGCAAGTGCCGCTTGATGGCACTGTTGATGACACCTTCCATCACTTTACTGATGATTGAGAGTAGGCTGATGGGGCGGTAGTTGGCTGGGTTGGACTTTTCCTGCTTTTTTTGTACAGGACATACCTGGCCAATTTTCCACATTGCAGGGTAGAAGACAGTGTTGTCGCTGTACTGGAACAGCTTGGCTCAGGGCGCGGCAAGTTCTGAAGCACAGGTCTTCAGTACTATTGCCGGAATATTGTCAGGGTCCATAGCCTTTGCAGTATACAGTGTCTTCAGTCGTTTCTTGATATCACGCGGAGTGAATCGAATTGGCTGAAGTCTGGCATCTGTGATGCTGGGGACTTCAGGAGGAGGCCGAGATGGATCATCAACTCGGCACTTCTGGCTAAAGATTGTTGCAAATGCTTCAGCCTTATCTTTCGCACTGATGTGCTGGGCTCCCCAATCATTGAGGATGGGGATATTTGTGGAGCCACCTCCTCCAGTTAGTTGTTTAATTGTCCACCACCATTCACGGCTGGATGGGGCAGGACTGCAGAGCTTAGATCTGATCCGTTGGTTATGGGATTGCTTAGCTCTGTCTATCGCATGCTGCTTCCTCAGTTTGGCACGCAGATAGTTCTGTGTTGTAGCTTCACCAGGTTGACACCTCATTTTCAGGCTTGCCTGGTGCTGCTCCTGGCATGCGCTCCTGCACTCTTCATTGAACCAGGGCTGGTCTCCTGGCTTGATGGTAATGGTAGAGTGGGAGATATGTCGGGCCATGTGGTTACAGATTGTGGTTGAGTACAATTCTGCTGCTGCTGATGGCCCACAGCGCCTCATGGATGCCCAATTTTGCATTGCTAGATCTGTTTGAAATCTATCCCATTTAGCACGGTGATAGTGCCACACAACACGACGGACGGTATCCTCAATGTGAAGGCGGGACTTCGTCTCCACAACAACTGTGCGGTGGTCACTCCTACCAATACTGTCATGGACAGAAGCATTTGCAGCAGGCAGATTGATGAGGACGAGGTCAAGTATGTTTTTCCCTCGTGTTGGTTCCCCCACCACCTGCCGCATACCCAGTCTAGCAGCTATGTCCTTTGGGACTAGGCCAGCTCGGTCAGTAGTGGTGCTACCGAGTCACTCTTGGTGATGGACATTGAAGTCCCCCACCCAGAGTACATTTTGTGCCCTTGCCACCCTCAGTGCTTCCGCCAAGTGGTGTTCAACATGGAGGAGTACTGAGTCATCAGCTGAGGGAGGGCGGTAGGTGGTCATCAGTAGGAGGTTACCTTGTCCATGTTTGACCTGATGCCATGAGACTTCATGGGGTCCAGAGTCGATGTTGAGGACTCCCAGGGCAACTCCCTTTCTCTGTGGGACAGCTCTGCCAACTTTGGCACAAGCTCCCAGATGTTAGTAAGGAGGACTTTGCAGGGTCGACAAGGCTGGGTTTGCCCTGGTCGTTTCTGGTGCCTAGGTCGGTACCAGGTGCTCCGTCCGGTTTCATTTCTTTTTATTGACTTTGTAGCGGTTAGGTACAACTGAGTGGCTTGCTAGGCCATTTCAGAGGGCATGTAAGAGTTAACTTCTCCTTTGTTATCTCTTGCCCAACCCCCACCTCACTTGTTTATAATCTGTGACTTTTCTAATATTTGTCAGTTCCGAAGAAGGGTCACTGACCCGAAACGTTAACTCTGCTTCTCTTTCCACAGATGCTGCCAGACCTGCTGAGTGAATCCAGCATTTCTTGTTTTTGTTTCAGATTTCCAGCATCCGCAGTATTTTGCTTTTATTATATAAGAGTTAACCATATTGCTGTGGCTCTGGAGTTACATGTAGGCCAGACCAGGTAAGGAAAAGTGAACCAGATGGGTTTTTACAACAATCGACAGTGGTTTCATGGCCATCATTAGATTAGCTTTTTAGTTCCAGATTTATTGATTGAATTCAAATTTCACTTTCTGCTGTGGTGGGATTTGAACCCATGTCCCCAGAGAAATACCCTGGGTCTCTGAGTTTCTACTCCAGTGATAATACCAGTACGCTACCACCTATCCTACTTGCAGGATAAAAAAGATTTTCCTCATCCCGCCGTTGCTTCTTTTGCCAATCACCTTAAATCGATGTCCTCTGGTTCTTGACCCTTCTGCCAATGGGAACAGTTTCTCCTTATCTACTCTGTCCAGACTTCTCAACGTTTTGAACTTCTGTAACAGGTCACCTCTTGATCTTCTCTTCCATGAAAAAACCAGCTTCTCCAGTCTTTCCATGTACCTGAAGTCCCTCATCCCTGGAACCACTCTCATTAATCCAAAAACTTGCAGGTTGATAGGTAAATTGGCCATTGTAAATTGCCCCTAGTGTAGGTAGGTGGTAGGAGAATGGTGGGGATGTGGTAGGGAATATGGGGTTAATGTAGGATTAGTATAAAAGGGTGGTTGATGGTCGGCACAGACTCGGTGGGCCGGCACAGACTCGGTGCGCCGAAGGGCCTGTTTCAGTGCTGTATCTCTAAATAAATAAATATTCCGCAGCCTTTTTAATGTCTTAACAACCTTCCTAAAGTATGGTGCCGAGAATTGGACACAATACTCCAGTTGAAGCCAAACCAATTCTGTTACCACAACTTACTTGTTTTTGTACTCTTTTGTCTATTATGATCAGGATCCCATATGTTTTATGAACCACTTTCTCAACCTGCCCTGCCAACTTTAGAATTTCCTTTATTCTATATTGCCACAAATACTCTCCAGAGGCGATGCCAGACCTGTTGAATATTTCCAGCATTATTCATCAGGAGTGGGAAAGCACACTGCAGCCCGCTGCTGCTCGGCAGCTTTTAATGGGGCAAGGGGCGGTCCTCCCGACACACCACCATCAGCGGTGGGAGAGCGCACTGCAGTCGGCTGCTTCTGGGCAGCTTGAGAATGAGAGGGCGGGGGCGATCCTCCCAACACATCGCCATCAGCGGTGGGAGAGCGCACTGCAGCTCGCTGGCTTGACAATGGTATCCTGGCACGGCGCCATCTAATGTCCAGGAGTGCGGGGTTGCTTTTACACTTCTCGTCGACAATAGAAAGGTCCGGCACCAGGGCAATGAGCAGACCGGGACAAGGAGCGGGCGAGGATTCATTTCCACCAACATACACGGCTACCCTGAGCGCGCCGCCTGCCGGGTTACCGAGTGCGCATGCGTTTCGCCCAGAGGCCGCCGGGATTTGTAGTCCTGGCGGGGAAGCGCTCGCTGTGGAAACAGCCGCCATTGTCAGTTGTCCAGTTAGTGCTGGTTGCACCTTCATAACCCAAAGAAATGACACAAATATCGCTGCCTGTAAAAAGTGAACTTTCACTCGTCTTGTAGTTCGTATTTCAGCAAGATTTTTAAAAATTCTTTCATGAGATGTGGGCTTCACTGGCAAGACCAGTATTTGTTGCTTTTGGCAGCTGAGTGGTTTGCTTGGCCATTTCACAGGGCAGCTAAAAGTCAACATCATTGGTGTGGGTCTGGAGTCACATGTAGGCCAGACAAGGTAAGGAGGGCAGATTTCCTTCTCTGAAGGACATTAGTGAACCAGATGAATTTTTATGACAATTGGTTATAGTTTCATGGCACCATTATTGTAACCAGCTTTCAGTTCCAAATTTTTCACGAGTTAATTGAATTTGAATTCCACCAACTGCCTTGGAGGGATTTGAACCTATGACAGGGCATTAGTATGGGTCTCTGGATTATTAGTCGAGTGACATTACCACTATAATTTTTTTAACACCTTATCAATTATTTAAATTGTTTCTAAAAGTCCAGGGTAAAATTGTTTGTGCAGCCTAACTAAATTACAAAGTATTCTCATAGTGTAACGCAGCATATTCTGTGATATTTTGTACGAGAGAAAACGTGGCTCTCGAAACATGCGGGTCGTCCCAAAGTGACTCTTGTCTAATATGGGCCAATCAGAAAAATCTTATAAAACACAAGACTTCCTTGCCGTTTCCCTCTGGCATCAAGAAACAGCAACAGTTAAACTGAACTCGGCATTAACCACTGCTCCCATTTTCTTTTCCATAGCAGGTTCTGGTACTGGAGGATGGCTGCACCAGAGCAGCTGGAAGTGGAGGAGGTGTAGGCTGGTGTTTAGGATGGGAATCCCCTATCAATACATGACCAGTGCTCCTCAGCCCTGGAGTCTATTCCATCCCATTCCAGGGCCCTGGCAACCCTTTCCCCTTTACCAGATTTTCCAATATTCCCTTCTGCTAATCTGCTCTAACCATTTATACCTCCTCCGAATTCATCTTTTGTTTCTTTACTTGTCCCATTATTATCCTATTTGCCTTGCATTATGTTATGGTCCTGTAGTTTTTTTTTCAGAATATGCGGTTTGCCTTTAAGGCTTGCAAGGGATCACTTGCTTTAAGAACCAGCAAGCCTCAGGAGTTCTCGGAAAGTGCATTTTCGTTGCCTTAGAAACAGCCTTTTGGAGACTGAGATTCAAACGGTGCATTCTCGTTACCATAGAAACAGTCACGAGAAGTGAGTCTCATGCAATACATTTGTTACAATTCAGTTTTAAACTGGCTTTTAGTTGAAGACAGAAATAAAAATAAGAAATGCTGGAAATATTCAGCAGGTCTAACAGCATCTGTGGAGAGAGAAGCAGAGTTAACTTTTCAGGTCAGTGACCCTTCTTAAGAGCTGACAAATATTAGAAATGTAAAAGATTTGAAGCAAGTAAAGTGGGGTGTGGGGCAAGAGATAACAAAAGAGGTATTGATAGGACAAGGTCACAGAGAATAACTGACCAGAAGGTCATGGAGCAAAGGCAAATGGTATGTTAGTGGTGTGCTGAAAGTCAAAGCGTTAGTACTGAGAGGGTGTGAATAGACTGTAAAGCACAAAGCACTCCAAGCACAAACATTAACATTTTAAAAACAAACTAACAGTGGGTAGGCACAGTAGAAACAAACTAAACACACTAAAAAACCTAAAATGAAATAACCAAATAAAAAAGAAAAAATAACTAAACCTAAAAAGGGGGGCCCGTCATGCACTGAAATGTTTTAGTTGAAGACAGTTTATTCTAACAGAACACAGACTCACAGACAGAGACATACAGACACAGCTGGTGTTGGCACCTGAAGAAAGAGCTCTCAACCATTTAAACTGAAGGAATAGGATTTTAGTCTGTTTAATTATTATTTCTGAAAATTCTGAAAAAAATAATCAAAGCAAAACAGAAACCTCTGGTAATTAAAATTGGAGAAGGGTGAGTTACACTGTGACAATCTTTTATCCCTCAAAAACTCTAGGGTCAGATTGATTCTGTTGAAAGTGTTTGCAAGTTGTTAGTTGTTGAAGTTCGCTAGAGAAGGAAAGCAACATTCTGTGAGGACTTCAGGCAACATTGGACTGCAAATTTGCAAGGACTCTAATTTTTTCTATTTTAAATGTTGTTTATATCTTCATAGTGTTTAAGAATCTAGTTCTTCTAATTAAAGAGTTAATTTGTTAATTTAAAGACACCTGGTTTGGTTCGCCTCATTCGGGGGTTAATAGATGGTACAATTTAGCTGTGTCTGTCTTTAATTTGGAAAGTTTTAAATGATATGTTAGCCGATCTGTGGAGCGACGGGATTGAATTAACAGTGTGTTGGTTCCACCACAATCGGAATCGTATATTTTGATTGGGGGCTTTGACAGGAGCGGTTGGTCGTAAGAACTATCATTCCTTTTCTCGTTTAATTTTTTCTGCCCTCTACCAGATCGCAGACCTTCCCCTTTATCCCTTTACCTACCCCTTTTACATGGCTGTGTAATTGCATAAAAGCCATTGATCTGCAACATCTTCCAGTTCTGATGAAAGGTTACTGATGAAAGGCCCTGAAACGTTACTTTGGTTTCTCTCTCCACAAATGCTATATGAACTTTCGAGAAATGTGTGTTGTTATAGAATCATAGAATGGTTACAGCACAGAAGGAGGCCATTTGGCCTGTCATGTCTGCCGGTTTTCTGCAATATCAACTCACCTAGTCCCACTGCCCCGCCTTTCCCTGTAGCCCTGCAATTTTTTTGCTCTTCAGATAATTATCCAATTATCTTTTGAAGGCCTTGATTGAATCAGACTCCAGCACCCTCAAGCAGTGCATTCCAGATCCTAACCACTTACTGCTGTCATAGTCCTGTGGTTTTTTTTTCTCTCCTCGGGAAATATTGTGGTACGCCTTTATGGCTGTAAAAGATTAGTACAAAGTACATTCTGGTTGTCGGACAACAACCAAACAGAGAGAGAGAACAGAGATTCAGTGTATCAGTTTTGACTTTTGAAAACTGGTGGCAAAAAACTGGTTTGTTCAGTTGACCGACAGTTCCAGCACGTGAAGGAAGGAGAGCTCTCTGTCAATTTAAAACCTGTGTAGTTTCTCAAAATTCCAAAAAGCTTCAAACCAAATTAATTCCATAAAGAAGTAAGAAAAAATGGCTCTTTCACAACAAATTATTGAGATCTATTGTGTTGATCACTGGAAAAAAGAAGAGTTTTATACTACAACTGCCGAATTGAACTGTTGAACACCTATCTCTGGAAGGACCCTTTTCTCATCGGACCTTGGAAGACTGCAAGTGAACTTTGTGTTTTATTAGAAGAACGTTCGTAAAACAGTTTTTTCTCATGTTGCCATTGCTTCTTTTGCCGGTCACTTTAAATCGGTGTCCTTTGTTCTCAATCCTTCCAGCATTGGGAACAGTTTCTCCCTATCTACTCTGTCTAGACCCTTTATGATTTTGATCACCTCTGTCAAATCTCTTAATCTTCTATTCTGCAGGGAGAACAGCCCCAGCTTCTCCAACCTACACACATAACTGAAGTTCCTCATCCCTGGAACCATTCTCGTAAATCTTTTCTGAACCCTCTCTAACGCTTTAACATCCTTCCTAAAGTGTGGTGCCCATTACTGAACGCAATAGTCCAGTTGAAGCCGAACCAGTCTTTTATACAGGTATCATAACTTCCTTGTTTTTGTACTCTATGCTTCTCTTCATAAAGTCCAGGATTCCATGTACTGTATTAAGCTCTTTCTCAACCTGCCCTGCAATATATCCTCAGGTCCCTCTGCTCCTGCACCCCACTAGAATTGTACCCTTTATTTTATATTGCTTGTCCTTGTTCTTCCTACCAAAATGAATCACTACACACTTCTCTGCATTAAATTTCATCTGCCACTTGTCCGTCCATTCCACCAGCCTGTCTGTGTCCTCGTGAGGTTTATCACTATTCTGCTCACAGTTCTCAATACTTCCACCTGCAAATTTAGAAATTTTACTCTGTACACCCAAGTCTAGGTCACTAACATATGTCAAGAAAAGCAGTGGTTCCAACACTCACCCCTGGGGAACCCCACTGTATACCTTGCTCCAGTCCAAAAACCAACCGTTGACCGCTACTCTCTGTTTCCTGTCACTCAACCAACTTCATATCCTTGCTGCTACTGTCCCTTTTATTCCATGTGCTCTAACTTTGTTGACAAACCTGTTATGTGGCCCTTTATCAAATGCCTTTTGGAAGCCCATGTACGCCACACCAACTGCATTATAGTCATCAACCCTCTCTGGAACCCCATCAAAAAACTCAAGCAAGTTAGTTAAACACAATCTGTCTTAATAAATCTGTGCTGGCTTTCCTCAACTAATCCATACTTGTCCAAGTGACTAATAATTTTGTCTTGAATTATAGTTTCTGGGCTCCTTACACCTTTTTCTTGAACAAGAGTGTAACATTTGCAATTCCCGAGTCCTCCGGCACCACTCCTGTATCTAAGGAGGATTGGAAGATTACAGCCAGTTCCTCTGCAATTTTCACCCTTACTTCCGTCAGTTTCCTTGGATGCATCTCATTCAGTCCCAGTAACTTATTGCCTTTAAATACAGCCAGCCTACCTAATATTGTTATCGATTTTTAGACCATCCAGTGTCTCAATGACCTCCTCCTTCACCATAACTTGGGCAGCATCTTCTTCCATTTTAAAAATAGATGCAAAGTACTCATTTAGCACCTCAGCCATGCCCTGTGCCTCCATGTGTAAATCCCCTTTTAGGTCCCTAATCGGCCCCACTTTTTCACCCTTTTACCATTTATTTGTCTAGAGAAGACCTCCAGATTCCTTTTTCCATTAGCTGCCAGTCTCTTCTCATGCTTTCTCTTTGCTTATGTTATTTGTTTTTTCACTTCCCCTCTGAAACTTCCATATTCGGCCTGGTTCTCAATGTTATTATCCACCTGACATCTGTCATGTGCACCGTTTATCTGCTTCGTCTTTTTTCTGATATCCAGTATCTTGAGTATAGAAGATTATAGGGTGATGTAATTAAAGTGTTAAAGATGATTAAAGGATTTGATGGGGGATAGCGAGAAACTTACTTCCTCTGGTCGGGGAGTCCAGATCAAGGGGCCATAACCTTAAGATTAGAACTAGGCCATTCAGGAGTGATGTCATGAAACACTACTTCACACAAAGGCTAGTGGAAATCTGGAATTCTATCCCCCAAAAGATGTTGAGGCAGGCTGACAATTGAAAATATCTCTACCGAAATTGGTAGATTTTTGTTAAGCAAGGGTATGAAGGGTTATGGAATGGTGATGAGTAGATAGAAAGAAGATGTGGTTCAAGTATGATCTAATTGAATGTCAGAACAGGCTCAAGGGGCTGAATGTCCTCCTCCTGTTCCTATGTTCCTAACTACAGTATTTGGTTTTCCTCTTTAAGATGATGTTTAAAGTTTTCCCAGGTGAAAGTGGCTCTGCAGTGGCAACTATAATCAAAAATGTATCTGCAGCTCTGCCCCGCATTATTGGCATCAAGCTAAAATGTGCCTATAGACTTACCTGGACACTCACTGCACGTGACACTGAGCCACTTTGTCCTGAGGTCAACTAATTTGAATATTGCTGTCTGGGACAAGGATACAAGACCTTCCAGCAATGGGTTATTTGTACCTGGGGGGGATGGAGAAGAGAGGACACCTGGCACAGCCGCAGGGCTTATAACAACTAAATGCTTCAAAACCCGGCAGTGTCTATTGACACCATGGTGTCAACCGATGTGTTCAAGATGGGGTGGGCCTTATGGCAGAACTTACAGCAAACAGTCTAACTTACAGCGCACAGAGTCTTACAGATTCTATTTAAAAAGAGTTTCTACAAACTGCAGCAAACAGAACTCATGACCAAAACTGCAGCCAAGTCTCCAATTAAAATCGGGGCGATTGCTCCAGCAAAATGCAGTTAGTGGAGGATAATTACATAATTTACATTATGTGCCTAAAACTAATACCAACTCCCAGCCGCTTACAGCAGTGTGGTTCCCAGGCGTGTTTGACGGAGGGGTTGTCACCATATGCAGCCATTAAACTCGGAACTGGCATTTGGGCGCGTGGAACATCAAGGGCCATGAACATCTCTGAATGTGGTATGATGGGAGTGTTAATGGGAATATGGCAAAGGAGGGAAGCCATACCTGGGGAACACAAGAACTAGGAGCAGAAGTAGGCCATATGGCCCATCGAGCCTGCTCCACCATTCAACACAATCATGGCTGATCTTGGGCTTCAATTCCACTTTCCTGCCCACTCCCCGTATCCGTTGATTGCCTGCGAGACCAAAAATCTATCTATCCCAGCCTTAAATGTATTCAATGATGGAGCATCCACAACCCTCTGGGGTAGAGAATTCCAAAGATTCACAACCCTTTGAGTGTAGTAATTTCTCCTCATCTCCGTCCTGAATAATTGGCCCCTTTTCCTGAGACTGTGTCCCCGTGTTTTAGATTCCTTGACCAGTGGAAACAATCTCTCAGCTTCTACCGTATCAAGCCCTTTCAGAATCTTGTACATCTCAATTAGATCGCCTCTCATTCTTCTATACTGCAGAGAATATAGGCCTAATTTACTCAGCCTCTCATCATAGGAGAACCCCCTTATCCTAGGGACCAATCTAATAAATTTTCACAGCACTGCCTCCAATGCAAGTATATCCTTTCTTAAATGTGGAGACCAAAACTGCACACAGTATTCCAGGTGTGGTCTCACCAAACCCCTGTCCAGGAGCCAGTGCCCACAGCTGCTGATTTGAAGGAGGTGCAAGTGGATTTTAGCGATACCGACTAATGTCCATGAATGTTTTGTCAAACTCAGCCCCACTCCTACCTGTCCAGTTGAAGCTGTACGGGACCGGGAACTAGACATTTTGGTCCAAAGTCTCAGTCCTTTCCTGCTTTCGATAGGACCTTCCCTCCCAGCCTGTCGTGCCTGCTGGCCCTTTGAAGCCTTACCTGCCACGTCCTTCTCTTCCACCTTTTCTTGTCCCTTTCTGTTTGAATGCTGACAGGTTGCATTTACTAGGATTCTGAGACACTCATTGAAAAATTCACACTGGGGTAGTCTCCACTATGGGCACCATACGGGGATGCGGTACGTAAATTGCACCCATTTTGAAAAGTATTTTACTTTCCCAGTTTCTACTTAAATTTATTTATATATCTCCGAACACTAAATGACTTGGCGCAGTGGAGCAGCATTTCAAAATGTCATTTTTTGTAAAAAAAAAAGTTTCCTTTGAAAGATATTTCCCGATATATTTAAGATGAGTAACTTGATGCAGTTCTGTTAATATAGGTGAAAATGAGTTTATCAGAAAAAATAAGCATTTTTTTAATGTGTCACTCCACCACCTGTGAGTAACCCAAGTTTAAATGACTGAAAATGACAGGACCATTTGTTAGTTATTTTTGGATACAGTCATCAGTTTCTTATTAAATTTTTTTAAAAAGGCACTCAAAAGATTTTAAAAGATGCCTATTAGTTGTCCTTGCACTCAAAACAACAGCTTAACTTGAAGATTCTCCTCAAAGCTCCACATATGAGCTTCAATCAGTGGAAACTCCCAATGATGATTAATTCAGTCAGAGACGGATTTTAATGTGATGTTTATTAAAACAACAAAACAGGTTGTAGAAAGTCGATTTTTACCAATCTGTGCTTGAATTTCTGCAATCTCTTGCACAGGTTGTGCTGATTTTGTATGAATTGTGGCAAAGAAACCAATGCAACTGAGTGGAAACTCTCAGTCACTGGCTCCATTCTTCCTGCACAAGAAGATGGCCTGTAATGTAAGTGAGAGGTAGGCTGCAAGAGGAGCTCCTCTCAACATGTTAGGACCCTTGTCTGGCTTCTCAGCCTTGACCACCATTGCTGGCTGTGCCTTACGCTGGTATGATCCTCAGCTCTGGAATTCCCTCCCAAATTCTCTCTGCCTCTCTACCTCTCTCTTTTCCTTTGATACATTCCTTAAAGCCTTACTCTTCAACCAAGCTTTTGGTCGCCTGTCCTAAAATCCACTTATGTGGCTCAGTGTCTGATAATGCTCCTGTGAAGTGCCTTGGGATGTTTTACTACATTGAAGGGACTACATAAATACAAGTTTTTATTTATTTAGTCTTGGCATGTCAGCGTTGCTAGCAAGTCAAGCATTTATTGCCCATCCCTATTTGTCTTTGTGAAGGTGATGGTGAGCTGCGTTATTGAACCACTGCAGTCCATGTGGTGTAGGTACACCCACAGTGCTGTTAGGAAGGGAGTTCCAGGATTTTGACCCAGCGACAGTGAAGGAACGGCGATATAGTTCCTTCCAATATAGGATGGTGTGTGACTTTGAGAGGAACTTGCAGGTGGTGGTGTGACCATGGTCTGTTGCCCTTGTTGTTCTTGGTGGCTGACATGATGGGTTTGGAAAGTGCTATGGAAGGAACCTTGACAAGTTGCACCTTGTGGATGGTCCTCACTGCAGTCATGGTGCTGGAGGGAGTGAATGTTTAAGTTTGTGTATGGGGTGCTGATCAAGAAGGCTGCTTTGTTCTGGATGGTGTTGAGTTTCTTGAGGATTGTTGGAGTTTCACCCATCCAGGCAAGTGGAGAGTATTCCATCACATTCCTGACTTGTGCCTTGTAGATGGCGGATATTAATTGTGTGATTATATGGAGCTGAAGGGAGTTAATTGGGGTTTTAGTTGAGCCCTTAAAAGCAGTCGCTGACAGGGACTGGGAGAAGGATTTGTGTGAGGAGCTACATGTTTGTAATCCTTTTATTCTGCACAATAAATATGAAACTGAGTAAATATAGGCTCCACCTTATCCTTCGACAACAAGCTTTCTGGAGTTGAACATCGTAGCAAAGGATGGTTGCCTAAAGCTGAAGGTTGGGAAATAGGATTTTTTTTTTTGAATAGAAAACTAAAGTCTCAAGGGCCACTGTGAAAAATATGGCAGAAAGCAAGTGCAAATTGTTAGGGTATGATTACCTTCTGGTATTTTCTGAACCATATAACCAGTGGAAGAATGAAGTGGCTGTGTGGACAGGGGATACATCTCTACCAAAAGGAAACAAGATATGGCCTTGGCATTGTCACTTCCTACCAAAAGTAAAATCAGAAGTAAAGTCATTTCTGAACTGAATGCTTGTCAGCTGGATACTGATGAAGGGTTGGATCTTCTGTTGGGATTTTGGCTACAATTTACAAGAAGGGTGACCTATTGAATGTGTGTGAGGCACAGTCAGACTTTGATAGATTTCAGAAAACAGATGGTTATTCAATGGGGGAATATATCATGGACTTTAACAGACTGTATTAAAGATTGAGAAATTTCAATTTGGAGATCCCTGGTTCAGTGCTAGCTTTTAAATTGCTAGATTGTGCTAGGGTATCAGATATGGTTCTAACTGGGGCTCGGTTCTTGGGCAAAGACTCTCTGTTGGATCAGATGTCAACAGCCTTGCAAATATTCCTGGGGAAACAGTCATTTCCCGTAGTCCTGGTAGAACAGGCGGGACACACTGCGGTGCCACAAAGAATGGAGGACTCGATATTTATAAGATTTACAAATAATCCAGATGCTGGAAGCAGGCATAAGTACAATGGAAGAGTTAAAGACAGGAGGAATGAGGATGAAAGCACCTTTAGCAGGTCTGAATATTACAGTGGAAGACAGGGTTGGAACAGCAAAGGCGAATTAATCCCAGGAATGCCCAAGGAATGGTTAATAGGTGCTTCAGATGTGACTCAAAGTATCATTATGCAATGAACTTCCCCAAGCAGAGGGGCAGAGTCTTCGAAATAACACATGACGCAGAACGTTCTGAGGCAGAAGAGGAAGATACTGATGGATTTGAAGGAATTGTACTATTCACAGGAGTTTTAGTCCTGTGATGAATGTGTTGGTCGCGGATTCGTTCAACTGTGCAGTATTGGATAGTGCTTGTAATTTGACAGTATGTGGAACTGATTGGTTCTAGTGTTATCTGGATTCACTCAGTAGTGAGGATCGACGCAAGGTTAAGGAGTATAAAAGTGCTACTAGCTTTAGATTTGGTGATGACTACACAGTGAAGGCACTGAAGAGAGTAGCAACCCCATATAAAATAGCTGGGGTAAGCCACTTTATCACGATTGATGTAGTCTCCTTTACTCTTGAGTAAGCCTTCAATGAAAAAGGCACAGATGAAACTTGATATGGAGCATGATAAGGCAATTGTTTTTGGGAAGCCAGTGAATTTGCAATTTACCCAGTCAGGGCATTATTGTCTCCCTTAACAAAACCTGACATTTCTGGTCAGTGTGTTAGAGGAGTATTGATGGCATCAATTTTTTTTATTCATTCATGGGAAGTAGGCATTTGCTGCCCTTGTCCTTCTAGTTGGTAGAGGTCATGGGTTTGGAAGGTGCTGTCTGAGGAGCGTTGCTGCAGTGCATCTTGTAGATGGTACGCACTGCTGCCACAGTGCGTTGGTGGTGGAAGGAGTGAATGTTTGTGTATGGGGTGCCAATCAACTGAGCTGCTTTGTCCTGGATGGTGTCGAGCTTCTTGAGTGTTTTTGGAGCTGCATTCATCCAGGCAAGTGGAGAGTATTCCATGGTGGACAGGCTTTGGGGAGTCAGGAGCTGAGTTACTTGCTGCGGGATTCCTAGTCTCTGACCTGCTCATGTAGCCACGGTATTTATATGGCTATTCCAGTTCAGTTTCTGGTCAATAGTAACCCGTAGGATGTTGACAGTGGGGATTCAGCGATGGTAATGCCATTGAATGTCAAGGGGAGATGGTTAGATTCTCTCTTGTTGGAGATGGTCATTGCCTGGCACTTGTGCGGCGTGAATGTTACTTGCTACTTATCAGCCCAAGCCTGGATATTGTCCATGTCTTAATGCATTTCTACATGGACTGCTTCAGTCACGAATGGTGCTGAACATTGTGCAAACATCAGCGAACATCCCCACTTCTGACCTTATGATTGAAGGAAGGTCATTGATGAAGCAGCTGAAGATGCTTGGGCCTAGAAACTACCATGAGGAACTCTTGCAGTGATGTCCTGGAGCTGAGATGATTGACCTCCAACAACCACAACCATCTTCCTTTGCGCTAGGTATGACTCCAAGCAGCGGTGAGTTTTCCCCCTGATTCCTGTTGACTTCAGTTTTGCTAGGGCCCCTTGATGTCATACTCGGTCAAATGCTGCCTTGATGTCAAGGGCAGTCACTCTCACCTCACCTCTTGACTTCAGCTCTTTTGTCCATGTTTGAACCCAAGGCTGTAATGAGGTCAGAAGCTGCGTGGCCCTGGCGGAACTCAAACTGAGCATGACTGAGCAGGTTATTGCTAAGCAAGTGCCGCTTGATAGCACTGTTGATGATGCCTTCCATCACTTTTCTGATGATTGAGAGTAGACTGATGGGGCGGTAATTGGTCGGGTTGGACTTGTCCTACTTTTTGTGCATAGGACATACCTGGGCAATTTTCCACATTGCTGGGTAGATGCCAGTGTTGTAGCTGTACTGGAACAGCTTGGCTAGGGGCGCGGCAAGTTCTGGAGCACAGGTCTTCAGCCATTTCCTGATATCACGCGGAATGAATCGAATTGGCTGAAGTCTGGCATCTGTGATGCTGGAGACTTCAGGAGGTGTTATAAATCATTGTTTTAAAAGGCAAATTGTCTTAAAGTTGCACAGGCAGTTTGCTCACCCTTCTTGTCAGAGATTAAAAACCCTACTAAAAGATGCAGGTGTGATTGATGGAGAGTTTGTGAGAATAATGGAAGAGATCAGTGAAAAGTGAGATTTGTAAAGTATCAGAGAACACCGTCACGTCTTATTGTCAGTCTTCCATTGACACGTGACTTTAATGAGGTAGTTACCATGGATTTAAAGGTATCTGACAAAGACAAGAATATTTTCATTCTCCATTTTATAGACGTAGCAACTAGATTTAGTCTTTCTACAATAATAAATAGTAAGGACAAAAGGGTGATTATAGACAAAATTATGGAAAAATGGATAGGGACTGGGTTTGGGTCACCAGCTCGGTTTCTGATTGATAATGGAGGGGAATTTACCAGTGACAAGTTCAGGGAGATGTGTGAAAACATGAATATTATGGTTATGCATACTGCAGCTGAAAGTCCTTTCAGCAATTGGCTTTGTGAAAGCAATCACACAGCAGTTGATGAAATGTTACATAAAATCTTGGCAGACCGGCCAAACTGCAAGTTGACAGCTGCCCTGGCATGGGCAGTTCATGCGAAGAATTCACTTCAGGTGGTTGGAGGATATAGTCCCTATCAATTGGTCTATGGCCGGAATCCCAAACTGTACTGTGCGACAGTTGTCCTGTTCCAGAAGGTACTACAATTAGTTCAGTTTTTTCTACACATTTGAATGCTTTGCATACAGGGAGTCGGGCTTTCGTCAAAGCTGAGGTCTGTTGAGAAAATCCATAGTGCTCCGAGGCATCGTATAAGGCTATCTGAGGTGGAATTTAGTGTAGGAGGTTTGGTCTGCTATAAAAGAGAGGACCATAGGGAATAGAAGAACCCTGGTAAGGTAATCAGTCAGGATGGTAAAACAGTAGTTATCAAGCAGGGAAATTAAACTGTTAAGGCCCATTCTTAATTAATTGGGGTTGATTGCAAAATCTCAGAATCTGAGCAGCTGAATGAGGGAAATGAGGCACCTTGTACCTCGAATATTCGTGTTTTGTGAGGAAGGTCCTGAGGCACAGGTAGATAAAGAGTTGGATAGTAATATAACTGATCATGATGCTCGGGGAAGAGTTATTGCATCCAAAGGCCAATTGCCTCGAGAAGGTATTCGGATGACATATATTCCAGAGGGGTCTGATAAATGGATGGATTGACAATTGTGGGGTGTGCAGGAAAATCTGCAGGGAAGTTTAAATATTGGTTAAATGTTCAAGAACCCAGAGCCATAGGGACTGGCAGAATGGGGTGAAAGAGTGGACGGTAAGAAAGCGCAGTACAAGATTTGATAGTGGGTCAGGAAGTGACTCTTGCGTAAGGAAGCGATCACGTACTGGAGAAAGAGCCTCCGATAAAGTGCGAGATCTTCTAGCAGTAGTTCCAATAGACATCAAAGTGCTAATAGAGGCCGTAGTATGAAGAGATTCCACAATGAAACAAAGGCTAGAGGGCAGTCTAGGAATAGAACTAGAAGCAGAAGTCCTCATGATCGTGAAGTTTTAGTGGCTGCCAATAAACTTGAGGATAAACTAATAAGAGAAGCAAAACATAAGGAATTAGAGAGTTGGAGAGAGTTTGGAATCTATTTTGAGGTACCAGATAGGGGAGAGCCAGCCTTGTCACATAGATTTGTACTGAAAAAATCCTTCCCAGTTGAACTAATAAGGCTAATGCGAGGTTAATTACGAAGGGTTTTGAAGAGCGATTCGGGGATACAGATGTTAGAGTGGACTCACCCAGAGCTGAAAAAGTAATCGTGAAAATCGTTTTGGCATTTTGGCCACATATTCATGGGAATCTCGATCCATAGACGTAAAAGCTGCATTTCTGCAGGGTGATACTTTTCAGAGAGAAGTGTTTCTGAAACCACCGAAAGAGGCAGCAGATACAGAAGGAAAAATATGGAAACTGAAAAAATGCGCCTTTGGCCTTAATGATGCTTCCAGGGTGTGGTATTTCTCAGTGAGATCTGTTTTGTTGAAAATTGTTGTGTTCAACTAAAAATAGATCCTGCAATGTATTATTGGTATCATAAAGGGAAACTTTCAGGCATCTTCATGATGCACGTTGATGATTTTGTATGGGGTGGTACTGTGGGTTTTGAGAAATATGTTATTAATAAGCTTGATGCAGAATTTAAGATTGGGAGTCAGGCTTGTGGGGCCTTTAAATATATTGGTTTAGATAATAAGCAGAATAAGTCTGGAATAAAATAAAAGCAAAATACTGCAGATGCTGGAATTCTGAAACAAAACAAAAATACTCAGCATGTCTGGCAGCATCTGTGAAGAGAGCAGCAAAGTTAATGTTTCAGGTCTGTGACTTTTCATCAGAACTGGAAAAGTTTAGAAAATAATTAGGTTCTAAGCAAGTGAAGGGGGGAGGGTGGGAAAACAAAGGGGAAGGTGTTTGAAAGAGCAGGAGAGATTAAGCAACAAAGCTGTCCTGGGACAGAGGCAAAGCATTTGTTAATGCTTGTGCTGTGATGTGTGAGTGGGTCTCACTATGGGGCAGTATACAGGTCACTGTGATTAGTGCGAAGGGTGTGGTGTGGGAGTGGGTCTCAGCATGGGACAGCATACAGGACTTTGATCAGTGCGGAGGGTGTGATGTGTGAGTGAGTCTCAGCGTGGGACAGTATACAGGTCTTTGATCAGTGCGGAGGGTATGATGTGTGAGTGGGTCTCAGTGTGGGACAGTATACAGGTCTTTGATCAGTGCGGAGGGTATGATGTGTGAGTGGGTCTCAGTGTGGGACAGTATACAGGTCTTTGATTAGTGTGGAGGGTGTGATGTGTGAGTGGGTCTCAGTGTGGGACAGTATACAGGTCACTGTGATCAGTGCGGAGGGTGTGATGTGTGAGTGGGTGTCACTGTGTGAGCAGTGCGGAGGGTGTGATGTGTGAGTGGGTCTCAGTGTGGGACAGTATACAGGTCACTGTGTGATCAGTGCGGAGGGTGTGATGTGTGAGTGAGTCTCAGTGTGGGACAGTATACAGGTCACTGATCAGTGCGGAGGGTGTGATGTGTGAGTGGGTCTCACTATGTGATCAGTGCAGAGGGTTTGATGTGTGACTGTGTCTCAGTTTGGGACAGTATACAGGTGACTTGATAGTGTGGAGGGTGTGATGTGTGAGTGAGTCTCAGTGTGGGACAGTATACAGGTCACTGATCATAGCGGAGGGTGTGATATGTGAATGAGTCTCAGTGTGGGACAGTATACAGGTCACTGATCATTGCGGAGGGTGTGATATGTGAGTGAGTCTCAGTGTGGGACAGTATACAGGTCACTGATTAGTGCGGAGGGTGTGATGTGTGAGTGGGTCTTAGTGTGGGGCAGTATACAGGTCACTGTGATCAGTGCGGAGGGTGTGGTGTGTGAGTGGGTCTCAGTGTGGAAAGTATACAGGTCACTGTGATCAGTGCGGTGGGTGTGGTGTGTGAGTGGGTCTCAGTGTGGGACAGTATATAGGGCACTCTGCGATCAGTGCGGCGGGTGTTATGTGTGTGTGGGTCTCACTGGGATAGTATACAGGTCACCGTATGATCAGCGCAGAGGGTGTGAGTGGGTATCACTGTGGAACAGTCCATACAGGCTGCTGTGTTTTGACAAGTTATAGCTTCTGAAAGTTATAGCATATGAAATATGGTGAAGTCCACATGGAGAGTATGGCTTTCCTGATGTGTGGAGGTGACCAGCACATGGTAAACGTGTTCAGTGGAAAAGCAACTGAAAGGTACTGTCACAGCTAAAGTTGGGAGGTGGAAGTGATCGATGGAATAAGACAGTGAGTTTGCACATCCTTTTCCTCAACCTGGAGACAGTATTGATTATAACGTTTTCACAGCTCCAATGTAAACCCTTTAGCACTCAATCACCATCCCTGAATCATACAGGCTGGTGGAGATCCCCAGCTCCTTCACTGTCCTTTGGTGATCAAGTTGTCATCAACTGGGGAGCAATACAGAGACCCATCAATTCCCTATCTTTACTGCTTCCCAGTGGCTGCACTGTCCCCAGGTTAGAGAGGGGGGTTTGGTCAGGGGTCCTGCTCACTGAATCGGGGCAAAAGGCGCCATTTGATGTGATTCTTCAATACGTGGAAATACCTCTTGATGCCAACATAATTAAAATACTATATTTAACTTCTGGCTAATAATCTTCTGACATAAACATTGGCTTCATAAGCAGTGATTTGTTAAATAGCAGAATAATTAGAATTATACAATATCTAGAACTGATGCATAATCTAGAATTAGTTTAATGGTTCAAACAACATCGTTTGCCTCCAAAAATCTATGCCCTTTTCTAAAAACAAAGGCCCACCCCAGACTAACCCCTTAACAAAAGTTTGATGTGTGCTCACAGTTAGCTCAGACTTGCCGAGGCACTCGAAATACCTAATTGTTCCTGGGTTGTGGTGCAGCTCATGGTCTGTAGTCACGTTAAGTACCGGATCTTCAGCTGGTCCTGATTTTTATGTATTTTTACTAGTACTGTGTGTGAACAGTGCAATGTGACTCCAGGGTCACATTGCTGCAGTTTCCTGACAGAAAGAGCTTTTCTGGAATTTGTTACACGGACCCCGGATTTACAAAGAGCAGCAGGGCCTTTCCCGGTGGAATGACCAGGACTGAAGAGTTTCAGATTGGACAGCTGGTGCAAGCAAGGAGGAGCTCACATTGGGACCTCTTCATCCTGCACAGTAATACACATCCCAGTTTGTGATCACAGCCAAAGAGCTCAGCGCCAGGAACATGTACAGTTCACCAGCCCAACTCTCTCAACCCCATCATTTATTGCCAAGGCACTTTGCCAGTGCTGTTTCCTGCTGTCTCTCCAAATTAATGTGTGAGATGTGCAATATTCACTCAGCAGTGGACAATATTCTCTGTAGTCTGACACACAAATTTGGGAACCTATGGTTCAAAATGCCGCAGTTTAAGAGGAGCAGCATTATCACCCTTATCACATACTCCAGGAGAGTAAAAAGGAGAGTTCATCAGTGAATGTGTCAATGAAAGTGTACAGAATGGACATATCATCAGCATTGTAAAAGGTCACGAGTCCTTCCTCATAATCCAGGTAAACTCCGATGGTCCTGGGGTTCACACTTGGAATCAGTGGGATGTATCTGGTTTCAGTGACTTCAGTGGCACAGTGGTTAGCACCGCAGCTTCACAACTCCAGCGACCTGGGTTCAGTTCTGGGTACTGCTTGTGCGGAGTTTGCAAGTTCTCCCTGTGTCTGCGTGGGTTTCCGCCGGGTGCTCCGGTTTCCTCCCACAGCCAAAGACTTGCAGGTTAATAGGTAAATTGGCCATTGTAAATTGCCCCTAGTGTAGGTAGGTGGTGGGAGAATGGTGGAAATGTGGTAGAGAATATGGGGTTAATGTAGGATTAGTATAAATGGGTGGTTGTTGGTCGGCACAGACTCGGTGGGCCGAAGGGCCTGTTTCAGTGCTGTATCTATCTATCAATCAATAAATAAATAGCCACAATTGTTACTCAGCCACACAGTCCAGTAACCGTGTTCAGGGCCCAGCTTTATCATTCCCTTCCTGACCACACTCAATGCCCACTCAGTCTTGTTCCCGACCTCGATCTCCCAATAGTGTTTCCCTGATTGAGGTGTACAAAATCATGAGAGGTATAGACAGGGTGGATAGCAAGAGGCTTTTTCCCAGAGTGGGGGTTTCAATTACTAGAGGACACGAGTTCAAAGTGAAAGGGGAAAAGTTTAGGGGGGATATGCGTGGAAAGTTCTTTACGCAGAGGGTGGTGGGCACCTGGAACGCATTGCCAGCGGAGGTGGTAGATGCGGGCACGATGGAGTCTTTTAAGATGTATCTAGACAGATACATGAATGGGCAGGAAGAAAAGAGATACAGAACCTTAGAAAATAGGCGACATGTTTAGAGAGAGGATCTGGATCGGCGCAGGCTTGGAGGGCCGAAGGGCCTGTTCCTGTGCTGTAATTATCTTTGTTCTTTGTTTGTTCTTGTTCTGATATGAATCCCTGTGATCCCAGGAAACATGGAGCTGTGTGAAATCTCTGCTGGTTTTCAGGGAGCTGTAATTCTGTGTCACAGTCTCTCACACTGATCCAGTCCTCAGACAGTATGAGATATCGATGCGCTGTGTTTGGGGCCAGGGTCAATGAGGCTGGGACTGGGGAAGAGAAATAACATCACGTTAAATATTTTAGACAGAGGAAATTGTTTGGAGACACGTTAATATCTGATGTCTTTACTACTGGACATGGCAATCAGCCCATATAAGTAAATAACAGTAAATGTTACATACTGGATACACCTAGTCTAATGATGGCCAAGAAACCATTGTCGATTGTTGTAAAAACCCATCTAGTTCACTAATGTCCTTTAGGAAAGGAAATCTGCTGTCCTTACCTGGTCTGGCCTACATGTGACTCCAGACCCACAGCAATGTGGTTGACTCTTGGAAGTCCTCTGAAATGGCCGAGCAAGCCACTCAGTTGTATCTAACCGATGCAAAGTCAATAAAAAGGAATGAAACCGGATGGATCACCCAGCATCGACCTAGGCACAGGAAATGACGACGGCAAACCCAGCCCTGTCAACCCTGCAAAGTCCTCCTTACTAACATCTGGGGGCTTGTGCCAAAGTTGGGAGAGCTGTCCCACAGACTAATCAAGCAACAACCTGACATCGACATACTCACGGAATCATACCTGACTGACAATGTCCCAGATACTGCCATCACCATCTCTGGGTATGTCCTGTCCCACCGGCAGGACAGACCCACCAGAGGTGGCGGCACAGGGATATACATTAGGGAGGGAGTTGCCCTGGGAGTCCTCAACATCGACTCTGGACCCCATGACGTCTCATGGCATCAGGTCAAACATGGACAAGGAAACCTCCTGCTGAATATATTCCGACCGCCCTCCCTCAGCTGATGAGTCAGTACTCCTCCATGTTGAACAGCACTTGGAGGAAGCATGGAGGGTGACAAGGGCACAGAATGTACTCTGGGTGGGGGACTTCAATGTCCATCACCAAGTGTGTCTCGGTAGCACCACTACTGACCAGGCTGGCCGAATTCTAAAGGACATATCTGCTAGACTGGGTATGTGGCAGGTGGTGAGGGAACCAACAAGAGGGGAAAACATACTTGACCTCGTCCTCCCCAATCTGCCAGCTGCAGATGCATCGGTCCAGGACCGTATTGTAGGAGTGACCACCACACAGTCGTTGTGAAAACGAAGTCCCGCCTTCACATTGAGGATGCCCTCCATCGTGTTGTGTGGTACTACCACCGTGCTAAATGGGATAGATTTCGAACAGATCTCGCAATGCAAAACTGGGCATCCATGAGGCGCTGTGGGCCATCAGCAGCAGCAGAATTGTACTCAACCACAATCTGTAACCTCATGGCCTGGCATATCCCCCACTCTACCATTACCATCAAGCCAGGAGACCAACCTGGTTCAATGAAGAGTGCAGGAGGACATGCCACGAGCAGCACCAGGCATACCTCAAAATGAGGTGTCAACCTGATGAAGCTACAACACAGAACTATCTGCGTGCCAAACTGCGGAAGCAGCATGCGATAGAGCTAAGCGATCCCATAACAAATGCATCAGATCTGAGCTCTGCAGTCCTGCCACATCCAGCCGTGAATGGTGGTGAACAATTAAACAACTAACTGGAGGAGGTGGCTCCACAAATATCCCCATCCTCAATGATGGGGGAGCCCAGCACAACAGTGCGAAAGATAAGGCTGAAGCATTTGCAACAATCTTCAGCCAGAAGTGCCGAGTTGATGATCCATCTCAGCTTCCTCCTGAAGTCCCCAGCATCACAGATGCCAGACTTCAGCCAATTCGATTCACTCCGCGTGATATCAAGAAATGACTGAAGGCACTGCATACTGCAAAGGCTATGGGCCCTGACAATATTCTGGCAATAGTACTGAAGACCTGTGTTCCAGAACATGTCACGCTCCTAGCCAAGCTATTTCAGTACAGCTACAACATTGGCATCTACCCTGCAATATGGAAAATTGCCCAGGCATGTCCTGTACACAAAAAGCAGGACAAGTCCAACCCAGCCAATTACTACCCCATCAGCCTACTCTCAATCATCAGTAAAGTGATGGAAGGTGTCATCAACAGTGCTATCAAGTGGCACTTGCTTAGCAATAACCTGCTCAGTGATGCTCAGTTTGAGTTCCGTCAAGGTCACTCAGCTCCTGACCTCATTACAGCCTTGGGTTCAAATGTGAACAAAAGAGCTGAACTCAAGAGGTGAGGTGAAAGTGACTGCCCTTGACATCAAGGCAGGATTTGACAGAGTATGACATCAAGGAGCCCCAGCAAAACTGAGGTCAATGGGAATCAGGGGGAAAACCCTCCGCTGGCTGGAGTCATACCTAGCGCAAAGGAAGATGGTTGTGGTTGTTGGAGGTCAATCATCTCAGCTCCAGGACATCACTGCAGGAGTTCCTCATGGTCGTGTCCTAGGTCCAAGCATCTTCAGCTACTTCATCAATGACCTTCCTTCAATCATAAGGTTGGAAGTGGGGATGTTCGCTGATGATTGCACAATGTTCAGCACTATTCGTGACTCCTCAGATACTGAAGCAGTCCATGTAGAAATGCAGCAAGACTTGGACAATATCCAGGCTTGGGCTGATAAGTGGCAAGTAACATTCGTGCCACACAAGTGCCAGGCAATGACCATCTCCAACAAGAGAGAATCTAACCATCTCCCCTTGATATTCAATGGCATTACCATCGCTGAACCGCCCACGATCAACATGCTAGGGGCTACCATTGACCAGAAACTGCATTGGTGTAGCCATATAAATACTGTGGCTACAAGAGCAGATCAGAGGCTAGGAATCCTGCGGCGGGTAACTCACCTCCTGAATCCCCAAAACCTGTCCACCATCTGCAAGGCACAAGTCAGGAGTGTGATGGAATACTCTCCACTTGCCTGGATGGGTGCAGCTCCAACAACACTCAAGAAGCTCTACACCATCCAGGACAAAGCAACCCGCTTGATTGGCACCCAATCTACAAACATTCACTACCTCCACCACTGATGCACTGTGGCAGCAGTGTGTACCATCTACAAGATGCACTGCAGCAATGCACCAAGGCTCCTCAGACAGCACCTTCCAAACCCGTGATCTCTACCAACTAGAAGGACAAGGGCAGCAAATACATGGGAACACCACCACCTTTAAGTTCCTGTCCAAGTCACACACCATCCTGACTTGGAACGAGATCACCGTTCCTTCACTGTTGCAGGGCCAAAATCCTGGAACTCCCTTCCTTACAGCACTGTGGGTGTACCTACCCCACATGGACTGCAGCGGTTCAAGAAGGCAGCTCACCACCTTCTTCTCAAGGGCAATTAGGGATGGGCAATTAGGGATGGGCAATATATGCTGGCCTGGCCAGCGACGCCCACTTCCTTTGAATGAATTTTAAAAAAGTTTGATATATTCCTAGATTCCAGTATGTACAGTGAACAGATAGAGTCATAGAGTTCTACAGCACAGAAACAGGCCCTTCAGCCCATCGTGTCCATGCCAGCCATCAAGCACCCATCTATTTTAATCCCATTTTCCAGCACTTGGCCTGTAGCCTTGTGTGCTATGGCAATCAAGTGCTCATCTAAATAGTGCTGAAATGTTGTGATGGTTCCTGCCTCTACCATCCCTTCAGGCAGTGTGTCCCCGATTCCAAACACCCTCTGGGTGAAAAAAGTTTTCCTCAAATCCCCTTCAAAGCGTTTGAATGCTCTATGTGTGCAAGGTGTTTTAACTTATCCAATATCTTGCTGCAGCATCAGAGAATCCACACAGGAGAGAAACCATTTGAATTGAATGTGCAGAAAGAAATTTGACATGTCCAGCCACTTGATAAATCATCAGTGAACGCACATTGGGGAAAAGCCATTTGAAGATATTTTGTGTGCAAAGCACTTTTGGCGATCCAGCCACGTAATAGATCATCAACAAACCCACAGTGGAGAGAAACCGTTTGAATGCACTGTGTGTACAAAGCAGTTTGACTCCTCCAGTCATTTGATGCAGCACCAGAGAACCCACACCAGGGAGAAGCCATTGTCAGGCAGGCACCCCACCTGCCAAGAATGAGTCACATATTTTGCCACATGAATATTAAAATGTAAAATTGTTGCTGGGAAGAAAAGAAGGCCTATTCCAAGGGGTTGCCAAGCCCCTGACTTGGAAAGGACAAAGGGGCCACTCCCTGCTCCAGTTTAATCCACAATGGACATTTGATTACCAGACTTTGAAGGTGGAGAGGCTAACATTCCAGGTTAACTGCTTAGATGGCCGAATACACAAACAGATGTGGTCAGACCAGTTTAGTCACATGACTAACTGGCTGTTGGAGTTTTTTGAATTTGCCACAGAGAATTTGAAGGCAGAAAGCTCTTTACTCCTGGACTGAGAACATCTCTCTGCTGTCTGTTCCCATCTCTTGCTCACAGAACTGAAGACCCATTGAAGACACATGAACCCCAAGAGAGAGAATTCTGCTACAGTGAACAAGGTTTAAGAAGAATACTGGGCCCCAATGAAAAGCAAGAGGACTTACAAAAGGACTACAGTGAGCACGAAGCACAGTAACAAGAAACTCTGCTGATATTGCCTCAAACCTCTCTATTTTTCTTCTCTTTTCTGTCTATATTTGCATGTGCGTATCACATATGCACGCGAGCGTGGGGCGCAGTGTGTATCCATAGGGGTAATATTAGAGTTTAAGTTTTAATAAATTTCACTTTTCTTCCTTCAGCCTAAGAAGGCCTATTTGTGCTCATTTCTTTGCCATTTAATTGGGAAAGCGATGAACAAGGATTCACCAAAGGGGGAGCTCAAAATACAGTGTGTTTAAAATTAAACCCTGTTACACTAAGACCAGGTGAAGGCTGAAAGAGACTCCGAGACACCTTTCTCACGTGGTCATAACACTGTTCAGATGCACCAAGTGCTCGAAGCAGTTTAATTCATCCAGTTGTTTGCTGCAACATCAGCAAATCCATAGTGAGGAGGCCACTTGACCTGTTCTGTGTTGTGAGATACAATTTGAGATGTCTGGTTGTCTGTCACACCAGTGAACTGACACCAGAGAGAAAGTGTTGAATGCACTGGGTTCACAACTGTCCCTGTTTCACTGAGATTCACATGGTGAAAGCAACTAAAAACAGTTGAGGTTTGCAGTTGGTCAGTCTTTAGAATGGCCTCTTTTGCTGCAGTATCTGTGCCAATGAAGTTGATTATATCACTGCTCACAATCTCCGAACACCCTATCACACTTTCCCCGGTGAATGACAGAATTGTTGACTAACAGCACTGCATTTCTCCAAGGGAATGTGTAATTAGAAGAGCGTCATAGAAATTCTAGCACTGGCAGAGTAGGCCATTTGGCCCATTGTACCCTGTTAGCTCTGTAACTGGAACCCTGTCACTCCAATCCTGAATTCTTTTTTTCCCAAGTGTCCACGTTACGCATTTGCAGAAAGCGTTTTGGCCGTGTGGTTGACAGTGTGGAGGAGAGCTTTAGACTGTAGGAAGATATGGATGGCCTGGTCAGTTGGGCTGGAAAGTGGAATTCAATCCGAAGAAGTGTGAGGTAATGCATTTTGTGAAGTGCAGCAAGGCAAGGGAATATTCAATAAATAGGAGGATACTAATTGGTGTGGAGGAACAGAGGGACTTTGGAGTGTATGTCCCACTGATCCTTAAAGGTAGCAGAATAGGTCAATCAGGTGGTTAAGAAGGCGTATAGCACGCTTTCCTTTATTAGCCGAGGCATAGACTATAAGAGCAGGGAGGTTATGCTGGTACTGTATTCAACACTCATTAGACCACAGCTAGAGTACTGTGTACTGTCCTGGTCACCAGTTATAGGATAGGTGTGATTGCCCTGGAGAGGGTACAGAGGAGATTTACAGGAGATATTGCCAGAACTGGAAAATATTGGTCAGGGGTCCTCCTCTGAGCACTGTCTCCGGTTAGAGAGGGGGATTGGTCAGGGGCCCTGCTCCGATCACTGTCCCTGGGTTAGAGGGATTTGTCAGGGGTCCTGCTCCGATCATTGTCCTTGGGTTAGAGAGAGGGATTGGTCAGGGGTCCTGCTCCGATCACTGACCTTGGGTTAGAGAGAGGGATTGGTCAGGGGTCCTGCTCCGATCACTGACCTTGGGTTAGAGAGAGGGATTGGTCAGGGGTCCTGCTCCGATCACTGACCTTGGGTTAGAGAGAGGGATTGGTCAGGGGTCCTGCTCCGATCACCTGTCCCCGGTTAGAGAGGGGGATTGGTCAGGGGTCCTGCTCACTGAATCGGGACAAAAGGCGCCATTTAATGTTATTGTTCAATATCAGGAAATACCTTTTGATGCCAACATAATTAAAATAATCTATTTAACTTGTGGCTGCTAAGAATCTTCTGGCACAAACCTTGGCTTCATTAAGAGACTGTTTTATTAAATAGCAGAATAATTAGAATTATACAATTATGTACAACTGATGCACAATCTAGAATTGTTTTAACGGCACAAAAACACCATTTCTCTTCAGAAATGCATGCCCTTTTCTAAAAACAAAGGCCCACCCCAGACTAACCCCTTATCAAAAGTTTTATTTGTGCTCATGATTAACTTCAACTTGCCGAGGCGCTCGAAATATCTCAGTATTCCTGGGTTGTGGTGTAGCTCGTGGTATGCAGTCAGGTTCAGTGCAGGATCTTCAGCTGGTCTGCAGTCAGGTTCAGTGCAGGATCTTCAGCTGGTCTGCAGTCAGGTTATGTGCAGGATCTTCAGCTGGTCTGCAGTCAGGTTATGTGCAGGATCTTCAGCTGGTCTGCAGTCAGGTTAAGTGCAGGATCTTCAGCTGGTCTGCAGTCAGGTTATGTGCAGGATCTTCAGCTGGTCTGCAGTCAGGTTAAGTGCAAGATCTTCAGCTGGTCTGCAGTCAGGTTAAGTGCAGGATCTTCAGCTGGTCTGCAGTCAGGTTATGTGCAGAATCTTCAGTTGGTCTGCAGTCAGGTTATGTGCAGAATCTTCAGCTGGTCTGCAGTCAGGTTATGTGCAGGATCTTCAGCTGGTCTGCAGTCAGGTTATGTGCAGGATCTTCAGCTGGTCTGCAGTCAGGTTAAATGCAGGATCTTCAGCTGGTCTGCAGTCAGGTTATGTGCAGGATCTTCAGCTGGTCTGCAGTCAGGTTATGTGCAGGTTCTTCAGCTGGTCTGCAGCCAGGTTAAGTGCAGGATCTTCAGCTGGTCTGCAGTCAGGTTATGTGCAGGATCTTCAGCTGGTCTGCAGTCAGGTTAAGTGCAAGATCTTCAGCTGGTATGCAGTCAGGTTATGTGCAGGATCTTCAGCTGGTCTGCAGTCAGGTTATGTGCAGGTTCTTCAGCTGGTCTGCAGTCAGGTTATGTGCAGGTTCTTCAGCTGGTCTGCAGTCAGGTTAAGTGCAGGATCTTCAGCTGGTCTGCAGTCAGGTTAAGTGCAGGATTTTCAGCTGGTCTGCAGTCAGGTTAAGTGCAGGATTTTCAGCTGGTCTGCAGTCAGGTTATGTGCAGGATCTTCAGCTGGTCTGCAGTCAGGTTATGTGCAGGATTTTCAGCTGGTCTGCAGTCAGGTTATGTGCAGGATCTTCAGCTGGTCTGCAGTCAGGTTATGTGCAGGATCTTCAGCTGGTCTGCAGTCAGGTTATGTGCAGGATCTTCAGCTGGTCTGCAGTCAGGTTATGTGCAGGATTTTCAGCTGGTCTGCAGTCAGGTTAAGTGCAGGATCTTCAGCTGGTCTGCAGTCAGATTATGTGCAGGATCTTCAGCTGGTCTGCAGACAGGTTATGTGCAGGATGTTCAGCTGGTCTGCAGTCAGGTGAAGTGCAGGATCTTCAGCTGGTCTGCAGTCAGGTTAAGTGCAGGATCTTCAGCTGGTCTGCAGTCAGGTTATGTGCAGGATCTTCAGCTGGTCTGCAGTCAGGTTAAGTGCAAGATCTTCAGCTGGTCTGCAGTCAGGTTATGTGCAGGATCTTCAGCTGGTCTGCAGTCAGGTTCAGTGCAGGATCTTCAGCTGGTCTGCAGTCAGGTTATGTGCAGGATCTTCAGCTGGTCTGCAGTCAGGTTATGTGCAGGTTCTTCAGCTGGTCTGCAGTCAGGTTATGTGCAAGATCTTCAGCTGGTCTGCAGTCAGGTTAAGTGCAGGATCTTCAGCTGGTCTGCAGTCAGGTTAAGTGCAAGATCTTCAGCTGGTCTGCAGTCAGGTTAAGTGCAGGATCTTCAGCTGGTCTGCAGTCAGGTTAAGTGCAAGATCTTCAGCTGGTCTGCAGTCAGGTTAAGTGCAGGATCTTCAGCTGGTCTGCAGTCAGGTTAAGTGCAGGATCTTCAGCTGGTCTGCAGTCAGGTTAAGTGCAAGATCTTCAGCTGGTCTGCAGTCAGGTTAAGTGCAAGATCTTCAGCTGGTCTGCAGTCAGGTTAAGTGCAAGATCTTCAGCTGGTCTGCAGTCAGGTTAAGTGCAAGATCTTCAGCTGGTCTGCAGTCAGGTTAAGTGCAGGATCTTCAGCTGGTCTGCAGTCAGGTTAAGTGCAAGATCTTCAGCTGGTCTGCAGTCAGGTTAAGTGCAGGATCTTCAGCTGGTCTGCAGTCAGGTTATGTGCAGGATCTTCAGCTGGTCTGCAGTCAGGTTATGTGCAGGTTCTTCAGCTGGTCTGCAGTCAGGTTATGTGCAAGATCTTCAGCTGGTCTGCAGTCAGGTTAAGTGCAGGATCTTCAGCTGGTCTGCAGTCAGGTTAAGTGCAAGATCTTCAGCTGGTCTGCAGTCAGGTTAAGTGCAGGATCTTCAGCTGGTCTGCAGTCAGGTTATGTGCAAGATCTTCAGCTGGTCTGCAGTCAGGTTAAGTGCAGGATCTTCAGCTGGTCTGCAGTCAGGTTAAGTGCAAGATCTTCAGCTGGTCTGCAGTCAGGTTAAGTGCAGGATCTTCAGCTGGTCTGCAGTCAGGTTATGTGCAGGATCTTCAGCTGGTCTGCAGTCAGGTTAAGTGCAAGATCTTCAGCTGGTCTGCAGTCAGGTTAAGTGCAGGATTTTCAGCTGGTCTGCAGTCAGGTTATGTGCAGGATCTTCAGCTGGTCTGCAGTCAGGTTATGTGCAGGATCTTCAGCTGGTCTGCAGTCAGGTTATGTGCAGGATCTTCAGCTGGTCTGCAGTCAGGTTATGTGCAGGATCTTCAGCTGGTCTGCAGTCAGGTTATGTGCAGGATCTTCAGCTGGTCTGCAGTCAGGTTATGTGCAGGATCTTCAGCTGGTCTGCAGTCAGGTTATGTGCAGGTTCTTCAGCTGGTCTGCAGTCAGGTTATGTGCAGGATCTTCAGCTGGTCTGCAGCCAGGTTAAGTGCAGGATCTTCAGCTGGTCTGCAGTCAGGTTATGTGCAGGATCTTCAGCTGGTCTGCAGTCAGGTTATGTGCAGGTTCTTCAGCTGGTCTGCAGTCAGGTTATGTGCAGGATCTTCAGCTGGTCTGCAGTCAGGTTAAGTGCAGGATCTTCAGCTGGTCTGCAGTCAGATTATGTGCAGGATCTTCAGCTGGTCTGCAGTCAGGTTAAGTGCAGGATTTTCAGCTGGTCTGCAGTCAGGTTATGTGCAGGATTTTCAGCTGGTCTGCAGTCAGGTTATGTGCAGGATCTTCAGCTGGTCTGCAGTCAGGTTATGTGCAAGATCTTCAGCTGGTCTGCAGTCAGGTTATGTGCAGGATCTTCAGCTGGTCTGCAGTCAGGTTATGTGCAGAATCTTCAGCTGGTCTGTAGTCAGGTTATGTGCAGGATCTTCAGCTGGTCTGCAGTCAGGTTATGTGCAGGATTTTCAGCTGGTCTGCAGTCAGGTTATGTGCAGGATTTTCAGCTGGTCTGCAGTCAGGTTATGTGCCGGATCTTCAGCTGGTCTGCAGTCAGGTTATGTGCAAGATCTTCAGCTGGTCTGCAGTCAGGTTATGTGCAGGATCTTCAGCTGGTCTGCAGTCAGGTTATGTGCAGGATCTTCAGCTGGTCTGCAGTCAGGTTATGTGCAGGATTTTCAGCTGGTCTGCAGTCAGGTTAAGTGCAGGATCTTCAGCTGGTCTGCAGTCAGGTTATGTGCAGGATTTTCAGCTGGTCTGCAGTCAGATTATGTGCAGGATCTTCAGCTGGTCTGCAGTCAGGTTATGTGCAGGATCTTCAGCTGGTCTGCAGTCAGGTTAAGTGCAGGATTTTCAGCTGGTCTGCAGTCAGGTTATGTGCAGGATCTTCAGCTGGTCTGCAGTCAGGTTATGTGCAGGATTTTCAGCTGGTCTGCAGTCAGGTTATGTGCAGGATTTTCAGCTGGTCTGCAGTCAGGTTATGTGCAGGATCTTCAGCTGGTCTGCAGTCAGGTTATGTGCAGGATCTTCAGCTGGTCTGCAGTCAGGTTATGTGCAGGATTTTCAGCTGGTCTGCAGTCAGGTTATGTGCAGGATTTTCAGCTGGTCTGCAGTCAGGTTAAGTGCAGGATTTTCAGCTGGTCTGCAGTCAGGTTAAGCGCAGGCTCTTCAGCTGGTCTGCAGTCAGGTTATGTGCAGGATCTTCAGCTGGTCTGCAGTCAGGTTATGTGCAGGATCTTCAGCTGGTCTGCAGTCAGGTTATGTGCAGGATCTTCAGCTGGTCTGCAGTCAGGTTATGTGCAGGATTTTCAGCTGGTCTGCAGTCAGGTTATGTGCAGGATCTTCAGCTGGTCTGCAGTCAGGTTATGTGCAGGATTTTCAGCTGGTCTGCATTCAGGTTATGTGCAGGATTTTCAGCTGGTCTGCAGTCAGGTTAAGCGCAGGCTCTTCAGCTGGTCTGCAGTCAGGTTATGTGCAGGATCTTCAGCTGGTCTGCAGTCAGGTTATGTGCAGGATCTTCAGCTGGTCTGCAGTCAGGTTATGTGCAGGATCTTCAGCTGGTCTGCAGTCAGGTTAAGCGCAGGCTCTTCAGCTGGTCTGCAGTCAGGTTATGTGCAGGATTTTCAGCTGGTCTGCAGTCAGATTATGTGCAGGATCTTCAGCTGGTCGACAGTCAGGTTAAGCGCAGGCTCTTCAGCTGGTCTGCAGTCAGGTTATGTGCAGGATCTTCAGCTGGTCTGCAGTCAGGTTAAGTGCAGGATTTTCAGCTGGTCTGCAGTCAGGTTATGTGCAGGATCTTCAGCTGGTCTGCAGTCAGGTTATGTGCAGGATCTTCAGCTGAGTATATGTATTTTTACTGTGTGTGAACAGTGCAGTGTGACTCCAGGATCACATTGCTCCAGTTTCCTGACAGCAAACAGCATTCCTGGATTCACAAAGAGCAGCAGGGCCTCTCCCGGTGGAATGACCAGGACTGAAGAGTTGCAGATTGGATAGCTGGTGTAAGCGAGCAGGAGCTCACATTGGGGACCTCTTTAATTTGCACAGTAACACACGTCCCAGTTTGTGATCACAGCCCAAGAGCTCAGAGCCAGGAACATGTACAGTTCACCAGCCCAACACTCTCAACCCTATCATTTATTGCCAAGACCCTTTCCCAGTGCTGTTTCCTGCTGTGTCTCCAAGTTCGTGTGTGATATTTGCAATATTCACTCAGCAGTGGACATATTCTCTCTGTACTCTGACACATCAGTTTGGGAATCTACAGTTCAAAATGCCGCAGTTTAAGAGGAGCAGCATTTTTACCCTTAAAATATGATCCAGGATAGAAAAAAGGAAAGAGTTTCTCAGTGAATGTGTCAGTGAAAGTGTACAGAATGGACATATCATCAGCGTTGTAAAAGGTCACCTCTCCTCCCTCATAGTCCAGGTAAACTCCGATGGTCCTGGGGTTCACACGTGGAGTCAGTAGGATGTGTCTGGTTTCAGTGACTGCATAGACACATTCATTGCTCAGCCACACAGTCCAGTAACCATGATTAGGCCCCAGCTTTATCGTTCCCTTCCGGTTAATTGACTCTCTGGCCACACCCAATGCCCACTCAGTCTTGTTCCTGACCTCGACCTCCCTGTAGTGTTTCCCTGATGTGAATCCTTGTGATCCCAGGATACATGGAACCCTGCCAAATCTCTCCGGGCTATCAGGGAGCTGTAATGCAGTGTCACTGTGTCTCACAGTGCAGTCGTTAGACAGGATGAGATAACAACTCGCTGTGTTTGGGTCCAGGGTCAGTGAGGCTGGGACTGGGGAATAAAAATAACATCATGTAAAATATTTTAAACAGAGGAAACTGAATTGAAACAGGTTACTTACTATCTGATGTCTTTACTACTGGACTTGGCAATCAGCTCATATACGTAAATATCAGTAAATATTACAGACTGAGTACAGTGTACAGTTAGATATATTCCCAGACTTCAGTGTGCACAGTGAACAGATATTACAAACTGGGTACAATGTACTGTTAGATAATACTCTAGACTCCAGTATATAGAAAACAGATGTTACAGACTAGGTACAGTGCACAGTTAGATTTAACTAGACCCCAATATATACAGTGAACAGATGATACAGGATCTCAGTCTGATCATTGTCCAGTTGTCCTGGGTAAGAAAGGAACACAATCAACTCGGTGTCCCAGTCTGATCACTGTCCAGTGAGTCCGTCTGAAAATGAAATAAGATGATGTTCTGATGCCCTCGTGCTTGAATCACTCAATCTACGGTCTCACATAAAGAATGGCCCCTTGAGTGAGGTCCCTGATGGTGCTGTTCCCCTCTGATCTGTACCCAGTAACTGGCAGTACCTTCAGGAGAGGGGGAAGAGGGCAGGAAACTACAGAAAGTGGACACAAAGCTGTGGAGTTTCTTACCTGGAGAGATGATCTGTTTCATTTCTTTCCACACTGCGTAGAGTAATGGGCCTCGAAATCCTGCGTATTTCATCCTTGGAAACACCAGTATCTCTTCATCTTCACCTCTCTCTGCTCCTTCATCTTCCTCACCTTTGTCCAGGTACCTGTTTCAATGGGATTGGTTTAATCATTCACTACAGGATGCAAACTGTGATCACAGTGTCAGACCGTGTGTGAATTTGAATTGGATGCTCACCTTTCTCTCAATCGTTTCAGCTCCTGCAAGACAGAGAATCAGAAACATGTTAATAAATATACAGTGCTGTTCAGAATGTGTTTTAATGATGTTATAAACTGTTGTTTTAATAAAATGTGAATGGATCTGTGTGGAGTTTTCACTGACGGGTACCAGTGCTGTGATAGCATGTCAGTTACCCCTGGAGTACACTCGACAGTATTTCCTTTGCTGCTGAAGATTTTGGAGGTTCACTGATCAGTTCCTTTTATTTCTAGTCTCTATTTTCCCAGTAACTCAGAGCCTGTCTCAGGTCTGTTTCCCTGAGCTGAGGACGGTGATGTTATTCCTGACCTCCGAATCCCTCAATAGGGAGATAACAGTTTATTCACCAGCTCCTGGGCACTTCCAGACAGCTCTGGGGAAACATGCACCTGTGTATCAGACAAGAACAGGCTTATTGTGATGCCCACACAGTCAAAGAGCCTCCTACTGCTCACTGTTTGCATGGGTATCACACATGGGACTGAACCCCAACATGTCACTGCTCTCAGGACTAGTACACATGAGACTGAACGCCAATATGTCACTGCTTTCAGGACTAGTACACATGGGACTGAACCCCAATATGTCACTGCTGTCAGGACTAGTACACATGGGACTGAGCCCCAATATGTCACTGCTCTCAGGGCTTGTACAATGGAACTGAATCCCAAAATGTCACTGCTCTTAGGGCTAGTACACATGGGACTGAACCCCAACATGTCACAGGCAAGAAGTGGGGAAAATTAAGGGGCCGTGTCACAAACACTCAATGAGGAAACCTCAGTAACCTGTAGGAGATATTCAGAATGTGAGTTCACAGGATATTGACGAGTCAGGGAAACCATTCCACCCATCAATTCTTCCATCTGAACAGGCTATCAGCACTGCCCCACATTGCATCATCTGATTGGTTCCTCTCCTAATACGAACATATGAATTAGGAGGAGGCCATTCAGCCCTTTCGATTCTGCTCTGCCATTTAATACAATCATGGCTGATCTGATTGTGGCCTCAACTCCACTTTCCCGCCCACCCCAATATCCTTTGACTCCCTTGTTAGTCAAGAATTTATCTACCTCTGCCTTAAAAATTTTCAATGACCCTGCTATCCTGTGGCTCATTCCATGTATTCCTCACTGTTGTAAGAGATAAACTTCCTAATATCAGTCCCAAAATTACATTTCCCAGATTCACTTGTCCAACAATTAAAGTTGGATTCTGACTTTCCTTCACCATCCTGTTTAATCTCCGTTCCACCTGAATAAAACCACCTCTCTGACACTTATTTTGACATTGGGTGATTATGTAACATGGGTGATATTGGCTCGGCCTCCCGTAAACACTTCTCTCCATTTCTGTTTCTATTGAGGTTATATTGGGAGATGTGTTCACTGGGTAACTGAGCTGATATCACACGGTTTACTCTCTCAATATTCCCTCCTCCTTTGCTAAGTGAAGCATTTCTCTCCAGTCTTTCCTTGTGGCTGAGAATGCTGACACTGGGAATTAGCCTCACCGCTCTGCTCTGCACTGCCTCACTCCACGGTTACTAGAGCTAAACACATTATTATCTCAAATGACATAGAGTCTACAGCACAGCAACAGCCCTGCAGCCCAAGTGGTCTAGGCTGTTGTCTGTGCTCTACACGAACCTCCTCTCACCCCTCTTCATCTAACTTCATCAACATTAGCTTCTTTTCTCACTCATGTGTTTATCCAGCTTCCCTTTAAATGTATCTACATTATTTTCCTCAACTCCAAATGTGGTTTAACCCAGGTTCTGCACAGGTTTAAATGTGTGTGTGTGTCCATTGACAGGAAAGGAAAATTCGGCAGAATGTAAAACCAGCTTCTGATACACTATCGCCCATTTTGTGCTGTCTCCCCAGGGGAATTTACATCTTTCTGTCTGTGGAACCACCTGCTAATGACCTTCCACCCTACAGTTTGTCTTGGTTGGGTCTGGTTTCCTCCAAACCCTTTCCCCATGTATTTAGCTTGATTTCTGATTGCTGCCTCAATGTTCCTCAGAAATCTCTTTATCTTTCCTTAGTTTAGGTGCAGCCCAGCTCTTTCCCACACCTTTACTGGACTTTTTACTCTGGTTCCAGTTATACTGCAGCCAGTTTGAGGAGCTGACAGTGTGGGATAGCCTCCTTGACACTGAGAACTCAATCCTGATGGATACCTCTTTGTCCTCAGTTATACTGCACATTGCATTGTTGTGATGTGGTTTGAGCCCTATTATTAAATGCTGTTTACACTCACACCTACAGCTTGGGGAGTGGATTGTAACGGGTCACCTTGAGAAAAGAGATACTGTCTTGCTGATCGATGTCTACACAAAGCTTCAATATGTTCTCCTCAAGTGATGCCAATTCCTGTTCAATTCCTTTCAGGTTCTTCTCCATTGGTCGCAGATCTTCCTCCTTTTGCCTCCGCAGCCCTTCGATTAAATTTTTCTCCTTTTCTTCAAGATATCGATGAATTTTGGCAAATTGTGCAGAGATATCTTGTTCCAGGGATGCTGTGAGTTCCTAAGATGGTGAGAGATCATTTAAGCAGTGGGTTGTTAAAGGGTCACAGTGTTTAAAGGTAACAAGAGTAATACTCACACTCAGTTCTGAAATCCTCCTCTCCTGCTGCTCTTTTAATTCACTTTTACTTTTCTTTTCATCCTCCATGGAATCCAAGGACAATTTCAGCTGGTCCTAGAAATGGAATCAGATCTCACTGTAATCCATTGCAATGTCTGGTATTGTATTCACAAACTGTGGAGACAGGTGTTCAGGGAATGTTACATGTGACACTAGTGTGTACCCCTTTCTTAACAAAGGAAAATTGAAAAGTATTCAATTAGACCAGGTACAGCTTCAAAGCAACTACTGGTTTATTTTATAGAAAATATAGAAATGTGTTTGATAGATAGGTGCAGGGAAGATGTTTCCACTTTTCAGGAAAGCAAAATTAGGAAATTAGGAGTGCAGTAACATCATGGTTATGTTACTGGATGAGTAATCCAGAGGCCTGGACGAAAGGTGCAGAGATGTGAGTTTAAATCCCATCATGGCAGCTGGGGAATTTAAATTCAGTTAAATACATCTGGAATAAAAAAAACTCTATCAGTAATGGTGACCAAGAAACATAAGAACATAAGAAATCGGAGCAGAAGGAGACTATATGGCTCCTCAAGGTGCTCCACTCTTTATTAAGCTCATGGCCACTATCTCTCCCTACCCCCATTTCCCTTAATTAGAGACAGACATCGAGCAATCTCATCCTTAAAGATACTCAACAACTGAGTTTCCACAACCCTCTGGGGTAGAGAATTCCAAATATTCACAACCCTCTGAGTGAAGACATTTCTCCTCATCTCAATCTGAAATGTCCATCCCCTTATCCTGAGACTATGCCCTCTAGTTCTAGACTCTCCAGCCAGGAGAAACAACCTCTCAGCATCTATCCTGTCCAGCACTCTCAGCTGTTTGCTGATGATTGCACAATGTTCAGCACCATTCGCGACAACTCAGATACTGAGGCAGTCCGTGTCCATATGCAGTGAGACCTGGACAACATTCAGGCTTGGGATGATAAGTGGCAAGTTATATTCATGCCACACGAGTGCCAGGCTGTGATCACCTCCAACAAGAGAGAATCCAACCATCTCTCCTTGACATTCAATGGCAATACCATCAGTGAATCCCCCATTATCAACAGCCTGGGGGTTACCATTGATCAGAAACTGAACTGGAGTAGCTATATAAATAACATAGCTACAAGAGCAGGCTAGAGGCTAGGAATCCTGTGGCTAGTAACTCACCTCCTGACTCCCCAAAGCCTGTCCAGCATCTACAAGGCACAAGTTATGTGTGATGGAATATTTTCCACTTGCCTGGATGAGTGCAGCGCCAACAATACTCAAGAAGATCGATACCATCCAGGATAAAGCAGCCCGCTTGATTGGCACCCTATCCACCACCTTCAACATTCACTCCCACCACCATCGACACAGAGTGACAGCAGTGTGTACCATCTACAAGATGCCCTGCAACAACTCGCCAAGCTCCTTCAACAGCACCTTCCAAATCCGCGACCTCTACCACCGAGAAGGACAAGGGCAGCAGTTGCATGGGAACATCACCATCTCCAAGCCACACACCATCCTGACTTGGAATATTATCACCGTTCCTTCACTATCGCTGGGTCAAAATCCTGGAACTCCCTCCCTAATAGTACCTACCCCACATGGACTGCAGTGGTTCAAGAAGGCAGCTCACCACCAGCTTCTCAAGGGCAATTAGGGATGAGCAATAAATGCTAGCCGAGCCAGCAATGCACTCATCTCGTGAAAGAATAAAAGAATTGAATCTTTTGGTTTCAACATGTTCACCTCTCATTCTTCTAAACTCCAGAGACTATAGGCCTATTCTGCTCTATCTCGCCTCATAAGACTAATCAACCTTCCTTGCACTCCCTCTATGGCAAGTATGTCCTTCCTTAGGTACAGAGACTAAAATTGTGCACATACTCCAGAGTGTGGGCTCATGAAAGCTCTAGAATTGTGCCAAGATTTCCTTATTCTTGTGCTTGAACCACCTTACAATAAAGGCCTTTCTAATTGCTTGCTGTACCTGCATTTCAATTTGTTTTGTTTCATGTACATCAACACTGAACTCCCTCTGAACACCAAGATTTAATAGACTTTCAACATTTAAAAAATATACAAGTTTTTTTCTTCCTATCGAAGTGAATAACCTCATCTTTCCCTACATTATACTTCATCTGCCACCTTCTTTCCCACTCACCTAACCTGAGTTTATTCCTTTACAGACGCAACTTATTGAATACCTTTTGAAAATCCAAATATACTACATCCACTGGTACTCTGCTAGTTGCATCTTGAAAAAACTCTTAACAGATTTGCCAAACATGATTTTCTTTTATAACACCATGTTGACTCTGCCTAGTTATATTATGATTTTCTAAGTGCCATTACCATTTCTGTAGTAATGGATTCCAGTATTTCCCTGATAACTGATATCAGACTATTTGACCTGTAGTTTCATTTTCTCTCTACCTCCTTTCTTGGAAAGCAGTATGATATTAGCAACCTTCCAATCCACTCAGACCGTTCCCGAAGCCAGGGGATATTGGAAGATCACAACCATTGCATCTCTGTAACTGTCTCTTTTAGAACACTAGGTTATCAGCTGTCAGGTCCGAGGGATTTGTTGGCTTTCAGCTCCATTAATTTCTCCAGTACCTTTTGTACTAATATTAATTATTTTAAATTTCTCACTCTCATTAGTCCATTGATTCCCCACTAGTTCTGGTATTTTTTGTGTCTTCCATAGTCACACAAAATATTTGTTTAATGTCTCTGCCATTTCCTTATTCCCTACTTTTAATTTTCTTGTCTCAAACTCTAAGGAAACCACATTTACTTTTGCTACTCTCTTCCTTTTTACAATCTCTTTTTACATTTCCTGCTATTTTACTCATTCTGCTTTCTACACCTTCATTTCTTTTGGTCATGCTTACTGGTATCTAAAACTCTCTCAATCCTCAGGGCTTATTAGTCTTCTGGACAATATTATAGTCCTCTTATTCTAATACTATTCTTAAACTCTTTCGTTAGCCACAGATGGATAATTTTTCCTGTGGAGTTTCTTATTTCTCAATGGAATGTAGATTCATTGAGAGTTATGAAATATTTCTTTAAATATTTGCCATTGCTCATCTCTCGTCATACCTTTTAATCTAATTTTCCAATCTACCTTAGCGAATGCAACCCTTATACCTGTGTACTTGGCTTTAATTAATTTCAATATTCTAGTTTCAGACTTAGGTACGTCACTCTCAAGCACAAGTGAAATTCTATCATATTATGATCACGTTTTCCAGAGGATGCCTTACTATGAGGTTACTAATTAACCCTGTCTCATTACAAAAAAAAGATCTAAAATAGACTTTTCCCTGGTTGTTTCCACAAAACTGATATTACAGTTTGATCCCATTACAGAACCTGGCTGATATTCATTCCATTCAAATCAATTGGAAATGAAAATCGAGGTTGTTTCTATAACAGGTGGCTGATCTGTAGTGCCAGGTTCATGTTCAGGGGCACTGAGTGGGAAGTTGGAAATCTACTGCAGAGACAGATAGGTCAAAACAACAACAACTTGCATTTATTTTCACCTTGAATGCTGCAAAACATCCTAAAGCGCTCCATAGGAATAATTATCCCACAAAATGTGATACTGAGCTACATAAGGAGGTAATAGAGCAGGTGACCAAAATTTTGACCAAAGGGGTAGGTTTTCAGGAGTGCCTTCAAGGAGAAGAGAGAGGTTGTGAGGCTAGAGAGGTTTCGGGAGATTTCCCAGAGTTTAGGGCCTGGGCAGCTGACGGTTCAGCTGCCAATGCTGAAGGGATGAAAATTTGGGATGGACAAGAGGCTAGATTGGAGGAACAAAGAGATTTCGGATGGTTATGGGGCTGGAGGAGGTTGTAGATAGGGAGGGGCAATACTATGGAGGGATTTGAACAGGAGGATAAGAATTTTAAATTGAAGGTATTGCCAGACCTGGTAATGTGGTCAATGGAGTGAGTGTGTTCCTATTTCCTGTCAGTGTAGGGTTATAGGCTGTGCCCCATCTATAATGAACGATACTTCAGTTAAAGCCACATTACACTGCAGTAATAGTATGAAAAACAGTCTTAATGCAGGAAACTTCCTTAAAGCTACATTACACTACTGCTACGTTGCCAATTCTCCAGGATTATTCTGGAATCTCCAGGAATTGAAGTTTAATCTCGAGGAATTAAAAACAAAAAGTGCTGGAAATACTCAGCAGGTCTGGCAGCATCTGTGGAGAGAGAAGCAAAGTTAATGTTTCAGGTCAGTGACCTTTCATCAGAGCTGGCAAAGGTTAGAAATATAATAGGTTTTAAGCAAATAAAGTGGGGGTGGGGTAAAATAGAACAAAAGGGAAGGACAGAGGGTCACAGAGAATAAATGACAAGGAGGTCATGGGGAAAAAGCAAAGAGTGTGTCAATGGTGTGGTGAAAGACAAAGCGTTAGTGCAGAGAGGGTGTGAAATTACAGAATAAGGAAAGCCCTAGCCAAAAACACAAACATGAAAAATAACAGTGGGCAGGCACATGGTAAAAAAAAATGATGAAACAAACTAAAATAAAATGAAATAAAAATAAAAAGTCAAATTAAAAATCAAAAAGGGGTGTAGGGAGTAATCATGCTCTGAAATTATTTAATTCAATGTCAGGTATAGGCAGCTGGGATCAAGCAAGTCCCTCGAGGAGTATAGGGGATGTAGGAGTACACTTAAGAAGGAATAAAAGCAAAATACTGCGGATGCTGGAAATCTGAAACAAAAACAAGAAATGCTGGAGTCACTCAGCAGGTCTGGCAGCATCTGTGGAAAGAGAAGCAGAGTTAACGTTTCGGGTCAGTGACCCTTCAACGTTAACTCTGCTTCTCTTTCCACAGATGCTGCCAGACCTGCTGAGTGACTCCAGCACTAAAGAAGGAAATTAGGAGGGCGAAAAGGGGCCATGAGATTTCCCTGGCAGATAAGATAAAGGAGAATCCTAAAAGATTCTATAAGTATATTAAAAGGGTAGCTAGGGAGAGAGTAGGTCCCCTTAAGGATCAGTGTGGTAATCTATGTGTGGAGCCACAGGAAATGGGCGAGGTCTTAAATGAATACTTCTCATCTGTATTTACCATGGAGAAGGAAATGGAAACTAGTGAGTTCAAGGGATGGAACAGCGATATCCTGGAGCATATCAGCATTATAAAGGAGGAAGTGTTGGAGGTTTTGACGCACATTAAGGTGGGTAAATCCACAGGGCCTGACCAGGTGTATCCTAGGATGCTATGGGAAGCAAGGGAGGAGATTGCTGGGGCCCTGGCAGAGATTTTTGTATCATTGTTAGCCACGGGTAAGGTACTGGAAGACTGGAGGATAACTAATGTTGTGCCTTTATTTAAGAAGGGCAGCAGGGATAAGCCAGGGAACTACAGGCCGGTGAGCCTTACATCAGTGGTGGGAAAGTTATTGGAAGGGATTCTGAGAGACAGGATTTATATGCTTTTGGAAAGGCAAGATCTGATTAGGGATAGCCAGCATGGCTTTGTGCATGGGAAATCATGTCTCACAAATTTGATTAAGTTTTTTGAGGAGGTGACCAAGAGAATTGACGAGGGCAGGGTGATGGACGTTGTCTACATGGACTTTAGCAAGGCCTTTGACAAGGCCCCGCATGGTAGGTTGGTCTGGGAGGTTCAAACACATGGTATCCAGGGTGAGCTAGCCAATTGGATACAAAATTGGATTGGTGATAGGAGGCAGAGGGTGGTAGTGGAGGGTTGCTTTTCAGATTGGAGGCCGGTGACCAGTGGTGTGCCGCAGCGATCGGTGCTGGGCCCTCTGTTGTTTGTCAAATACCTATTAATGACTTGGATGTGAATGCAGGGGGCATGATTAGTAAGTTTGCAGATGACACCAAAACTGGTGGTATAGTGGACAGTGAAGAAGGTTGTCTAAGGTTACAACAGGATATAGATAAAGTGGGCAAGGGGTTGGCAAATGGAATTTAATGCAGACAAGTGTGAAGTGATGCATTTTGGGAAGTTAAACCAGGGCAGGACATATACAGTGAATGGCAGGGCCCTGGGAAGTATCGTTGAGCAGAGAGACCTTGGGGTGCAAGTACATAGTTCCCTGAATGTGGCAACACAGGTAGACAGGGTGGTGAAGAAGGCATATGGCATGCTTGCCTTCATCAGCCAAGGCATTGAGTACAAGAGTTGGGACATCATGTTACAGTTGTACATAACGTTGGTTAGGCTGTATTTAGAGTACTGTGTGCAGTTCTGTTCGCCGCACTACAGGAAAGATGTGATTAAGCTAGAGAGGGTGCAGAAAAGATTCACAAGGATGTTGCCAGGTTTGGAGGGCTTGAGTTATAAAGAGAGATTGGATAGGCTAGGTCTGTTTTCCCTGGAGCGAAGGAGGCTGAGAGGGGACATGATAGAGGTATATAAAATTATGAGAGGCATAGATAGGGTAGATAGCCAGAGTCTGTTTCCCATGGTAGGGGTGAGACTAAAATTAGGGGGCATAGATTTAAGGTGAGAGGGAGGAGGTTTAAAGAGGATCAAAGGGGTAAATTTTTCACACAAAGAATAGTGGGTATCTGGAATGAGCTGCCTGAGGAGGTGGTGGAGGCAGGAACAGTAGCGACATTTAAGAGGCATCTGGACAGGTACTTGAATGAGAAAGGCATAGAGTGATATGGAATTAATGCAGGCAGGTGGGATTCGTATGATAGGCATTATGGTCGGCATGAAGGCTGTGGGCCGAAGGGCCTGTTTCTATGCTGTACGACGCTGACTCAATGTTCACTCCTGTCGACTGTATCATGCCTGATCAGTAAATGAGGTGCTGTTCCTTGAGCTTGCGTTGATGTTCACTGGAAAACTGGATCCTTGTTCCCATCCTACTCTGGCCCCCTCCCTCAACTCTTTTTCCGGTACATTGATGACTATATCAGTGCCGTTTCCTGCTCCCACCCCGAACTGGAAAAATTTATCAACTTTGTTTACAATTTCCTCACCTTTTACATGGTCCATCTCAGACACTTCCCTTCCCTTCCTCGACTTCTCTGTCTCCATCTCTGGGGATAGGCTGTCTACTAATATTCATTATAAACCCACTGTCTCCCACGGCTACCTTGACTACACTTCCTCACACCCTGTCTCCTGCAAGGACTCCATTCCACTCTCCCAGTTTCTCCATCTCTGCCGCAGCTGCTCTGATGAAGCAGCCTCCCACAACAGCGCTTCTGAAACGTCTTCCTTTTTCTTTAATCGACGATCCCCCCCCCCCCACTGCTGTTGACAGGGCCCTCAACCAGGGTCTGGCCCATTTCCCGTACCTCTGCCCTCACCACTTCCCCTCCCTCCCAGAACCATGACAGGGTTCCCCTTGTCCTCACTTTCCACCCCACCAGCCTCCACATCCAAAGGATCATCCTCTGCCATTTCTGCCACCTCCAGCGTGATGCCACTACCAAATACATCTTCCCCTCCCCTGTCAGCATTCTGAAAGGATCGTTCCCTCCGCAACACCCTGGTCCCATTATACAGCACAGAAACAGGCCCTTCAACCATCATGTCCCTGCCGGCTATTCTAATCCCATTTTCCAGCACTTGGCCCATAGCCTTGTATGCTATGGCATTTCAAGTGCTCATCTGGATACTTCTTAAATGTTGTGAGGGTTCCTGCCTCCACCACCCCTTCAGGAAGTGTGTGCCAAATTCTAACCAACAGCTTCCTTTTTGTTCTCTTTTGCCGCCCCCCCCCACTTTATTTGCTTAAAATCTATTACATTTCTAACCTTTGCCAGTTCTGACGAAAGGTCACAGACCTGAAACGTTAAATTTGCTTCTCTCTCCACAGATGCTGCCAGACATGCTGAGTATTTCCAGCACTTTTTGTTTTTATTTCAGATTTCTAGCATCTGCAGTATTTAACTTTTTTTAATCTCCAGGAATTTGCTGCAAGTAAACGGAACAAATAAAATTATAGGGACAATAAAAAAAATTACTTTGCCTACATTTTTACAAATGTGTTTTTAATGGGGAAAAAGGCTGTTTGACTGATGGTCAGAATCATCCAATCAGGTAATAAGAGCCAGATTACTTTCCAATTGGCTAGGAAGACAGGGCTTGGAAGGATGGACATGTGGAGCGACCAATGGCATGAGCCCGGGGGCGGGGTTGTTACAGTGAGAGGTCATGTGATTTAACCTCCAGGGATACATCCAAAACAGAGTTGGTTACCCTGACTACAGCAGTCGGGCGAACACAAATTGGAACGGAGGAAAATGTTGCTTGAATCGGTATTAAGCTCGTGTGAGTGTAAATATCTGCTGCAATACAATAGTTCACACACTATTAACAGATCATCTCTCAGATTGCTCACTGTCACAATGTCAGTACTGAGCTGAAAGTGAGCAAACAGGAGGACTGAGCAAAATTTGTTCATTAATTTCAAACAGCACTCATAACATCCCAATAAATACTGTGAACAATGGAGACAGTAACTCTGTGTCCCCTTACCTTGTACTTTTGAACCGCCACCTGTAGAGACAGAAACTTGTGAGTTGAATGTGCGGGAGAGTCGACACAACTGGCACAGACCAGAGTCTCATCCTCCTCACAGAACAACAGCAGCTTCTCATCGTGTTCCTCACAGTGAAACTGAGCCTCCTCCGGATTCAGGTTCAGCTCCAGCTGCCGAGCTGACTCGGAGAGATTGGCCAACACCCTGTTACTGGTGTAGTTTCTCCTGAGGAAAACTGTCTGACATTCCGGGCAGCACACAGCCTGACGCTGCTTTCCCCAACACTTCTGGATACAGGATTTACAGAAGTTGTGCTCACAGTCCAGTCTCACCGGCTCCACAAACAGGGAAAGGCAGATGGGGCAGGTTAAATCATTTTTCATGGGTTCACTGACGGCCATCTCAGTTTCTGCTCCTTATGCAGTCGCTCACTTTGCTTTCAGTTTCATTTCCTCCAGTTTATTATAAAACTCACTTCTTCATCTCTTAAAGGGGCATTGTGATCCGACAGAATTGTCTGGCAAATCATACTTCCTTTGAATGTCCAACATTTCAAATACAAAGGCACCTATATGCTTCTACCTGACGGTCGTGGATTAATGATACCAATCTGGGGAGCGGGCAGGAATTTGAACTGAGACTCCTATCGTGTCAACGACACAAAGTGAATCAAAACGATATCTCGACTACTGTTCTGGCAGAAATCGAATAATTTACACATTCACCGCATGTGGGAGAAACGCCACTTCTAGGAATTTGAGGATAACACATCCTCATCCGAGCATTGTTTCGACAGATTCCCCAGGGATTCCATGCAAGGGATCTCTTTTCCAAACTCATCCCACTGCCCCGGGCACTCCCCATAGCCCTGTATCAATCCCAAACGAATCCCAATGCCCCGCGCTCTCCCCATAGCCCTGTATCAATCCCAAACGAATCCCAATGCCCCGTGCTCTCCCCATAGCCCTGTATCAATCCCAAATGAATCCCAATGCCCCGCACTCTCCCCATAGCGCTGTATCAATCCCAAACTCATCCCACTGCCCCGGGCACTCCCCATAGCCCTGTATCAATCCCAAATGAATCCCAATGCCCCGCGCTCTCCCCATAGCCCTGTATCAATCCCAAACTAATCCCACTGCCCCGCACTCTCCCCATAGCCCTGCATCAATCCCAAACTAATCCAACTGCACTGCTCTCTCCCCATAGCCCTGTATCAATCCCAAACTCATCCCACTGCCCTGTTCTCTCCCCATAGCCCTGTATCAATCCCAAACTAATCCCACTGCCCTGTTCTCTCCCCATAGCCCTGTATCAATCCCAAACGAATCGCAATGCCCCGCGCTCTCCCCATAGCCCTGTATCAATCCCAAACTAATCCCACTGCCCTGTTCTCTCCCCATAGCCCTGTATCAATCCCAAACTAATCCCACTGCCCTGCTCTCTCCCCACAGCCCTGTATCAATCACAAACTAATCCCACTGCCCTGCTCTCTCCCCATAGCCCTGTATCAATCACAAACTAATCCCACTGCCCTGCTCTCTCCCCATAGCCCTGTATAAATCCCAAACTAATCCCACTGCCCTGCTCTCTCCCCATAGCCCTGTATCAATCCCAAACTAATCCCACTGCCCTGCTCTCTCCCCACAGCCCTGTATCAATCACAAACTAATCCCACTGCCTTGCTCTCTCCCCATAGCCCTGTATCAATCCCAAACTAATCCCACTGCCCTGCTCTCTCCCCACAGCCCTGTATCAATCACAAACTAATCCCACTGCCCTGCTCTCTCCCCATAGCCCTGTATAAATCCCAAACTAATCCCACTGCCCTGCTCTCTCCCCATAGCCCTGTATCAATCCCAAACTAATCCCACTGCCCTGCTCTCTCCCCACAGCCCTGTATCAATCACAAACTAATCCCACTGCCTTGCTCTCTCCCCATAGCCCTGTATCAATCCCAAACTAATTCCACTGCCCTGCTCTCTCCCCACAGCCCTGTATCAATCCCAAACTAATTCCACTGCCCTCCTCTCTCTGGTTCCAATCTGACAGCTTGGCCCCGCCCATCTGTCTATCTGCGGGTGACACGTGATCCGCCGCCATCTTGGTGAGGGAACCCGGGGTGAAATGACACTTGGCGCCACCAGGGGAGGGTGAGCGGCTGCGGGACGGCTTTGGGAGCTGGGAGGAAGGAGAGCAACCTGTCCTGTGTACTGGTTTGTGCTGGGTCTGGGCGAGGGCTGGGGATCTTCTCCCTTCGCTTCCTCCGGTCTGTCACTTAAAGCGGCAACGCATGTGGTGGCGTCCACCGCCAGCGGAATTTAAAAGGGGCAGTTCCGAAGAAGGGTCACTGACCCGAAACGTTAACTCTGCTTCTCTTTCCACAGATGCTGCCAGACCTGCTGAGTGATTCCAGCATTTCTTGTTTTTATTTCAGATTTCCAGCATCCGCAGTATTTTGCTTTTATTTAAAAGGGGCGGACGGTGCGTGGTGCGATGGACATGTGTTTTTCTGGTTCTGGACTGTTGGGGTTTTGCGCCGGGATGGGTGAGATAGAATAATGCGTGTAATGGGAGTGTAATATTGAGAGAGAAATATTTTTGGGTGAAAAGGAAAGGTTTGGGAGACGAGGGGTTATTGAGGGCGAGGCTTGAATAACAACAAGTGATTCTCTGGCTACAATGGATAGATGAGAATGGAACCAGGCAAGTGCAGACCTACCAACTGGATGACAGTGCAGAGGCGTTGGAGGAGGATGGTGTGGTTAATCATATCAAAGACTGTAGTCAGGATGAGGAGGGATTGATTTGCATATGAATTCCTATAACTTCTTGATACTTTGGTGTTTTTCAATATTGTTTGTACTCTTTGAATAAAATAACCTCTCTTGGAATTTGCATTTGTCACAGTCACAGTGACTTGGATCAGAGCTGTTTTGGTAGTGTGTTCGGGACAAAAATCTGATTGGAGGGACTCAAACATGGAATTCTAGGAAAGATTAGCACGGATTTGGGAGGTGATAACACATTCAAGGAGCTTGGAGAGGAAAGGGAGACTGGAGGTGAGGAGGGGGTTGATGACAGCAGATTTGAAGGGGAGGGGGCAAACAGCTGAAGAGAGAACCATCAACAATATCAACTAACATAGGGGCCAGGAAAGTAAGTTGAGTGGTCAGTTTAGTGGGAATAAGTTTGATGCATCAGAAAGTGGATCTCATGAACAAGATGAGCTCAGAGAGGAAATGAGGGGAAAAGGGAGAAAAACCAGATAAAGATACAAGATCAAAGCTCAGAACCATCGGGAATATTTGGTCCGGTGGGTTGAGGAATAGAGGGAAGTGGAGAGGTAGTTGAATAGATGGTGTCAAAGAAATTGTGAGCTCCTCGCATTTATTGTTGGAGGTGATGGTGGAGAGGCAGGGGAAGAGGTTGAAGAAGACAGTTTGTGGTGGAGGAGAGGAGCCAGGGGTTAAATTTGCATTCCAGGATGATTCTGCAATAGTGAGCACTTTTGGTCGAGGAGAGCAGGACCCAGTCGTGTTTTACGTGCTCCAGCGAGATCTGGCAGTGAATGGCTCAGCCAGTTGTCTGACATAAATGTTCAAGTCTGTGTCCCTTGGAATTAAGGGAGCAGCGATGAGAGCCATTCGGTGGAGTGACCAGGGTAAGAGAGAGTCGTTGTTTTGATGGGGATTAGGTGAAGGTCACTCTCACCTCAGCCCATCTTTTGAAACTTATTCCCCCTTAGGAACATAGGAACAGAATTAGGCCGTTCAGCCCCTCAATCCTGTTATGCCATTCAGTTAAACAATGGCTGATCTGTATCCTAACTCCATCTACCCACCTTGGTTCTCCAACTCTTCATACAAAAATGCCTAACAAAATCAGTCTGCATTTTGAAATATTCAATTGACCCCACAACCTCAACAACCTTTTTGGGGATCGAATTCCAAATTTTCACTCGCCTTAGTGTGAAATAAGTGCTTCCTCACATCACCCCTGAATGTCCTAGCTCTCATTTTAATGCTAAGCCCCCTTGTTCTGGACACTCTCACCAAAGGAAATAGTTTCCCTTGACCCCACATCACATCCTTTAATCATCTTAAACCACCTCAATTCAACCACCCCTTCGTCTTATATAACATGAAGAATACAAGTCTATGAACTCTGTCCTCATAATTTAACCTTTTTTTTTAATCTTCATTCACCTCACCATTGAGGCTTTCAGCTACCTAGGCCACTGTACACCGGAATTCCCATTCTACACCCCTCTGCCTCTCCACCCCCTCATCTTTTAAGATCCTCCTTAAAAACCCACTTTGTTGACCAAGTTTTTGATCCTATTTCCTTTGATTATATTTCTGTACTCCAGGGAGAATGCTGTCACTGAGACTGCCCTCAATGCAGCCCAGCCTCTACCAGTCATGGATGAGCTGGACATACAGCCAACCAAATCGGAACTCAGTGATGCCATTGATTCCCTAGCCAGCGGAAAAGCCCCTGGGAAGGACAGCATTACCCCTGAAATAATCAAGAGTGCCAAGCCTGCTATACTCTCAGCACTACATGAACTGCTATGCCTGTGCTGGGACGAGGGAGCAGTACCCCAGGACATGCGCGATGCCAACATCATCACCCTCTATAAAAACAAAGGTGACCGCGGTGACTGCAACAACTACCGTGGAATCTCCCTGCTCAGCATAGTGGGGAAAGTCTTTGCTCGAGTCGCTCTGAACAGGCTCCAGAAGCTGGCCGAGCGCGTCTACCCTGAGGCACAGTGTGGCTTTCGTGCAGAGAGATCGACTATTGACATGCTGTTCTCCCTTCGTCAGATACAGGAGAAATGCCGTGAACAACAGATGCCCCTCTACATTGCTTTCATTGATCTCACCAAAGCCTTTGACCTCGTCAGCAGACGTGGTCTCTTCAGACTACTAGAAAAGATCGGATGTCCACCAAAGCTACTAAGTATCATCACCTCATTCCATGACAATATGAAAGGCACAATTCAACATGGTGGCTCCTCATCAGAGCCCTTTCCTATCCTGAGTGGTGTGAAACAGGGCTGTGTTCTCGCACCCACACTTTTTGGGATTTTCTTCTCCCTGCTGCTTTCACATGCGTTCAAATCCTCTGAAGAAGGAATTTTCCTCCACACAAGATCAGGGGGCAGGTTGTTCAACCTTGCCCGTCTAAGAGCGAAGTCCAAAGTACGGAAAGTCCTCATCAGAGAACTCCTCTTTGCTGACGATGCTGCTTTAACATCTCACACTGAAGAATGCCTGCAGAGTCTCATCGACAGGTTTGCGTCTGCCTGCAATGAATTTGGCCTAACCATCAGCCTCAAGAAAACGAACATCATGGGGCAGGATGTCAGAAATGCTCCATCCATCAATATTGGCGACCACGCTCTGGAAGTGGTTCAAGAGTTCACCTACCTAGGCTCAACTATCACCAGTAACCTGTCTCTAGATGCAGAAATCAACAAGCGCATGGGTAAGGCTTCCACTGCTATGTCCAGACTGGCCAAGAGAGTGTGGGAAAATGGCGCACTGACACGGAACACAAAAGTCCGAGTGTATCAGGCCTGTGTCCTCAGTACCTTGCTCTACGGCAGCGAGACCTGGACAACGTATGCCAGCCAAGAGCGACGTCTCAATTCATTCCATCTTCGCTGCCTTCGGAGAATACTTGGCATCAGGTGGCAGGACTATATCTCCAACACAGAAGTCCTTGAAGCGGCCAACACCCCCAGCTTATACACACTACTGAGTCAGCGGCGCTTGAGATGGCTTGGCCATGTGAGCCGCATGGAAGATGGCAGGATCCCCAAAGACACATTGTACAGCGAGCTCGCCACTGGTATCAGACCCACCGGCCGTCCATGTCTCCGTTATAAAGACGTCTGCAAACGCGACATGAAATCGTGTGACATTGATCACAAGTCGTGGGAGTCAGTTGCCAGCATTCGCCAGAGCTGGCGGGCAGCCATAAAGACAGGGCTAAATTGTGGCGAGTCGAAGAGACTTAGTAGTTGGCAGGAAAAAAGACAGAGGCGCAAGGGGAGAGCCAACTGTGCAACAGCCCCAACAAACAAATTTCTCTGCAGCACCTGTGGAAGAGCCTGTCACTCCAGAATTGGCCTTTATAGCCACTCCAGGCGCTGCTTCACAAACCACTGACCACCTCCAGGCGCGTATCCATTGTCTCTCGAGATAAGGAGGCCCAAAAGAAAGAATATTTCTGTGGAAAGCCTTGGGCTGTTTTACTATAACTAACAGTGCTATATAAATATAAGTTGTTTGTAGCCACATGATTCATAAAGACAAAACCTGCAGAAAGATGAGCAGTTGTCCTGGATCTAGAACAGGACGTCTGGAGGGCAGGTTACAAGGGAAAACTGCAGGAAAAGACTCAGATGATCAACGACATTGGGTAAATGACGTGGGGAGAAATAATACAGGGACCTGAACATGCAGTTACCCAAAGATGACCTTGAAATTCAGTGATAGGAGATGTGTTGGTTCACATGTACAGTTACAAGAGGTCAATGTGAGCCATTTCTGTTCTTCCTGTCATTGCTGAGTTTTGCTAATTCCTTGTGCTGCTTTATTTTGCTTGACTGGACTCGTGGCTTTAGGGTTTGATTCCAATGGTCTGATTATGTCCAGGAGAGACACTGCCATGTGACAAAGATTAAATTACTTATGTAGAAACAAGTGAAATATGCTGCTGTTAAATAGAAATATGTTGAGAGGGTGGAAGCTTCAGATCCTGCAGAGCTCGGGAAACTGGTGTGTCACCTCTGGATCTGAATTCAGCCCAGGTGAAGGGTGGAAATCTGGCCTGGTGTAATGTGGCAGTGGTCAGTCCTGAATGGATGGTTTCACTGCTCCGAATGGTTCCTAATTGAGCAGTAATTGTATAAACTCAGCAGCCTGGCTCTGAGAGGTTACACGAGTACTGGTGTGGCTAGTGACACACTGTCACCGTGTGCACATCCTCTCCTGACTGAACTGGTCACCAAGGCCTTTCCTGACATAGGAGAACCTGGCAAAAGATATTCTCAGCTTTGATGATGATAAATTAAACCTGGCACGCACACGAAGGGACTGAAGGGGGTGGGAGTGTCGTAGCTGTGGGGTTAGTCACAGGGTGTTCACTGATTTGCTTGTTTTATTCAGTTTTGGTAGATTGATCCTGTTTGAATCCTTTGGGAAAAATGGTCACCATGGAAACACTGCAATGTTGACCAATGATCAGCCTGCACCACCTGAAACCCCCAGAGTGAGTCAGGAAGTTCCTGCCTTTCAGGATGGGGACGGCCTTCACTGTGTTGAATGTGGGAAGTGGTTCTGCTGTGCCTGCCGAATGGACGCTCGCCTGCGAGTTCAGACGGGAGAGAAACCATTTCGGTTTAAAGTCTGTCAAAAGAGACTGCCCACCTCGTCGAAGCTGGTGATACATCAACACACTCACACCGCAGAGAAACCATTTTCTTGCCAAGTGTGTCAGAGGAGATTCTACACATCATGTGAGCTGACAGTTCACCACCAACCCAGACTGGAGAGAAACTCTTTGAATGTGATGTGTATAAGAAAAGGGTTTATAGCTCCAATAACGTTTTACAGCATCAGCAAACTCACAGCGGAGATAAACCATTTAAATGTACAGTGTCTAACAAGAGATTACACACCTCCTATAACTTGAAGGTGCATCAGTGAACCTTCACTGGAGGAGAAGCAGTTTGAATGTCCCCGGTGTGCCAAGTGGTTTATTTGGTCTTGCTCCTTGGTTGATCATCAGCAAATCCACACTGGAGAGAAACTATTCAAATGCACAGTGTGCACAAAGCAGTTTAGGAAGTCTGCTTACTTGACAGCTCATCAGCAGGTTCACACTGGGGAGAAAGCGTTTGAATGCTCTGTGTGTGCAAAGTGTTTTAACTTATCCAATATCTTGCTGCAGCATCAGAGAATCCACACTGAAGAGAAACCATTTGAATGTAGTGTGTGCAGAAAGAAATTTGACATGTCCAGCCACTTGATAAATCATCAGTGAACGCACACTGGGGAAAAGCCATTCGAATATATTTTGTGTGCAAAGCACTTTCAGCAATCCAGCCACGTAATAGATCATCAGCGAACCCACACTGGAGAGAAACCGTTTGAATGCACTGTGTGCACAAAGCAGTTTGACTCCTCCATTCATTTGATGCAGCACCAGAGAACCCACACCAGGGAGAAGCCATTGTCAGGCAGGCACCCCACCTGCCAAGAATGAGTCACATATTTTGCCACATGAATATTAAAATGTAAAATTGTTGCTGGGAAGAAAAGAAGGCCTATTCCAAGGGGTTGCCAAGCCCCTGACTTGGAAAGGACAAAGGGGCCACTCCCTGCTCCAGTTTAATCCACAATGGATATTTGATTACCAGACTTTGAAGGTGGAGAGGCTAACATTCCAGGTTAACTGCTAAGATGGCCGAATACACAAACAGATGTGGTCAGACCAGTTTAGTCACATGACTAACTGGCTGTTGGAGTTATTTGAATTTGCCACAGAGAATTTGAAGGCAGAAAGCTCTTTACTCCTGGACTGAGAACATCTCTCTGCTGTCTGTTCCCATCTCTTGCTCACGGAACTGAAGACCCATTGAAGACACATGAACCCCAAGAGAGAAAATGCTGCTACAGTGAACAAGGTTTAAGAAGAATACTGGGCCCCAATGAAAAGCAAGAGGACCTACAAAAGGACTACAGTGAGCTCGAAGCACAGTAACAAGAAACTCTGCTGATATTGCCTCAAACCTCTCTATTTTTCTTCTCTTTTCTGTCTATATTTGCATGTACGTATCACATATGCACGCGAGCGTGGGGCGCAGTGTGTATCCATAGGGGTAACCATATTAGAGTTTAAGTTTTAATAAATTTCACTTTTCTTCCTTCAGCCTAAGAAGGCCTATTTGTGCTCATTTCTTTGCCATTTAATTGGGAAAGCGATGAACAAGGATTCACCAAAGGGGGAGCTCAAAGTATAGTGTGTTTAAAATTAAACCCTGTTACACTAAGACCAGGTGAAGGCTGAAAGAGACTCCGAGACACCTTTCTCACGTGGTCATAACACTGTTCAGATGCACCAAGTGCTCGAAGCAGTTTAATTCATCCAGTTGTTTGCTGCAACATCAGCAAATCCATAGTGAGGAGGCCACTTGACCTGTTCTGTGTTGTGAGATACAATTTGAGACGTCTGGTTGTCTGTCACACCAGTGAACTGACACCAGAGAGAAAGTGTTGAATGCACTGGGTTCACAACTGTCCCTGTTTCACTAAGATTCACATGGTGAAAGCAACTAAAAACAGTTGAGGTTTGCAGTTGGTCAGTCTTTAGAATGGCCTCTTTTGCTGCAGTATCTGTGCCAATGAAGTTGATTATATCACTGCTCACAATCTCCGAACACCCTATCACACTTTCCCCGGTGAATGACAGAATTGTTGACTAACAGCACTGCATTTCTCCAAGGGAATGTGTAATTAGAAGAGCGTCATAGAAATTCTAGCACCGGCAGAGTAGGCCATCTGGCTCATTGTACCCTGTTAGCTCTGTAACTGGAACCCTGTCACTCCAATCCTGAATTCTTTTTTTCCCAAGTGTCCACGTTACGCATTTGCAGAAAGCGTTTTGGCCGTGTGGTTGACAGTGTGGAGGAGAGCTTTCGACTGTAGAAAGATATGGATGGCCTGGTCAGTTGGGCTGGAAAGTGGAATTCAATCCGGAGAAGTGTGAGGTAATGCATTTTGTGAAGTGCAGCAAGGCAAGGGAATATTCAATAAATAGGAGGATACTGATTGGTGTGGAGGAACAGAGGGACTTTGGAGTGTATGTCCCACTGATCCTTAAAGGTAGCAGAATAGGTCAATCAGGTGGTTAAGAAGGCGTATAGCACGCTTTCCTTTATTAGCCGAGGCATAGACTATAAGAGCAGGGAGGTTATGCTGGTACTGTATTCAACACTCATTAGACCACAGCTAGAGTACTGTGTACTGTCCTGGTCAACAGTTATAGGATAGGTGTGATTGCCCTGGAGAGGGTACAGAGGAGATTTACAGGAGATATTGCCAGAACTGGAAAATATTGGTCAGGGGTCCTCCTCTGAGCACTGTCTCCGGTTAGAGAGGGGGATTGGTCAGGGGCCCTGCTCCGATCACTGTCCCCGGGTTAGAGGGATTGGTCAGGGGTCCTGCTCCGATCACTGACCTTGGGTTAGAGAGAGGGATTGGTCAGGGGTCCTGCTCCGATCACTGACCTTGGGTTAGAGAGAGGGATTTGTCAGGGGTCCTGCTCCGATCATTGTCCTTGGGTTAGAGAGAGGGATTGGTCAGGGGTCCTGCTCCGATCACTGACCTTGGGTTAGAGAGAGGGATTGGTCAGGGGGCCTGCTCCGATCACTGACCTTTGGTTAGAGAGAGGGATTGGTCAGGTGTCCTGCTCCGATCACTTGTCCCCGGTTAGAGAGGGGGATTGGTCAGGGGTCCTGCTCACTGAATCGGGACAAAAGGCGCCATTTAATGTTATTGTTCAATATCAGGAAATACCTTTTGATGCCAACATAATTAAAATAATCTATTTAACTTGTGGCTGCTAAGAATCTTCTGGCACAAACCTTGGCTTCATGAAGAGACTGTTTTATTAAATAGCAGAATAATTAGAATTATACAATTATGTACAACTGATGCACAATCTAGAATTGTTTTAACGGCACAAAAACACCATTTCCCTTCAAAAATGCATGCCCTTTTCTAAAAACAAAGGCCCACCCCAGACTAACCCCTTATCAAAAGTTTTATTTGTGCTCATGATTAACTTCAACTTGCCGAGGCGCTCGAAATATCTCAGTATTCCTGGGTTGTGGTGTAGCTCGTGGTATGCAGTCAGGTTCAGTGCAGGATCTTCAGCTGGTCTGCAGTCAGGTTATGTGCAGGATCTTCAGCTGGTCTGCAGTCAGGTTATGTGCAGGATCTTCAGCTGCTCTGCAGTCAGGTTATGTGCAGGATCTTCAGCTGGTCTGCAGTCAGGTTATGTGCAGGATCCTCAGCTGGTCTGCAGTCAGGTTAAGTGCAGGATCTTCAGCTGGTCTGCAGTCAGGTGAAGTGCAGGATCTTCAGCTGGTCTGCAGTCAGGTTATGTGCAGGATCTTCAGCTGGTCTGCAGTCAGGTTATGTGCAGGATCCTCAGCTGGTCTGCAGTCAGGTTATGTGCAGGATCTTCAGCTGGTCTGCAGTCAGGTTATGTGCAAGATCTTCAGCTGGTCTGCAGTCAGGTTATGTGCAGGATCTTCAGCTGGTCTGCAGTCAGGTTATGTGTAAGATCTTCAGCTGGTCTGCAGTCAGGATAAGTGCAGGATCTTCAGCTGGTCTGCAGTCAGGTTAAGTGCAGGATTTTCAGCTGGTCTGCAGTCAGGTTATGTGCAGGATTTTCAGCTGGTCTGCAGTCAGGTTAAGTGCAGGATTTTCAGCTGGTCTGCAGTCAGGTTATGTGCAGGATCTTCAGCTGGTCTGCAGTCAGGTTATGTGCAAGATCTTCAGCTGGTCTGCAGTCAGGTTATGTGCAGGATCTTCAGCTGGTCTGCAGTCAGGATAAGTGCAGGATCTTCAGCTGGTCTGCAGTCAGGTTAAGTGCAGGATTTTCAGCTGGTCTGCAGTCAGGTTATGTGCAGGATTTTCAGCTGGTCTGCAGTCAGGTTAAGTGCAGGATTTTCAGCTGGTCTGCAGTCAGGTTATGTGCAGGATCTTCAGCTGGTCTGCAGTCAGGTTATGTGCAGGATCTTCAGCTGGTCTGCAGTCAGGTTCAGTGCAGGATCTTCAGCTGGTCTGCAGTCACGTTATGTGCAGGCTCTTCAGCTGGTCTGCAGTCAGATTATGTGCAGAATCTTCAGCTGGTCTGCAGTCAGGTTATGTGCAGGATCTTCAGCTGGTCTGCAGTCAGGTTATGTGCAGGATCTTCAGCTGGTCTTCAGTTAGGTTATGTGCAGGATCTTCAGCTGGTCTGCAGTCAGGTTATGTGCAGGATCTTCAGCTGGTCTTCAGTCAGGTTATGTGCAGGATCTTCAGCTGGTCTGCAGTCAGGTTCAGTGCAGGATCTTCAGCTGGTCTGCAGTCACGTTATGTGCAGGATCTTCAGCTGGTCTGCAGTCAGATTATGTGCAGGATCTTCAGCTGGTCTTCAGTCAGGTTATGTGCAGGATCTTCAGCTGGTCTGCAGTCAGATTATGTGCAGGATCTTCAGCTGGTCTGCAGTCAGGTTCAGTGCAGGATCTTCAGCTGGTCTGCAGTCACGTTATGTGCAGGATCTTCAGCTGGTCTGCAGTCAGATTATGTGCAGGATCTTCAGCTGGTCTTCAGTCAGGTTATGTGCAGGATCTTCAGCTGGTCTGCAGTCAGGTTATGTGCAGGATCTTCAGCTGGTCTGCAGTCAGGTTAAGTGCAGGATTTTCAGCTGGTCTGCAGTCAGGTTAAGCGCAGGCTCTTCAGCTGGTCTGCAGTCAGGTTATGTGCAGGATCTTCAGCTGGTCTGCAGTCAGGTTATGTGCAGGATCTTCAGCTGGTCTGCAGTCAGGTTATGTGCAGGATCTTCAGCTGGTCTGCAGTCAGGTTATGTGCAGGATCTTCAGCTGGTCTGCAGTCAGGTTATGTGCAGGATCTTCAGCTGGTCTGCAGTCAGGTTATGTGCAGGATCTTCAGCTGGTCTGCAGTCAGGTTATGTGCAGGATCTTCAGCTGGTCTGCAGTCAGGTTATGTGCAGGATCTTCAGCTGGTCTGCAGTCAGGTTAAGTGCAGGATCTTCAGCTGGTCTTCAGTCAGGTTATGTGCAGGATCTTCAGCTGGTCTTCAGTCAGGTTATGTGCAGGATCTTCAGCTGGTCTGCAGTCAGGTTAAGTGCAGGATCTTCAGCTGGTCTGCAGTCAGGTTAAGTGCAGGATCTTCAGCTGGTCTGCAGTCAGGTTAAGTGCAGGATCTTCAGCTGGTCTGCAGTCAGGTTATGTGCAGGATCTTCAGCTGGTCTTCAGTCAGGTTATGTGCAGGATCTTCAGCTGGTCTGCAGTCAGATTATGTGCAGGATCTTCAGCTGGTCTGCAGTCAGGTTATGTGCAGGATTTTCAGCTGGTCTGCAGTCAGGTTAAGTGCAGGATTTTCAGCTGGTCTGCAGTCAGGTTAAGCGCAGGCTCTTCAGCTGGTCTGCAGTCAGGTTATGTGCAGGATCTTCAGCTGGTCTGCAGTCAGGTTAAGCACAGGCTCTTCAGCTGGTCTGCAGTCAGGTTATGTGCAGGATCTTCAGCTGAGTATATGTATTTTTACTGTGTGTGAACAGTGCAGTGTGTCTCCAGGATCACATTGCTCCAGTTTCCTGACAGCAAACAGCGTTCCTGGATTCACAAAGAGCAGCAGGGCCTCTCCCGGTGGAATGACCAGGACTGAAGAGTTGCAGATTGGATAGCTGGTGTAAAGCGAGCAGGAGCTCACATTGGGGACCTCTTTAATTTGCACAGTAACACACGTCCCAGTTTGTGATCACAGCCCAAGAGCTCAGAGCCAGGAACATGTACAGTTCACCAGCCCAACACTCTCAACCCTATCATTTATTGCCAAGACCCTTTCCCAGTGCTGTTTCCTGCTGTGTCTCCAAGTTCGTGTGTGATATTTGCAATATTCACTCAGCAGTGGACATATTCTCTCTGTACTCTGACACATCAGTTTGGGAATCTACAGTTCAAAATGCCGCAGTTTAAGAGGAGCAGCATTTTTACCCTTAAAATATGATCCAGGATAGAAAAAAGGAAAGAGTTTCTCAGTGAATGTGTCAGTGAAAGTGTACAGAATGGACAGATCATCAGCGTTGTAAAAGGTCACCTCTCCTCCCTCATAGTCCAGGTAAACTCCGATGGTCCTGGGGTTCACACGTGGAGTCAGTAGGATGTGTCTGGTTTCAGTGACTGCATAGACACATTCATTGCTCAGCCACACAGTCCAGTAACCATGATTAGGCCCCAGCTTTATCGTTCCCTTCCGGTTAATTGACTCTCTGGCCACACCCAATGCCCACTCAGTCTTGTTCCTGACCTCGACCTCCCTGTAGTGTTTCCCTGATGTGAATCCTTGTGATCCCAGGATACATGGAACCCTGCCAAATCTCTCCGGGCTATCAGGGAGCTGCAATGCAGTGTCACTGTGTCTCACAGTGCAATTGTTAGACAGGATGAGATAACAACTCGCTGTGTTTGGGTCCAGGGTCAGTGAGGCTGGGACTGGGGAATAAAAATAACATCATGTAAAATATTTTAAACAGAGGAAACTGAATTGAAACAGGTTACTTACTATCTGATGTCTTTACTACTGGACTTGGCAATCAGCTCATATACGTAAATATCAGTAAATATTACAGACTGAGTACAGTGTACAGTTAGATATATTCCCAGACTTCAGTGTGCACAGTGAACAGATATTACAAACTGGGTACAATGTACAGTTAGATAATACTCTAGACTCCAGTATATAGAAAACAGATGTTACAGACTAGGTACAGTGCACAGTTAGATTTAACTAGACCCCAATAAAGACAGTGAACAGATGATACAGGATCTCAGTCTGATCATTGTCCAGTTGTCCTGGGTAAGAAAGGAACACAATCAACTCGGTGTCCCAGTCTGATCACTGTCCAGTGAGTCCTACTGAAAAGTGTGTGTGTCTGAAAATGAAATAAGATGATGTTCTGATGCCCTCGTGCTTGAATCACTCAATCTACGGTCTCACATCAAGAATGGCCCCTTGAGTGAGGTCCCTGATGGTGCTGTTCCCCTCTGATCTGTACCCAGTAACTGGCAGTACCTTCAGGAGAGGGGGAAGAGGGCAGGAAACTACAGAAAGTGGACACAAAGCTGTGGAGTTTCTTACCTGGAGAGATGATCTGTTTCATTTCTTTCCACACTGCGTAGAGTAATGGGCCTCGAAATACTGCGTATTTCATCCTTGGAAACACCAGTATCTCTTCATCTTCACCTCTCTCTGCTCCTTCATCTTCCTCACCTTTGTCCAGGTACCTGTTTCAATGGGATTGGTTTAATCATTCACTACAGGATGCAAACTGTGATCACAGTGTCAGACCGTGTGTGAATTTGAATTGGATGCTCACCTTTCTCTCAATCGTTTCAGCTCCTGCAAGACAGAGAATCAGAAACATGTTAATAAATATACAGTGCTGTTCAGAATGTGTTTTAATGATATCATCAGTTGTTTTAATAAAATGTGAATGGATCTGTGTGGAGTTTTCACTGACGGGTACCAGTGCTGTGATAGCATGTCAGTTACCCCTGGAGTACACTCGACAGTATTTCCTTTGCTGCTGAAGATTTTGGAGGTTCACTGATCAGTTCCTTTTATTTCTAGTCTCTATTTTCCCAGTAACTCAGAGCCTGTCTCAGGTCTGTTTCCCTGAGCTGAGGACGGTGATGTTATTCCTGACCTCCGAATCCCTCAATAGGGAGATAACAGTTTATTCACCAGCTCCTGGGCACTTCCAGACAGCTCTGGGGAAACATGCACCTGTGTATCAGACAAGAACAGGCTTATTGTGATGCCCACACAGTCAAACAGCCTCCTACTCACTGTTTGCATGGGTATCACACATGGGACTGAATCCCAATATGTCACTGCTCTCAGGACTAGTACACATGGGACTGAACCCCAGTATGTCACTGCTCTCAGGACTGATACACATGGGACTGAACCCCAATATGTCACTGCTTTCAGGACTAGTACACATGGGACTGAACCCCAGTATGTCACTGCTTTCAGGACTGATACACATGGGACTGAACGCCAATATGTCACTGCTTTCAGGACTAGTACACATGGGACTGAACCCCAATATGTCACTGCTGTCAGGGCTAGTACACATGGGACTGAGCCCCAATATGTCACTGCTCTCAGGGCTTGTACAATGGAACTGAATCCCAATATGTCACTGCTCTTAGGGCTAGTACACATGGGACTGAGCCCCAATATGTCACTGCTCTCAGGGCTTGTACAATGGAACTGAATCCCAATATGTCACTGCTCTCAGGACTAGTACACATGGGACTGAACCCCAATATGTCACTGCTGTCAGGACTAGTACACATGGGACTGAGCCCCAATATGTCACTGCTGTCAGGACTAGTACACATGGGACTGAACCCCAATATGTCACTGCTCTCAGGACTAGTACACATGGGACTGAGCCCCAATATGTCACTGCTGTCAGGACTAGTACACATGGGACTGAACCCCAATATGTCACTGCTCTTAGGGCTAGTACACATGGGACTGAACCCCAATATGTCACTGCTGTCAGGACTAGTACACATGGGACTGAACCCCAATATGTCACTGCTTTCAGGACTAGTACACATGGGACTGAACCCCAATATGTCACTGCTGTCAGGACTAGTACACATGGGACTGAACCCCAATATGTCACTGCTGTCAGGACTAGTACACATGGGACTGAACCCCAATATGTCACTGCTTTCAGGACTAGTACACATGGGACTGAACCCCAATATGTCACTGCTCTCAGGACTGATACACATGGGACTGAGCCCCAATATGTCACTGCTCTCAGGGCTTGTACAATGGAACTGAATCCCAATATGTCACTGCTCTTAGGGCTAGTACACATGGGACTGAGCCCCAATATGTCACTGCTCTCAGGGCTTGTACAATGGAACTGAATCCCAATATGTCACTGCTCTCAGGACTAGTACACATGGGACTGAACCCCAATATGTCACTGCTCTCAGGACTAGTACACATGGGACTGAACCCCAATATGTCACTGCTCTTAGGGCTAGTACACATGGGACTGAACCCCAATATGTCACTGCTGTCAGGACTAGTACACATGGGACTGAACCCCAATATGTCACTGCTGTCAGGACTAGTACACATGGGACTGAACCCCAATATGTCACTGCTGTCAGGACTAGTACACATGGGACTGAACCCCAATATGTCACTGCTTTCAGGACTAGTACACATGGGACTGAACCCCAATATGTCACTGCTGTCAGGACTAGTACACATGGGACTGAGCCCCAATATGTCACTGCTGTCAGGACTAGTACACATGGGACTGAACCCCAATATGTCACTGCTCTTAGGGCTAGTACACATGGGACTGAACCCCAATATGTCACTGCTGTCAGGACTAGTACACATGGGACTGAACCCCAATATGTCACTGCTTTCAGGACTAGTACACATGGGACTGAACCCCAATATGTCACTGCTGTCAGGACTAGTACACATGGGACTGAACCCCAATATGTCACTGCTTTCAGGACTAGTACACATGGGACTGAACCCCAATATGTCACTGCTTTCAGGACTAGTACACATGGGACTGAACCCCAATATGTCACTGCTGTCAGGACTAGTACACATGGGACTGAACCCCAATATGTCACTGCTGTCAGGACTAGTACACATGGGACTGAACCCCAATATGTCACTGCTTTCAGGACTAGTACACATGGGACTGAACCCCAATATGTCACTGCTGTCAGGACTAGTACACATGGGACTGAACCCCAATATGTCACTGCTGTCAGGACTAGTACACATGGGACTGAACCCCAATATGTCACTGCTGTCAGGACTAGTACACATGGGACTGAACCCCAATATGTCACTGCTGTCAGGACTAGTACACATGGGACTGAGCCCCAATATGTCACTGCTCTCAGGGCTTGTACAATGGGACTGAATCCCAATATGTCACTGCTGTCAGGACTAGTACACATGGGACTGAACCCCAACATGTCACAGGCAAGAAGTGGGGAAAATTAAGGAGCCATGTCACAAATACTCAATGAGGAAACCTCAGTAACCTGTAGGAGATATTCAGAATGTGAGTTCACAGGATATTGACGAGTCAGGGAAACCATTCCACCCATCAATTCTTCCATCTGAACAGGCTATCAGCACTCCCCCACATTGCATCATCTGATTGGTTCCTCTCCTAATACGAACATATGAATTAGGAGGAGGCCATTCAGCCCTTTCGATTCTGCTCTGCCATTTAATACAATCATGGCTGATCTGATTGTGGCCTCAACTCCACTTTCCTGCCCACCCCAATATCCTTTGACTCCCTTGTTAGTCAAGAATTTATCTACCTCTGCCTTAAAAATTTTCAATGACCCTGCTATCCTGTGGCTCATTCCATGTATTCCTCACTGTTGTAAGAGATAAACTTCCTAATATCAGTCCCAAAATTACATTTCCCAGATTCACTTGTCCAACAATTAAAGTTGGATTCTGACTTTCCTTCACCATCCTGTTTAATCTCCGTTCCACCTGAATAAAACCACCTCTCTGACACTTATTTTGACATTGGGTGATTATGTAACATGGGTGATATTGGCTCGGCCTCCCGTAAACACTTCTCTCCATTTCTGTTTCTATTGAGGTTATATTGGGAGATGTGTTCACTGGGTAACTGAGCTGATATCACACGGTTTACTCTCTCAATATTCCCTCCTCCTTTGCAAAGTGAAGCATTTCTCTCCAGTCTTTCCTTGTGGCTGAGAATGCTGACACTGGGAATTAGCCTCACCGCTCTGCTCTGCACTGCCTCACTCCACGGTTACTAGAGCTAAACACATTATTATCTCAAATGACATAGAGTCTACAGCACAGCAACAGCCCTGCAGCCCAAGTGGTTTAGGCTGGTGTCTGTGCTCCACACGAACCTCCTCTCACCCCTCTTCATCTAACTTCATCAACATTAGCTTCTTTTCTCACTCATGTGTTTATCCAGCTTCCCTTTAAATGTATCTACATTATTTTCCTCAACTCCAAATGTGGTTTAACCCAGGTTCTGCACAGGTTTAAATGTGTGTGTGTGTCCATTGACAGGAAAGGAAAATTCGGCAGAATGTAAAACCAGCTTCTGATACACTATCGCCCATTTTGTGCTGTCTCCCCAGGGGAATTTACATCTTTCTGTCTGTGGAACCACCTGCTAATGACCTTCAACCCTACAGTTTGTCTTGGTTGGGTCTGGTTTCCTCCAAACCCTTTCCCCATGTATTTAGCTTGATTTCTGATTGCTGCCTCAATGTTCCTCAGAAATCTCTTTATCTTTCCTTAGTTTAGGTGCAGCCCAGCTCTTTCCCACACCTTTACTGGACTTTTTACTCTGGTTCCAGTTATACTGCAGCCAGTTTGAGGAGCTGACAGTGTGGGATAGCCTCCTTGACACTGAGAACTCAATCCTGATGGATACCTCTTTGTCCTCAGTTATACTGCACATTGCATTGTTGTGATGTGGTTTGAGCCCTATTATTAAATGCTGTTTACACTCACACCGACAGCTTGGGGATTGGATTGTAACGGGTCACCTTGAGAAAAGAGATACTGTCTTGCTGATCGATGTCTACACAAAGCTTCAATATGTTCTCCTCAAGTGATGCCAATTCCTGTTCAATTCCTTTCAGGTTCTTCTCCATTGGTCGCAGATCTTCCTCCTTTTGCCTCCGCAGCCCTTCGATTAAATTTTTCTCCTTTTCTTCAAGATATCGATGAATTTTGGCAAATTGTGCAGAGATATCTTGTTCCAGGGATGCTGTGAGTTCCTAAGATGGTGAGAGATCATTTAAGCAGTGGGTTGTTAAAGGGTCACAGTGTTTAAAGGTAACAAGAGTAATACTCACACTCAGTTCTGAAATCCTCCTCTCCTGCTGCTCTTTTAATTCACTTTTACTTTTCTTTTCATCCTCCATGGAATCCAAGGACAATTTCAGCTGGTCCTAGAAATGGAATCAGATCTCACTGTAATCCATTGCAATGTCTGGTATTGTATTCACAAACTGTGGAGACAGGTGTTCAGGGAATGTTACATGTGACACTAGTGTGTACCCCTTTCTTAACAAAGGAAAATTGAAAAGTATTCAATTAGACCAGGTACAGCTTCAAAGCAACTACTGGTTTATTTTATAGAAAATATAGAAATGTGTTTGATAGATAGGTGCAGGGAAGATGTTTCCACTTTTCAGGAAAGCAAAATTAGGAAATTAGGAGTGCAGTAACATCATGGTTATGTTACTGGATGAGTAATCCAGAGGCCTGGACGAAAGGTGCAGAGATGTGAGTTTAAATCCCATCATGGCAGCTGGGGAATTTAAATTCAGTTAAATACATCTGGAATAAAAAAAACTCTATCAGTAATGGTGACCAAGAAACATAAGAACATAAGAAATCGGAGCAGAAGGAGACTATATGGCTCCTCAAGGTGCTCCACTCTTTATTAAGCTCATGGCCACTATCTCTCCCTACCCCCATTTCCCTTAATTAGAGACAGACATCGAGCAATCTCATCCTTAAAGATACTCAACGACTGAGTTTCCACAACCCTCTGGGGTAGAGAATTCCAAATATTCACAACCCTCTGAGTGAAGACATTTCTCCTCATCTCAATCTGAAATGTCCATCCCCTTATCCTGAGACTATGCCCTCTAGTTCTAGACTCTCCAGCCAGGAGAAACAACCTCTCAGCATCTATCCTGTCCAGCACTCTCAGCTGTTTGCTGATGATTGCACAATGTTCAGCACCATTCGCGACAACTCAGATACTGAGGCAGTCCGTGTCCATATGCAGTGAGACCTGGACAACATTCAGGCTTGGGATGATAAGTGGCAAGTTATATTCATGCCACACGAGTGCCAGGCTGTGATCACCTCCAACAAGAGAGAATCCAACCATCTCTCCTTGACATTCAATGGCAATACCATCAGTGAATCCCCCATTATCAACAGCCTGGGGGTTACCATTGATCAGAAACTGAACTGGAGTAGCTATATAAATAACATAGCTACAAGAGCAGGCTAGAGGCTAGGAATCCTGTGGCTAGTAACTCACCTCCTGACTCCCCAAAGCCTGTCCAGCATCTACAAGGCACAAGTTATGTGTGATGGAATATTTTCCACTTGCCTGGATGAGTGCAGCGCCAACAATACTCAAGAAGATCGATACCATCCAGGATAAAGCAGCCCGCTTGATTGGCACCCTATCCACCACCTTCAACATTCACTCCCACCACCATCGACACAGAGTGACAGCAGTGTGTACCATCTACAAGATGCCCTGCAACAACTCGCCAAGCTCCTTCAACAGCACCTTCCAAATCCGCGACCTCTACCACCGAGAAGGACAAGGGCAGCAGTTGCATGGGAACATCACCATCTCCAAGCCACACACCATCCTGACTTGGAATATTATCACCGTTCCTTCACTATCGCTGGGTCAAAATCCTGGAACTCCCTCCCTAATAGTACCTACCCCACATGGACTGCAGTGGTTCAAGAAGGCAGCTCACCACCAGCTTCTCAAGGGCAATTAGGGATGAGCAATAAATGCTAGCCGAGCCAGCAATGCACTCATCTCGTGAAAGAATAAAAGAATTGAATCTTTTGGTTTCAACATGTTCACCTCTCATTCTTCTAAACTCCAGAGACTATAGGCCTATTCTGCTCTATCTCGCCTCATAAGACTAATCAACCTTCCTTGCACTCCCTCTATGGCAAGTATGTCCTTCCTTAGGTACAGAGACTAAAATTGTGCACATACTCCAGAGTGTGGGCTCATGAAAGCTCTAGAATTGTGCCAAGATTTCTTTATTCTTGTGCTTGAACCACCTTACAATAAAGGCCTTTCTAATTGCTTGCTGTACCTGCATTTCAATTTGTTTTGTTTCATGTACATCAACACTGAACTCCCTCTGAACACCAAGATTTAATAGTCTTTCAACATTTAAAAAATATACAAGTTTTTTTCTTCCTATCGAAGTGAATAACCTCATCTTTCCCTACATTATACTTCATCTGCCACCTTCTTTCCCACTCACCTAACCTGAGTTTATTCCTTTACAGACGCAACTTATTGAATACCTTTTGAAAATCCAAATATACTACATCCACTGGTACTCTGCTAGTTGCATCTTGAAAAAACTCTTAACAGATTTGCCAAACATGATTTTCTTTTATAACACCATGTTGACTCTGCCTAGTTATATTATGATTTTCTAAGTGCCATTACCATTTCTGTAGTAATGGATTCCAGTATTTCCCTGATAACTGATATCAGACTATTTGACCTGTAGTTTCATTTTCTCTCTACCTCCTTTCTTGGAAAGCAGTGTGATATTAGCAACCTTCCAATCCACTCAGACCGTTCCCGAAGCCAGGGGATATTGGAAGATCACAACCATTGCATCTCTGTAACTGTCTCTTTTAGAACACTAGGTTATCAGCTGTCAGGTCCGAGGGATTTGTTGGCTTTCAGCTCCATTAATTTCTCCAGTACCTTTTGTACTAATATTAATTATTTTAAATTTCTCACTCTCATTAGTCCATTGATTCCCCACTAGTTCTGGTATTTTTTGTGTCTTCCATAGTCACACAAAATATTTGTTTAATGTCTCTGCCATTTCCTTATTCCCTACTTTTAATTTTCTTGTCTCAAACTCTAAGGAAACCACATTTACTTTTGCTACTCTCTTCCTTTTTACAATCTCTTTTTACATTTCCTGCTATTTTACTCATTCTGCTTTCTACACCTTCATTTCTTTTGGTCATGCTTACTGGTATCTAAAACTCTCTCAATCCTCAGGGCTTATTAGTCTTCTGGACAATATTATAGTCCTCTTATTCTAATACTATTCTTAAACTCTTTCGTTAGCCACAGATGGATAATTTTTCCTGTGGAGTTTCTTATTTCTCAATGGAATGTAGATTCATTGAGAGTTATGAAATATTTCTTTAAATATTTGCCATTGCTCATCTCTCGTCATACCTTTTAATCTAATTTTCCAATCTACCTTAGCGAATGCAACCCTTATACCTGTGTACTTGGCTTTAATTAATTTCAATATTCTAGTTTCAGACTTAGGTACGTCACTCTCAAGCACAAGTGAAATTCTATCATATTATGATCACGTTTTCCAGAGGATGCCTTACTATGAGGTTACTAATTAACCCTGTCTCATTACAAAAAAAAGATCTAAAATAGACTTTTCCCTGGTTGTTTCCACAAAACTGATATTACAGTTTGATCCCATTACAGAACCTGGCTGATATTCATTCCATTCAAATCAATTGGAAATGAAAATCGAGGTTGTTTCTATAACAGGTGGCTGATCTGTAGTGCCAGGTTCATGTTCAGGGGCACTGAGTGGGAAGTTGGAAATCTACTGCAGAGACAGATAGGTCAAAACAACAACAACTTGCATTTATTTTCACCTTGAATGCTGCAAAACATCCTAAAGCGCTCCATAGGAATAATTATCCCACAAAATGTGATACTGAGCTACATAAGGAGGTAATAGAGCAGGTGACCAAAATTTTGACCAAAGGGGTAGGTTTTCAGGAGTGCCTTCAAGGAGAAGAGAGAGGTTGTGAGGCTAGAGAGGTTTCGGGAGATTTCCCAGAGTTTAGGGCCTGGGCAGCTGACGGTTCAGCTGCCAATGCTGAAGGGATGAAAATTTGGGATGGACAAGAGGCTAGATTGGAGGAACAAAGGGATTTCGGATGGTTATGGGGCTGGAGGAGGTTGTAGATAGGGAGGGGCAATACTATGGAGGGATTTGAACAGGAGGATAAGAATTTTAAATTGAAGGTATTGCCAGACCTGGTAATGTGGTCAATGGAGTGAGTGTGTTCCTATTTCCTGTCAGTGTAGGGTTATAGGCTGTGCCCCATCTATAATGAACGATACTTCAGTTAAAGCCACATTACACTGCAGTAATAGTATGAAAAACAGTCTTAATGCAGGAAACTTCCTTAAAGCTACATTACACTACTGCTACGTTGCCAATTCTCCAGGATTATTCTGGAATCTCCAGGAATTGAAGTTTAATCTCGAGGAATTAAAAACAAAAAGTGCTGGAAATACTCAGCAGGTCTGGCAGCATCTGTGGAGAGAGAAGCAAAGTTAATGTTTCAGGTCAGTGACCTTTCATCAGAGCTGGCAAAGGTTAGAAATATAATAGGTTTTAAGCAAATAAAGTGGGGGTGGGGTAAAATAGAACAAAAGGGAAGGACAGAGGGTCACAGAGAATAACTGACAAGGAGGTCATGGGGAAAAAGCAAAGAGTGTGTCAATGGTGTGGTGAAAGACAAAGCGTTAGTGCAGAGAGGGTGTGAAATTACAGAATAAGGAAAGCCCTAGCCAAAAACACAAACATGAAAAATAACAGTGGGCAGGCACATGGTAAAAAAAAATGATGAAACAAACTAAAATAAAATGAAATAAAAATAAAAAGTCAAATTAAAAATCAAAAAGGGGTGTAGGGAGTAATCATGCTCTGAAATTATTTAATTCAATGTCAGGTATAGGCAGCTGGGATCAAGCAAGTCCCTCGAGGAGTATAGGGGATGTAGGAGTACACTTAAGAAGGAATAAAAGCAAAATACTGCGGATGCTGGAAATCTGAAACAAAAACAAGAAATGCTGGAGTCACTCAGCAGGTCTGGCAGCATCTGTGGAAAGAGAAGCAGAGTTAACGTTTCGGGTCAGTGACCCTTCAACGTTAACTCTGCTTCTCTTTCCACAGATGCTGCCAGACCTGCTGAGTGACTCCAGCACTAAAGAAGGAAATTAGGAGGGCGAAAAGGGGCCATGAGATTTCCCTGGCAGATAAGATAAAGGAGAATCCTAAAAGATTCTATAAGTATATTAAAAGGGTAGCTAGGGAGAGAGTAGGTCCCCTTAAGGATCAGTGTGGTAATCTATGTGTGGAGCCACAGGAAATGGGCGAGGTCTTAAATGAATACTTCTCATCTGTATTTACCATGGAGAAGGAAATGGAAACTAGTGAGTTCAAGGGATGGAACAGCGATATCCTGGAGCATATCAGCATTATAAAGGAGGAAGTGTTGGAGGTTTTGACGCACATTAAGGTGGGTAAATCCACAGGGCCTGACCAGGTGTATCCTAGGATGCTATGGGAAGCAAGGGAGGAGATTGCTGGGGCCCTGGCAGAGATTTTTGTATCATTGTTAGCCACGGGTAAGGTACTGGAAGACTGGAGGATAACTAATGTTGTGCCTTTATTTAAGAAGGGCAGCAGGGATAAGCCAGGGAACTACAGGCCGGTGAGCCTTACATCAGTGGTGGGAAAGTTATTGGAAGGGATTCTGAGAGACAGGATTTATATGCTTTTGGAAAGGCAAGATCTGATTAGGGATAGCCAGCATGGCTTTGGACGTGGGAAATCATGTCTCACAAATTTGATTAAGTTTTTTGAGGAGGTGACCAAGAGAATTGACGAGGGCAGGGTGATGGACGTTGTCTACATGGACTTTAGCAAGGCCTTTGACAAGGCCCCGCATGGTAGGTTGGTCTGGGAGGTTCAAACACATGGTATCCAGGGTGAGCTAGCCAATTGGATACAAAATTGGATTGGTGATAGGAGGCAGAGGGTGGTAGTGGAGGGTTGCTTTTCAGATTGGAGGCCGGTGACCAGTGGTGTGCCGCAGCGATCGGTGCTGGGCCCTCTGTTGTTTGTCAAATACCTATTAATGACTTGGATGTGAATGCAGGGGGCATGATTAGTAAGTTTGCAGATGACACCAAAACTGGTGGTATAGTGGACAGTGAAGAAGGTTGTCTAAGGTTACAACAGGATATAGATCAAGTGGGCAAGGGGTTGGCAAATGGAATTTAATGCAGACAAGTGTGAAGTGATGCATTTTGGGAAGTTAAACCAGGGCAGGACATATACAGTGAATGGCAGGGCCCTGGGAAGTATCGTTGAGCAGAGAGACCTTGGGGTGCAAGTACATAGTTCCCTGAATGTGGCAACACAGGTAGACAGGGTGGTGAAGAAGGCATATGGCATGCTTGCCTTCATCAGCCAAGGCATTGAGTACAAGAGTTGGGACATCATGTTACAGTTGTACATAACGTTGGTTAGGCTGTATTTAGAGTACTGTGTGCAGTTCTGTTCGCCGCACTACAGGAAAGATGTGATTAAGCTAGAGAGGGTGCAGAAAAGATTCACAAGGATGTTGCCAGGTTTGGAGGGCTTGAGTTATAAAGAGAGATTGGATAGGCTAGGTCTGTTTTCCCTGGAGCGAAGGAGGCTGAGAGGGGACATGATAGAGGTATATAAAATTATGAGAGGCATAGATAGGGTAGATAGCCAGAGTCTGTTTCCCATGGTAGGGGTGAGACTAAAATTAGGGGGCATAGATTTAAGGTGAGAGGGAGGAGGTTTAAAGAGGATCAAAGGGGTAAATTTTTCACACAAAGAATAGTGGGTATCTGGAATGAGCTGCCTGAGGAGGTGGTGGAGGCAGGAACAGTAGCAACATTTAAGAGGCATCTGGACAGGTACTTGAATGAGAAAGGCATAGAGTGATATGGAATTAATGCAGGCAGGTGGGATTCGTATGATAGGCATTATGGTCGGCATGAAGGCTGTGGGCCGAAGGGCCTGTTTCTATGCTGTACGACGCTGACTCAATGTTCACTCCTGTCGACTGTATCATGCCTGATCAGTAAATGAGGTGCTGTTCCTTGAGCTTGCGTTGATGTTCACTGGAAAACTGGATCCTTGTTCCCATCCTACTCTGGCCCCCTCCCTCAACTCTTTTTCCGGTACATTGATGACTATATCAGTGCCGTTTCCTGCTCCCACCCCGAACTGGAAAAATTTATCAACTTTGTTTACAATTTCCTCACCTTTTACATGGTCCATCTCAGACACTTCCCTTCCCTTCCTCGACTTCTCTGTCTCCATCTCTGGGGATAGGCTGTCTACTAATATTCATTATAAACCCACTGTCTCCCACGGCTACCTTGACTACACTTCCTCACACCCTGTCTCCTGCAAGGACTCCATTCCACTCTCCCAGTTTCTCCATCTCTGCCGCAGCTGCTCTGATGAAGCAGCCTCCCACAACAGCGCTTCTGAAACGTCTTCCTTTTTCTTTAATCGACGATCCCCCCCCCCCACTGCTGTTGACAGGGCCCTCAACCAGGGTCTGGCCCATTTCCCGTACCTCTGCCCTCACCACTTCCCCTCCCTCCCAGAACCATGACAGGGTTCCCCTTGTCCTCACTTTCCACCCCACCAGCCTCCACATCCAAAGGATCATCCTCTGCCATTTCTGCCACCTCCAGCGTGATGCCACTACCAAATACATCTTCCCCTCCCCTGTCAGCATTCTGAAAGGATCGTTCCCTCCGCAACACCCTGGTCCCATTATACAGCACAGAAACAGGCCCTTCAACCATCATGTCCCTGCCGGCTATTCTAATCCCATTTTCCAGCACTTGGCCCATAGCCTTGTATGCTATGGCATTTCAAGTGCTCATCTGGATACTTCTTAAATGTTGTGAGGGTTCCTGCCTCCACCACCCCTTCAGGAAGTGTGTGCCAAATTCTAACCAACAGCTTCCTTTTTGTTCTCTTTTGCCGCCCCCCCCACTTTATTTGCTTAAAATCTATTACATTTCTAACCTTTGCCAGTTCTGACGAAAGGTCACAGACCTGAAACGTTAAATTTGCTTCTCTCTCCACAGATGCTGCCAGACATGCTGAGTATTTCCAGCACTTTTTGTTTTTATTTCAGATTTCTAGCATCTGCAGTATTTAACTTTTTTTAATCTCCAGGAATTTGCTGCAAGTAAACGGAACAAATAAAATTATAGGGACAATAAAAAAAATTACTTTGCCTACATTTTTACAAATGTGTTTTTAATGGGGAAAAAGGCTGTTTGACTGATGGTCAGAATCATCCAATCAGGTAATAAGAGCCAGATTACTTTCCAATTGGCTAGGAAGACAGGGCTTGGAAGGATGGACATGTGGAGCGACCAATGGCATGAGCCCGGGGGCGGGGTTGTTACTGTGAGAGGACATGTGATTTAACCTCCAGGGATACATCCAAAACAGAGTTGGTTACCCTGACTACAGCAGTCGGGCGAACACAAATTGGAACGGAGGAAAATGTTGCTTGAATCGGTATTAAGCTCGTGTGAGTGTAAATATCTGCTGCAATACAATAGTTCACACACTATTAACAGATCATCTCTCAGATTGCTCACTGTCACAATGTCAGTACTGAGCTGAAAGTGAGCAAACAGGAGGACTGAGCAAAATTTGTTCATTAATTTCAAACAGCACTCATAACATCCCAATAAATACTGTGAACAATGGAGACAGTAACTCTGTGTCCCCTTACCTTGTACTTTTGAACCGCCACCTGTAGAGACAGAAACTTGTGAGTTGAATGTGCGGGAGAGTCGACACAACTGGCACAGACCAGAGTCTCATCCTCCTCACAGAACAACAGCAGCTTCTCATCGTGTTCCTCACAGTGAAACTGAGCCTCCTCCGGATTCAGGTTCAGCTCCAGCTGCCGAGCTGACTCGGAGAGATTGGCCAACACCCTGTTACTGGTGTAGTTTCTCCTGAGGAAAACTGTCTGACATTCCGGGCAGCACACAGCCTGACGCTGCTTTCCCCAACACTTCTGGATACAGGATTTACAGAAGTTGTGCTCACAGTCCAGTCTCACCGGCTCCACAAACAGGGAAAGGCAGATGGGGCAGGTTAAATCATTTTTCATGGGTTCACTGACGGCCATCTCAGTTTCTGCTCCTTATGCAGTCGCTCACTTTGCTTTCAGTTTCATTTCCTCCAGTTTATTATAAAACTCACTTCTTCATCTCTTAAAGGGGCATTGTGATCCGACAGAATTGTCTGGCAAATCATACTTCCTTTGAATGTCCAACATTTCAAATACAAAGGCACCTATATGCTTCTACCTGACGGTCGTGGATTAATGATACCAATCTGGGGAGCGGGCAGGAATTTGAACTGAGACTCCTATCGTGTCAACGACACAAAGTGAATCAAAACGATATCTCGACTACTGTTCTGGCAGAAATCGAATAATTTACACATTCACCGCATGTGGGAGAAACGCCACTTCTAGGAATTTGAGGATAACACATCCTCATCCGAGCATTGTTTCGACAGATTCCCCAGGGATTCCATGCAAGGGATCTCTTTTCCAAACTCATCCCACTGCCCCGGGCACTCCCCATAGCCCTGTATCAATCCCAAACGAATCCCAATGCCCCGCGCTCTCCCCATAGCCCTGTATCAATCCCAAACGAATCCCAATGCCCCGTGCTCTCCCCATAGCCCTGTATCAATCCCAAATGAATCCCAATGCCCCGCACTCTCCCCATAGCGCTGTATCAATCCCAAACTCATCCCACTGCCCCGGGCACTCCCCATAGCCCTGTATCAATCCCAAATGAATCCCAATGCCCCGCGCTCTCCCCATAGCCCTGTATCAATCCCAAACTAATCCCACTGCCCCGCACTCTCCCCATAGCCCTGCATCAATCCCAAACTAATCCAACTGCACTGCTCTCTCCCCATAGCCCTGTATCAATCCCAAACTCATCCCACTGCCCCGGGCACTCCCCATAGCCCTGTATCAATCCCAAACGAATCGCAATGCCCCGCGCTCTCCCCATAGCCCTGTATCAATCCCAAACTAATCCCACTGCCCTGTTCTCTCCCCATAGCCCTGTATCAATCCCAAACTAATCCCACTGCCCTGTTCTCTCCCCATAGCCCTGTATCAATCCCAAACGAATCGCAATGCCCCGCGCTCTCCCCATAGCCCTGTATCAATCCCAAACTAATCCCACTGCCCTGTTCTCTCCCCATAGCCCTGTATCAATCCCAAACTAATCCCACTGCCCTGCTCTCTCCCCACAGCCCTGTATCAATCACAAACTAATCCCACTGCCCTGCTCTCTCCCCATAGCCCTGTATCAATCACAAACTAATCCCACTGCCCTGCTCTCTCCCCATAGCCCTGTATAAATCCCAAACTAATCCCACTGCCCTGCTCTCTCCCCATAGCCCTGTATCAATCCCAAACTAATCCCACTGCCCTGCTCTCTCCCCACAGCCCTGTATCAATCACAAACTAATCCCACTGCCCTGCTCTCTCCCCACAGCCCTGTATCAATCACAAACTAATCCCACTGCCCTGCTCTCTCCCCATAGCCCTGTATAAATCCCAAACTAATCCCACTGCCCTGCTCTCTCCCCATAGCCCTGTATCAATCCCAAACTAATCCCACTGCCCTGCTCTCTCCCCACAGCCCTGTATCAATCACAAACTAATCCCACTGCCCTGCTCTCTCCCCACAGCCCTGTATCAATCCCAAACTAATCCCACTGCCCTGCTCTCTCCCCACAGCCCTGTATCAATCCCAAACTAATCCCACTGCCCTGCTCTCTCCCCACAGCCCTGTATCAATCCCAAACTAATCCCACTGCCCTGCTCTTCCCCACAGCCCTGCATCAATCACAAACTAATCCCACTGCCTTGCTCTCTCCCCATAGCCCTGTATCAATCCCAAACTAATTCCACTGCCCTCCTCTCTCTGGTTCCAATCTGACAGCTTGGCCCCGCCCATCTGTCTATCTGCGGGTGACACGTGATCCGCCGCCATCTTGGTGAGGGAACCCGGGGTGAAATGACGCTTGGCGCCACCAGGGGAGGGTGAGCGGCTGCGGGACGGCTTTGGGAGCTGGGAGGAAGGAGAGCAACCTGTCCTGTGTACTGGTTTGTGCTGGGTCTGGGCGAGGGCTGGGGATCTTCTCCCTTCGCTTCCTCCGGTCTGTCACTTAAAGCGGCAACGCATGTGGTGGCGTCCACCGCCAGCGGAATTTAAAAGGGGCAGTTCCGAAGAAGGGTCACTGACCCGAAACGTTAACTCTGCTTCTCTTTCCACAGATGCTGCCAGACCTGCTGAGTGATTCCAGCATTTCTTGTTTTTATTTCAGATTTCCAGCATCCGCAGTATTTTGCTTTTATTTAAAAGGGGCGGACGGTGCGTGGTGCGATGGACATGTGTTTTTCTGGTTCTGGACTGTTGGGGTTTTGCGCCGGGATGGGTGAGATAGAATAATGCGTGTAATGGGAGTGTAATATTGAGAGAGAAATATTTTTGGGTGAAAAGGAAAGGTTTGGGAGACGAGGGGTTATTGAGGGCGAGGCTTGAATAACAACAAGTGATTCTCTGGCTACAATGGATAGATGAGAATGGAACCAGGCAAGTGCAGACCTACCAACTGGATGACAGTGCAGAGGCGTTGGAGGAGGATGGTGTGGTTAATCATATCAAAGACTGTAGTCAGGATGAGGAGGGATTGATTTGCATATGAATTCCTATAACTTCTTGATACTTTGGTGTTTTTCAATATTGTTTGTACTCTTTGAATAAAATAACCTCTCTTGGAATTTGCATTTGTCACAGTCACAGTGACTTGGATCAGAGCTGTTTTGGTAGTGTGTTCGGGACAAAAATCTGATTGGAGGGACTCAAACATGGAATTCTAGGAAAGATTAGCACGGATTTGGGAGGTGATAACACATTCAAGGAGCTTGGAGAGGAAAGGGAGACTGGAGGTGAGGAGGGGGTTGATGACAGCAGATTTGAAGGGGAGGGGGCAAACAGCTGAAGAGAGAACCATCAACAATATCAACTAACATAGGGGCCAGGAAAGTAAGTTGAGTGGTCAGTTTAGTGGGAATAAGTTTGATGCATCAGAAAGTGGATCTCATGAACAAGATGAGCTCAGAGAGGAAATGAGGGGAAAAGGGAGAAAAACCAGATAAAGATACAAGATCAAAGCTCAGAACCATCGGGAATATTTGGTCCGGTGGGTTGAGGAATAGAGGGAAGTGGAGAGGTAGTTGAATAGATGGTGTCAAAGAAATTGTGAGCTCCTCGCATTTATTGTTGGAGGCGATGGTGGAGAGGCAGGGGAAGAGGTTGAAGAAGACAGTTTGTGGTGGAGGAGAGGAGCCAGGGGTTAAATTTGCATTCCAGGATGATTCTGCAATAGTGAGCACTTTTGGTCGAGGAGAGCAGGACCCAGTCGTGTTTTACGTGCTCCAGCGAGATCTGGCAGTGAATGGCTCAGCCAGTTGTCTGACATAAATGTTCAAGTCTGTGTCCCTTGGAATTAAGGGAGCAGCGATGAGAGCCATTCGGTGGAGTGACCAGGGTAAGAGAGAGTCGTTGTTTTGATGGGGATTAGGTGAAGGTCACTCTCACCTCAGCCCATCTTTTGAAACTTATTCCCCCTTAGGAACATAGGAACAGAATTAGGCCGTTCAGCCCCTCAATCCTGTTATGCCATTCAGTTAAACAATGGCTGATCTGTATCCTAACTCCATCTACCCACCTTGGTTCTCCAACTCTTCATACAAAAATGCCTAACAAAATCAGTCTGCATTTTGAAATATTCAATTGACCCCACAACCTCAACAACCTTTTTGGGGATCGAATTCCAAATTTTCACTCGCCTTAGTGTGAAATAAGTGCTTCCTCACATCACCCCTGAATGTCCTAGCTCTCATTTTAATGCTAAGCCCCCTTGTTCTGGACACTCTCACCAAAGGAAATAGTTTCCCTTGACCCCACATCACATCCTTTAATCATCTTAAACCACCTCAATTCAACCACCCCTTCGTCTTATATAACATGAAGAATACAAGTCTATGAACTCTGTCCTCATAATTTAACCTTTTTTTTTAATCTTCATTCACCTCACCATTGAGGCTTTCAGCTACCTAGGCCACTGTACACCGGAATTCCCATTCTACACCCCTCTGCCTCTCCACCCCCTCATCTTTTAAGATCCTCCTTAAAAACCCACTTTGTTGACCAAGTTTTTGATCCTATTTCCTTTGATTATATTTCTGTGGAAAGCCTTGGGCTGTTTTACTATAACTAACAGTGCTATATAAATATAAGTTGTTTGTAGCCACATGATTCATAAAGACAAAACCTGCAGAAAGATGAGCAGTTGTCCTGGATCTAGAACAGGACGTCTGGAGGGCAGGTTACAAGGGAAAACTGCAGGAAAAGACTCAGATGATCAACGACATTGGGTAAATGACGTGGGGAGAAATAATACAGGGACCTGAACATGCAGTTACCCAAAGATGACCTTGAAATTCAGTGATAGGAGATGTGTTGGTTCACATGTACCGTTACAAGAGGTCAATGTGAGCCATTTCTGTTCTTCCTGTCATTGCTGAGTTTTGCTAATTCCTTGTGCTGCTTTATTTTGCTTGACTGGACTCGTGGCTTTAGGGTTTGATTCCAATGGTCTGATTATGTCCAGGAGAGACACTGCCATGTGACAAAGATTAAATTACTTATGTAGAAACAAGTGAAATATGCTGCTGTTAAATAGAAATATGTTGAGAGGGTGGAAGCTTCAGATCCTGCAGAGCTCGGGAAACTGGTGTGTCACCTCTGGATCTGAATTCAGCCCAGGTGAAGGGTGGAAATCTGGCCTGGTGTAATGTGGCAGTGGTCAGTCCTGAATGGATGGTTTCACTGCTCCGAATGGTTCCTAATTGAGCAGTAATTGTATAAACTCAGCAGCCTGGCTCTGAGAGGTTACACGAGTACTGGTGTGGCTAGTGACACACTGTCACCGTGTGCACATCCTCTCCTGACTGAACTGGTCACCAAGGCCTTTCCTGACATAGGAGAACCTGGCAAAAGATATTCTCAGCTTTGATGATGATAAATTAAACCTGGCACGCACACGAAGGGACTGAAGGGGGTGGGAGTGTCGTAGCTGTGGGGTTAGTCACAGGGTGTTCACTGATTTGCTTGTTTTATTCAGTTTTGGTAGATTGATCCTGTTTGAATCCTTTGGGAAAAATGGTCACCATGGAAACACTGCAATGTTGACCAATGATCAGCCTGCACCACCTGAAACCCCCAGAGTGAGTCAGGAAGTTCCTGCCTTTCAGGATGGGGACGGCCTTCACTGTGTTGAATGTGGGAAGTGGTTCTGCTGTGCCTGCCGAATGGACGCTCGCCTGCGAGTTCAGACGGGAGAGAAACCATTTCGGTTTAAAGTCTGTCAAAAGAGACTGCCCACCTCGTCGAAGCTGGTGATACATCAACACACTCACACCGCAGAGAAACCATTTTCTTGCCAAGTGTGTCAGAGGAGATTCTACACATCATGTGAGCTGACAGTTCACCACCAACCCAGACTGGAGAGAAACTCTTTGAATGTGATGTGTATAAGAAAAGGGTTTATAGCTCCAATAACGTTTTACAGCATCAGCAAACTCACAGCGGAGATAAACCATTTAAATGTACAGTGTCTAACAAGAGATTACACACCTCCTATAACTTGAAGGTGCATCAGTGAACCTTCACTGGAGGAGAAGCAGTTTGAATGTCCCCGGTGTGCCAAGTGGTTTATTTGGTCTTGCTCCTTGGTTGATCATCAGCAAATCCACACTGGAGAGAAACTATTCAAATGCACAGTGTGCACAAAGCAGTTTAGGAAGTCTGCTTACTTGACAGCTCATCAGCAGGTTCACACTGGGGAGAAAGCGTTTGAATGCTCTGTGTGTGCAAAGTGTTTTAACTTATCCAATATCTTGCTGCAGCATCAGAGAATCCACACTGAAGAGAAACCATTTGAATGTAGTGTGTGCAGAAAGAAATTTGACATGTCCAGCCACTTGATAAATCATCAGTGAACGCACACTGGGGAAAAGCCATTCGAATATATTTTGTGTGCAAAGCACTTTCAGCAATCCAGCCACGTAATAGATCATCAGCGAACCCACACTGGAGAGAAACCGTTTGAATGCACTGTGTGCACAAAGCAGTTTGACTCCTCCATTCATTTGATGCAGCACCAGAGAACCCACACCAGGGAGAAGCCATTGTCAGGCAGGCACCCCACCTGCCAAGAATGAGTCACATATTTTGCCACATGAATATTAAAATGTAAAATTGTTGCTGGGAAGAAAAGAAGGCCTATTCCAAGGGGTTGCCAAGCCCCTGACTTGGAAAGGACAAAGGGGCCACTCCCTGCTCCAGTTTAATCCACAATGGACATTTGATTACCAGACTTTGAAGGTGGAGAGGCTAACATTCCAGGTTAACTGCTTAGATGGCCGAATACACAAACAGATGTGGTCAGACCAGTTTAGTCACATGACTAACTGGCTGTTGGAGTTATTTGAATTTGCCACAGAGAATTTGAAGGCAGAAAGCTCTTTACTCCTGGACTGAGAACATCTCTCTGCTGTCTGTTCCCATCTCTTGCTCACGGAACTGAAGACCCATTGAAGACACATGAACCCCAAGAGAGAAAATGCTGCTACAGTGAACAAGGTTTAAGAAGAATACTGGGCCCCAATGAAAAGCAAGAGGACCTACAAAAGGACTACAGTGAGCTCGAAGCACAGTAACAAGAAACTCTGCTGATATTGCCTCAAACCTCTCTATTTTTCTTCTCTTTTCTGTCTATATTTGCATGTACGTATCACATATGCACGCGAGCGTGGGGCGCAGTGTGTATCCATAGGGGTAACCATATTAGAGTTTAAGTTTTAATAAATTTCACTTTTCTTCCTTCAGCCTAAGAAGGCCTATTTGTGCTCATTTCTTTGCCATTTAATTGGGAAAGCGATGAACAAGGATTCACCAAAGGGGGAGCTCAAAGTATAGTGTGTTTAAAATTAAACCCTGTTACACTAAGACCAGGTGAAGGCTGAAAGAGACTCCGAGACACCTTTCTCACGTGGTCATAACACTGTTCAGATGCACCAAGTGCTCGAAGCAGTTTAATTCATCCAGTTGTTTGCTGCAACATCAGCAAATCCATAGTAAGGAGGCCACTTGACCTGTTCTGTGTTGTGAGATACAATTTGAGACGTCTGGTTGTCTGTCACACCAGTGAACTGACACCAGAGAGAAAGTGTTGAATGCACTGGGTTCACAACTGTCCCTGTTTCACTAAGATTCACATGGTGAAAGCAACTAAAAACAGTTGAGGTTTGCAGTTGGTCAGTCTTTAGAATGGCCTCTTTTGCTGCAGTATCTGTGCCAATGAAGTTGATTATATCACTGCTCACAATCTCCGAACACCCTATCACACTTTCCCCGGTGAATGACAGAATTGTTGACTAACAGCACTGCATTTCTCCAAGGGAATGTGTAATTAGAAGAGCGTCATAGAAATTCTAGCACCGGCAGAGTAGGCCATCTGGCTCATTGTACCCTGTTAGCTCTGTAACTGGAACCCTGTCACTCCAATCCTGAATTCTTTTTTTCCCAAGTGTCCACGTTACGCATTTGCAGAAAGCGTTTTGGCCGTGTGGTTGACAGTGTGGAGGAGAGCTTTAGACTGTAGGAAGATATGGATGGCCTGGTCAGTTGGGCTGGAAAGTGGAATTCAATCCGAAGAAGTGTGAGGTAATGCATTTTGTGAAGTGCAGCAAGGCAAGGGAATATTCAATAAATAGGAGGATACTGATTGGTGTGGAGGAACAGAGGGACTTTGGAGTGTATGTCCCACTGATCCTTAAAGGTAGCAGAATAGGTCAATCAGATGGTTAAGAAGGCGTATAGCACGCTTTCCTTTATTAGCCGAGGCATAGACTATAAGAGCAGGGAGGTTATGCTGGTACTGTATTCAACACTCATTAGACCACAGCGAGAGTACTGTGTACTGTCCTGGTCACCAGTTATAGGATAGGTGTGATTGCCCTGGAGAGGGTACAGAGGAGATTTACAGGAGATATTGCCAGAACTGGAAAATATTGGTCAGGGGTCCTCCTCTGAGCACTGTCTCCGGTTAGAGAGGGGGATTGGTCAGGGGCCCTGCTCCGATCACTGTCCCCGGGTTAGAGGGATTTGTCAGGGGTCCTGCTCCGATCATTGTCCTTGGGTTAGAGAGAGGGATTGGTCAGGGGTCCTGCTCCGATCACTGACCTTGGGTTAGAGAGAGGGATTGGTCAGGGGTCCTGCTCCGATCACTGACCTTGGGTTAGAGAGAGGGATTGGTCAGGGGCCCTGCTCCGATCACTGACCTTGGGTTAGAGAGAGGGATTGGTCAGGGGTCCTGCTCCGATCACTGTCCCCGGGTTAGAGGGATTTGTCAGGGGTCATGCTCCGATCATTGTCCTTGGGATAGAGAGAGGGATTGGTCAGGGGTCCTGCTCCGATCACTGTCGCCGGGTTAGAGAGGGGGATTGGTCAGGGGTCCTGCTCCGATCCCTGTTCCCGGTTAGAGAGGGGGATTGGTCAGGGGTCCTGCTCCGATCCCTGTTCCCGGTTAGAGAGGGGGATTGGTCAGGGGTCCTGCTCCGATCCCTGTTCCCGGTTAGAGAGGGGGATTGGTCAGGGGTCCTGCTCCGATCCCTGTTCCCGGTTAGAGAGGGGGATTGGTCAGGGGTCCTGCTCCGATCCCTGTTCCCGGTTAGAGAGGGGGATTGGTCAGGGGTCCTGCTCCGATCCCTGTTCCCGGTTAGAGAGGGGGATTGGTCAGGGGTCCTGCTCACTGAATCGGGACAAAAGGCGCCATTTAATGTTATTGTTCAATATCAGGAAATACCTTTTGATGCCAACATAATTAAAATAATCTATTTAACTTGTGGCTGCTAAGAATCTTCTGGCACAAACCTAGGCTTCATTCAGAGACTGTTTTATTAAATAGCAGAATAATTAGAATTATACAATTATGTACAACTGATGCACAATCTAGAATTGTTTTAACGGCACAAAAACACCATTTCTCTTCAGAAATGCATGCCCTTTTCTAAAAACAAAGGCCCACCCCAGACTAACCCCTTATCAAAAGTTTTATTTGTGCTCATGATTAACTTCAACTTGCCGAGGCGCTCGAAATATCTCAGTATTCCTGGGTTGTGGTGTAGCTCGTGGTATGCAGTCAGGTTCAGTGCAGGATCTTCAGCTGGTCTGCAGTCAGGTTATGTGCAGGATCTTCAGCTGGTCTGCAGTCAGGTTATGTGCAAGATCTTCAGCTGGTCTGCAGTCAGGTTATGTGCAGGATCTTCAGCTGGTCTGCAGTCAGGTTATGTGCAGGATCTTCAGCTGGTCTGCAGTCAGGTGAAGTGCAGGATCTTCAGCTGGTCTGCAGTCAGGTTATGTGCAAGATCTTCAGCTGGTCTGCAGTCAGGTTAAGTGCAGGATCTTCAGCTGGTCTGCAGTCAGGTTAAGTGCAGGATCTTCAGCTGGTCTGCAGTCAGGTTATGTGCAGGATCTTCAGCTGGTCTGCAGTCAGGTTATGTGCAGGATCTTCAGCTGGTCTGCAGTCAGGTTATGTGCAGGATCTTCAGCTGGTCTGCAGTCAGGTTCAGTGCAGGATCTTCAGCTGGTCTGCAGTCAGGTTATGTGCAGAATCTTCAGCTGGTCTGCAGTCAGGTTAAGTGCAGGATCTTCAGCTGGTCTGCAGTCAGGTTATGTGCAGGCTCTTCAGCTGGTCTGCAGTCAGGTTATGTGCAGGATCTTCAGCTGGTCGACAGTCAGCTTAAGCGCAGGCTCTTCAGCTGGTCTGCAGTCAGGTTATGTGCAGAATCTTCAGCTGGTCTGCAGTCAGGTTAAGTGCAGGATCTTCAGCTGGTCTGCAGTCAGGTTATGTGCAGGATCTTCAGCTGGTCTGCAGTCAGGTTATGTGCAGGATCTTCAGCTGGTCTGCAGTCAGGTTATGTGCAGGATCTTCAGCTGGTCTGCAGTCAGGTTAAGTGCAGGATCTTCAGCTGGTCTGCAGTCAGGTTATGTGCAGGATCTTCAGCTGGTCTGCAGTCAGGTTATGTGCAGGATCTTCAGCTGGTCTGCAGTCAGGTTATGTGCAGGATCTTCAGCTGGTCTGCAGTCAGGTTAAGTGCAGGATCTTCAGCTGGTCTGCAGTCAGGTTATGTGCAGGATCTTCAGCTGGTCTGCAGTCAGGTTATGTGCAGGATCTTCAGCTGGTCTGCAGTCAGGTTCAGTGCAGGATCTTCAGCTGGTCTGCAGTCAGGTTAAGTGCAGGATCTTCAGCTGGTCTGCAGTCAGGTTATGTGCAGGATCTTCAGCTGGTCTGCAGTCAGGTTATGTGCAGGATGTTCAGCTGGGCTGCAGTCAGGTTATGTGCAGGATCTTCAGCTGGTCTGCAGTCAGGTTCAGTGCAGGATCTTCAGCTGGTCTGCAGTCAGGTTATGTGCAGGATCTTCAGCTGGTCTGCAGTCAGGTTATGTGCAGGATCTTCAGCTGGTCTGCAATCAGGTTATGTGCAGGATCTTCAGCTGGTCTGCAGTCAGGTTATGTGCAGGATCTTCAGCTGGTCTGCAGTCAGGTTATGTGCAGGATCTTCAGCTGGTCTGCAATCAGGTTATGTGCAGGTTCTTCAGCTGGTCTGCAGTCAGGTTATGTGCAGGATCTTCAGCTGGTCTGCAGTCAGGTTATGTGCAGGATCTTCAGCTGGTCTGCAGTAACATTATGTGCAGGTTCTTCAGCTGGTCTGCAGTCAGGTTATGTGCAGGATCTTCAGCTGCTCTGCAGTCAGGTTATGTGCAGGATCTTCAGCTGGTCTGCAGTCACGTTATGTGCAGGATCTTCAGCTGGTCTGCAGTAACATTATGTGCAGGTTCTTCAGCTGGTCTGCAGTCAGGTTATGTGCAGGATCTTCAGCTGGTCTGCAGTCACGTTATGTGCAGGATCTTCAGCTGGTCTGCAGTAACATTATGTGCAGGTTCTTCAGCTGGTCTGCAGTCAGGTTATGTGCAGGTTCTTCAGCTGGTCTGCAGTCACGTTATGTGCAGGATCTTCAGCTGGTCTGCAGTAACATTATGTGCAGGTTCTTCAGCTGGTCTGCAGTCAGGTTATGTGCAGGATCTTCAGCTGGTCTGCAGTCAGATTAAGTGCAGGATTTTCAGCTGGTCTGCAGTCAGGTTATGTGCAGGATTTTCAGCTGGTCTGCAGTCAGGTTAAGTGCAGGATCTTCAGCTGGTCTGCAGTCAGATTATGTGCAAGATCTTCAGCTGGTCTGCAGTCAGGTTATGTGCAGAATCTTCAGCTGGTCTGCAGTCAGGTTAAGTGCAGGATCTTCAGCTAGTCTGCAGTCAGGTTATGTGCAGGATCTTCAGCTGGTCTGCAGTCAGATTAAGTGCAGGATTTTCAGCTGGTCTGCAGTCAGGTTATGTGCAGGATCTTCAGCTGGTCTGCAGTCAGATTAAGTGCAGGATCTTCAGCTGGTCTGCAGTCAGGTTATGTGCAGGATCTTCAGCTGGTCTGCAGTCAGGTTATGTGCAGGATCTTCAGCTGGTCTGCAGTCAGGTTATGTGCAGGATCTTCAGCTGGTCTGCAGTCAGATTAAGTGCAGAATCTTCAGCTGGTCTGCAGTCAGGTTAAGTGCAGGATCTTCAGCTGGTCTGCAGTCAGGTTATGTGCAGGATCTTCAGCTGGTCTGCAGTCAGGTTATGTGCAGGCTCTTCAGCTGGTCTGCAGTCAGGTTAAGTGCAGGATCTTCAGCTGGTCTGCAGTCAGGTTATGTGCAGGATCTTCAGCTGGTCTGCAGTCAGATTAAGTGCAGGATCTTCAGCTGGTCTGCAGTCAGGTTATGTGCAGGATCTTCAGCTGGTCTGCAGTCAGGTTATGTGCAGGCTCTTCAGCTGGTCTGCAGTCAGGTTAAGTGCAGGATCTTCAGCTGGTCTGCAGTCAGGTTATGTGCAGGATCTTCAGCTGGTCTGCAGTCAGATTAAGTGCAGGATCTTCAGCTGGTCTGCAGTCAGGTTATGTGCAGGCTCTTCAGCTGGTCTGCAATCAGGTTATGTGCAGGCTCTTCAGCTGGTCTGCAATCAGGTTAAGTGCAGGATCTTCAGCTGGTCTGCAGTCAGGTTATGTGCAGGATCTTCAGCTGGTCTGCAATCAGGTTAAGTGCAGGATCTTCAGCTGGTCTGCAGTCAGATTATGTGCAGGATCTTCAGCTGGTCTGCAGTCAGATTAAGTGCAGGATCTTCAGCTGGTCTGCAGTCAGGTTCAGTGCAGGATCTTCAGCTGGTCTGCAGTCAGATTAAGTGCAGGATCTTCAGCTGGTCTGCAGTCAGGTTAAGTGCAGGATTTTCAGCTGGTCTGCAGTCAGATTAAGTGCAGGATTTTCAGCTGGTCTGCAGTCAGATTAAGTGCAGGATCTTCAGCTGGTCTGCAGTCAGGTTATGTGCAGGATCTTCAGCTGGTCTGCAGTCAGGTTATGTGCAGGATTTTCAGCTGGTCTGCAGTCAGATTAAGTGCAGGATCTTCAGCTGGTCTGCAGTCAGGTTCAGTGCAGGATCTTCAGCTGGTCTGCAGTCAGGTTAAGTGCAGGATTTTCAGCTGGTCTGCAGTCAGATTAAGTGCAGGATCTTCAGCTGGTCTGCAGTCAGATTAAGTGCAGGATCTTCAGCTGGTCTGCAGTCAGGTTATGTGCAGGATCTTCAGCTGGTCTGCAGTCAGGTTAAGTGCAGGATCTTCAGCTGGTCTGCAGTCAGATTAAGTGCAGGATCTTCAGCTGGTCTGCAGTCAGGTTAAGTGCAGGATCTTCAGCTGGTCTGCAGTCAGATTAAGTGCAGGATCTTCAGCTGGTCTGCAGTCAGGTTATGTGCAGGATTTTCAGCTGGTCTGCAGTCAGATTAAGTGCAGGATCTTCAGCTGGTCTGCAGTCAGGTTATGTGCAGGATCTTCAGCTGGTCTGCAGTCAGGTTATGTGCAGGATTTTCAGCTGGTCTGCAGTCAGATTAAGTGCAGGATCTTCAGCTGGTCTGCAGTCAGATTAAGTGCAGGATCTTCAGCTGGTCTGCAGTCAGGTTATGTGCAGGATCTTCAGCTGGTCTGCAGTCAGGTTATGTGCAGGATTTTCAGCTGGTCTGCAGTCAGGTTATGTGCAGGATTTTCAGCTGGTCTGCAGTCAGATTAAGTGCAGGATCTTCAGCTGGTCTGCAGTCAGGTTAAGTGCAGGATCTTCAGCTGGTCTGCAGTCAGGTTCAGTGCAGGATCTTCAGCTGGTCTGCAGTCAGGTTATGTGCAGGATTTTCAGCTGGTCTGCAGTCAGATTAAGTGCAGGATCTTCAGCTGGTCTGCAGTCAGATTAAGTGCAGGATCTTCAGCTGGTCTGCAGTCAGATTAAGTGCAGGATTTTCAGCTGGTCTGCAGTCAGGTTATGTGCAGGATCTTCAGCTGGTCTGCAGTCAGATTAAGTGCAGGATTTTCAGCTGGTCTGCAGTCAGGTTATGTGCAGGATCTTCAGCTGGTCTGCAGTCAGGTTAAGTGCAGGATCTTCAGCTGGTCTGCAGTCAGGTTATGTGCAGGATCTTCAGCTGGTCTGCAGTCAGGTTATGTGCAGGCTCTTCAGCTGGTCTGCAGTCAGGTTAAGTGCAGGATTTTCAGCTGGTCTGCAGTCAGGTTATGTGCAGGCTCTTCAGCTGGTCTGCAGTCAGGTTATGTGCAGGATCTTCAGCTGGTCTGCAGTCAGGTTAAGTGCAGGATTTTCAGCTGGTCTGCAGTCAGGTTAAGTGCAGGATCTTCAGCTGGTCTGCAGTCAGGTTATGTGCAGGATCTTCAGCTGGTCTGCAGTCAGGTTAAGTGCAGGATCTTCAGCTGGTCTGCAGTCAGGTTATGTGCAGGATCTTCAGCTGGTCTGCAGTCAGGTTATGTGCAGGATCTTCAGCTGGTCTGCAGTCAGATTAAGTGCAGGATCTTCAGCTGGTCTGCAGTCAGGTTATGTGCAGGATCTTCAGCTGGTATGCAGTCAGGTTAAGTGCAGGATTTTCAGCTGGTCTGCAGTCAGGTTAAGTGCAAGATCTTCAGCTGGTCTGCAGTCAGGTTATGTGCAGGATTTTCAGCTGGTCTGCAGTCAGATTAAGTGCAGGATCTTCAGCTGGTCTGCAGTCAGATTAAGTGCAGGATCTTCAGCTGGTCTGCAGTCAGGTTATGTGCAGGATTTTCAGCTGGTCTGCAGTCAGATTAAGTGCAGGATCTTCAGCTGGTCTGCAGTCAGGTTATGTGCAGGATTTTCAGCTGGTCTGCAGTCAGATTAAGTGCAGGATCTTCAGCTGGTCTGCAGTCAGGTTCAGTGCAGGATCTTCAGCTGGTCTGCAGTCAGGTTATGTGCAGGATTTTCAGCTGGTCTGCAGTCAGATTAAGTGCAGGATCTTCAGCTGGTCTGCAGTCAGATTAAGTGCAGGATCTTCAGCTGGTCTGCAGTCAGATTAAGTGCAGGATCTTCAGCTGGTCTGCAGTCAGGTTATGTGCAGGATCTTCAGCTGGTCTGCAGTCAGGTTATGTGCAGGATCTTCAGCTGGTCTGCAGTCAGGTTATGTGCAGGCTCTTCAGCTGGTCTGCAGTCAGGTTAAGTGCAGGATTTTCAGCTGGTCTGCAGTCAGGTTATGTGCAGGCTCTTCAGCTGGTCTGCAGTCAGGTTATGTGCAGGATCTTCAGCTGGTCTGCAGTCAGGTTAAGTGCAGGATTTTCAGCTGGTCTGCAGTCAGGTTAAGTGCAGGATCTTCAGCTGGTCTGCAGTCAGGTTATGTGCAGGATCTTCAGCTGGTCTGCAGTCAGATTAAGTGCAGGATCTTCAGCTGGTCTGCAGTCAGGTTAAGTGCAGGATTTTCAGCTGGTCTGCAGTCAGGTTATGTGCAGGATCTTCAGCTGGTCTGCAGTCAGGTTATGTGCAGGATTTTCAGCTGGTCTGCAGTCAGGTTAAGTGCAGGATTTTCAGCTGGTCTGCAGTCAGGTTATGTGCAGGATCTTCAGCTGGTCTGCAGTCAGGTTAAGTGCAGGATTTTCAGCTGGTCTGCAGTCAGGTTATGTGCAGGATCTTCAGCTGGTCTGCAGTCAGGTTATGTGCAGGATCTTCAGCTGAGTATATGTATTTTTACTGTGTGTGAACAGTGCTGTGTGACTCCAGGATCACATTGCTCCAGTTTCCTGACAGCAAACAGCATTCCTGGATTCACAAAGAGCAGCAGGGCCTCTCCCGGTGGAATGACCAGGACTGAAGAGTTGCAGATTGGATAGCTGGTGTAAGCGAGCAGGAGCTCACATTGGGGACCTCTTTAATTTGCACAGTAACACACGTCCCAGTTTGTGATCACAGCCCCAGAGCTCAGAGCCAGGAACATGTACAGTTCACCAGCCCAACACTCTCAACCCTATCATTTATTGCCAAGACCCTTTCCCAGTGCTGTTTCCTGCTGTGTCTCCAAGTTCGTGTGTGATATTTGCAATATTCACTCAGCAGTGGACATATTCTTTCTGTACTCTGACACATCAGTTTGGGAATCTACAGTTCAAAATGCCGCAGTTTAAGAGGAGCAGCATTTTTACCCTTAAAATATGATCCAGGATAGAAAAAAGGAAAGAGTTTCTCAGTGAATGTGTCAGTGAAAGTGTACAGAATGGACAGATCATCAGCGTTGTAAAAGGTCACCTCTCCTCCCTCATAGTCCAGGTAAACTCCGATGGTCCTGGGGTTCACACGTGGAGTCAGTAGGATGTGTCTGGTTTCAGTGACTGCATAGACACATTCATTTCTCAGCCACACAGTCCAGTAACCATGATTAGGCCCCAGCTTTATCGTTCCCTTCCTGCTAACTGACTCTCTGGCCACACCCAATGCCCACTCAGTCTTGTTCCCGACCTTGACCTCCCAGTAGTGTTTCCCTGATGTGAATCCTTGTGATCCCAGGATACATGGAGCCCCATCAAATCTCTCCGGGCTATCAGGGAGCTGTAATGCAGTGTCACTGTGTCTCACATTAGTGCAGTTGTTAGACAGGATGAGATAACAACTCGCTGTGTTTGGGTCCAGGGTCAGTGAGGCTGGGACTGGGGAATAAAAATAACATCATGTAAAATATTTTAAACAGAGGAAACTGAATTGAAACAGGTTACTTACTATCTGATGTCTTTACTACTGGACTTGGCAATCAGCTCATATACGTAAATATCAGTAAATATTACAGACTGAGTACAGTGTACAGTTAGATATATTCCCAGACTCCAGTGTGCACAGTGAACAGATATTACAAACTGGGTACAATGTACAGTTAGATAATACTCTAGACTCCAGTATATAGAAAACAGATGTTACAGACTAGGTACAGTGCACAGTTAGATTTAACTAGACCCCAATATATACAGTGAACAGATGATACAGGATCTCAGTCTGATCATTGTCCAGTTGTCCTGGGTAAGAAAGGAACACAATCAACTCGGTGTCCCAGTCTGATCACTGTCCAGTGAGTCCTACTGAAAAGTGTGTGTGTCTGAAAATGAAATAAGATGATGTTCTGATGCCCTCGTGCTTGAATCACTCAATCTACGGTCTCACATAAAGAATGGCCCCTTGAGTGAGGTCCCTGATGGTGCTGTTCCCCTCTGATCTGTACCCAGTAACTGGCAGTACCTTCAGGAGAGGGGGAAGAGGGCAGGAAACGACAGAAAGTGGACACAAAGCTGTGGAGTTTCTTACCTGGAGAGATGATCTGTTTCATTTCTTTCCACACTGCGTAGAGTAATGGGCCTCGAAATCCTGCGTATTTCATCCTTGGAAACACCAGTCTCTCTTCATTTTCACCTCTCTCTGCTCCTTCATCTTCCTCACCTTTGTCCAGGTACCTGTTTCAATGGGATTGGTTTAATCATTCACTACAGGATGCAAACTGTGATCACAGTGTCAGACCGTGTGTGAATTTGAATTAGATGCTCACCTTTCTCTCAATCGTTTCAGCTCCTGCAAGACAGAGAATCAGAAACATGTTAATAAATATACAGTGCTGTTCAGAATGTGTTTTAATGATGTTATAAACTGTTGTTTTAATAAAATGTGAATGGATCTGTGTGGAGTTTTCACTGACGGGTACCAGTGCTGTGATAGCATGTCAGTTACCCCTGGAGTACACTCGACAGTATTTCCTTTGCTGCTGAAGATTTTGGAGGTTCACTGATCAGTTCCTTTTATTTCTAGTCTCTATTTTCCCAGTAACTCAGAGCCTGTCTCAGGTCTGTTTCCCTGAGCTGAGGACGGTGATGTTATTCCTGACCTCCGAATCCCTCAATAGGGAGATAACAGTTTATTCACCAGCTCCTGGGCACTTCCAGACAGCTCTGGGGAAACATGCACCTGTGTATCAGACAAGAACAGGCTTATTGTGATGCCCACACAGTCAAACAGCCTCCTACTCACTGTTTGCATGGGTATCACACATGGGACTGAACCCCAACATGTCACTGCTCTCAGGACTAGTACACATGGGACTGAACCCCAGTATGTCACTGCTCTCAGGACTGATACACATGGGACTGAACCCCAATATGTCACTGCTCTCAGGACTAGTACACATGGGACTGAACCCCAATATGTCATTGCTCTCAGGACTAGTACACATGGGACTGAACCCCAATATGTCACCGCTCTCAGGACGAGTACACATGGGACTGAACCCCAACATGTCACTGCTCTCAGGACTAGTACACATGGGACTGAACCCCAATATGTCACTGCTCTCAGGCCTAGTACACATGGGACTGAACCCCAATATGTCAATGCTCTCAGGACTGATACACATGGGACTGAACCCCAATATGTCACTGCTCTCAGGACCAGTACACATGGGACTGAACGCCAACATGTTACTGCTCTCAGGACTAGTACACATGGGACTGAACCCCAATATGTCACCGCTCTCAGGACCGATACACATGGGACTGAACCCCAATATGTCACTGCTCTCAGGACTAGTACACATGGGACTGAACCCCAATATGTCACTGCTCTCAGGACTAGTACACATGGGACTGAACCCCAATATGTCACCGCTCTCAGGACTAGTACACATGGGGCTGAACCACAACAGGTCACTGCTCTCAGGACTAGTACACATGGGACTGAACCCCAATATGTCACTGCTCTCAGCACTAGTACACATGGGACTGAACCCCAATATGTCACTGCTCTCAGGACTGATACACATGGGACTGAATCCCAATATGTCACTGCTCTCAGGACTAGTACACATGGGACTGAACCCCAATATGTCACTGCTCTCAGGACTAGTACACATGGGACTGAACCCCAATATGTCACTGCTCTCAGGACGAGTACACATGGGACTGAACCCCAACATGTCACTGCTCTCAGGACTAGTACACATGGGACTGAACCCCAATATGTCACTGCTCTCAGGACGAGTACACATGGGACTGAACCCCAACATGTCACTGCTCTCAGGACTAGTACACATGGGACTGAACCCCAATATGTCACTGCTCTCAGGACTAGTACACATGGGACTGAACGCCAACATGTCACTGCTTTCAGGACTAGTACACATGGGACTGAACCCCAATATGTCACTGCTTTCAGGACTAGTACACATGGGACTGAACCCCAATATGTCACTGCTCTCAGGACTGATACACATGGGACTGAACCCCAATATGTCACTGCTCTCAGGACTAGTACACATGGGACTGCACCCCAATATGTCACTGCTCTCAGGACTAGTACACATGGGACTGAACCCCAATATGTCACTGCTCTCAGGACTAGTACACATGGGACTGAACCCCAATATGTCACTGCTCTCAGGACTGATAAACATGGGACTGAACCCCAATATATCACTGCTCTCAGGACTAGTACACATGGGACTGAACCCCAATATGTCACTACTCTCAGCACTAGTACACATGGGACTGAACCCCAATATGTCAATGCTCTCAGGACTAGTACACATGGGACTGAACCCCAATATGTCACTGCTCTCAGGACTGATACACATGGGACTGCACCCCAATATGTCAATGCTCTCAGGACTAGTACACATGGGACTGAACCCCAATATGTCAATGCTCTCAGGACTGATACACATGGGACTGCACCCCAATATGTCACTGCTCTCAGGACTAGTACACATGGGACTGAACCCCAATATGTCAATGCTCTCAGGACTGATACACATGGGACTGCACCCCAATATGTCAATGCTCTCAGGACTGATACACATGGGACTGCACCCCAATATGTCACTGCTCTCAGGACTGATACACATGGGACTGCACCCCAATATGTCACTGCTCTCAGGACTAGTACACATGGGACTGAACCCCAATATGTCAATGCTCTCAGGACTGATACACATGGGACTGCACCCCAATATGTCACTGCTCTCAGGACTGATACACATGGGACTGCACCCCAATATGTCACTGCTCTCAGGACTAGTACACATGGGACTGAACCCCAATATGTCAATGCTCTCAGGACTGATACACATGGGACTGCACCCCAATATGTCACTGCTCTCAGGACTGATACACATGGGACTGCACCCCAATATGTCACTGCTCTCAGGACTAGTACACATGGGACTGAACGCCAACATGTCACTGCTCTCAGGACTAGTACACATGGGACTGAACCCCAACATGTCACTGCTCTCAGGACTGATACACATGGGACTGCACCCCAACATGTCACTGCTCTCAGGACTAGTACACATGGGACTGAACCCCAATATGTCACTGCTCTCAGGACTAGTACACATGGGACTGAACCCCAATATGTCACTACTCTCAGCACTAGTACACATGGGACTGAACCCCAATATGTCAATGCTCTCAGGACTAGTACACATGGGACTGAACCCCAATATGTCACTGCTCTCAGGACTGATACACATGGGACTGCACCCCAATATGTCACTGCTCTCAGGACTAGTACACATGGGACTGAACCCCAATATGTCACTGCTCTCAGGACTAGTACACATGGGACTGAACCCCAATATGTCACTGCTCTCAGGACTGATACACATGGGACTGCACCCCAATATGTCACTGCTCTCAGGACTAGTACACATGGGACTGAACCCCAATATGTCAATGCTCTCAGGACTGATACACATGGGACTGCACCCCAATATGTCACTGCTCTCAGGACTGATACACATGGGACTGCACCCCAATATGTCACTGCTCTCAGGACTAGTACACATGGGACTGAACCCCAATATGTCAATGCTCTCAGGACTGATACACATGGGACTGCACCCCAATATGTCACTGCTCTCAGGACTGATACACATGGGACTGCACCCCAATATGTCACTGCTCTCAGGACTAGTACACATGGGACTGAACGCCAACATGTCACTGCTCTCAGGACTAGTACACATGGGACTGAACCCCAACATGTCACTGCTCTCAGGACTGATACACATGGGACTGCACCCCAACATGTCACTGCTCTCAGGACTGATATGACCCTGCTATCCAGTGGCTCATTCCATGTATTCCTCACTGTTGTAAGAGATAAACTTCCTAATATCAGTCCTAAAATTACATTTCCAAGATTCACTTGTCCAACAATTAAAGTTGGATTCTGATTTTCCTTCTCCATCCTGTTTACTCTCCCTTCTACCTCAATAAAACCACCTCTCTGACACCTCAGGGTTTATTTTGACATTGGGTGATTATGTAACATGGGTGATATTGGCTCGGCCTCCCGTAAACACTTCTCTCCATTTCTGTTTCTATTGAGGTTAAATTGGGAGATGTGTTCACTGGGTAACTGAGCTGATATCACACGGTTTACTCTCTCAATATTCCCTCCTCCTTTGCAAAGTGAAGCATTTCTCTCCAGTCTTTCCTTGTGGCTGAGAATGCTGACACTCGGAATTAGCCTCACCGCTCTGCTCTGCACTGCCTCACTCCAGAGTTACTGGAACTAAACACACTATTATCTTGAATTACATAGAGTCTACAGCACAGCAACAGCCCTTCGGCCCAACGGGTTGAGGCTGATGTCTGTGCTCCACACAAACCTCCTCTCACTCCTCTTCATCTAACTTCATCAATATAACATTTTCTTTTCTCACTCATGTGTTTATCCAGCTTCCCTTTAAATGTATCTACATTATTTGCCTCAACTCCAAATGTGGTTTAATCCAGGTTCTGCACAGGTTTAAATGTGTGTGTGTGTCCATTGACAGGAAAGGAAAATTCGGCAGAATGTAAAACCAGCTGCTGATACACTATCGCCCATTTTGTGCTGCCTCCCCAGAGGAATTTCTACCCTTCTGTCTGTGGAACCACCTGTTAATGATCTTCCACCTTACAGTTTGTCTTGGTTGGGTCTGGTTTCCTCCCAAACCTCTCCCCATGTATTTAACTTGATTTCTGATTACTGCCTCAATGTTCCTCAGAAATCTCTTTGTCCTTCCTTAGTTTAGGTGCAGCCCAGCTCTTTCCCACACCTTTACTGGACTTTTTACTCTGGTTCCAGTTATACTGCAGCCAGTTTGAGGAGCTGACTGTGTGGGATAGCCTCCTTGACACTGAGAACTCAATCCTGATGGATACCTCTTTGTCCTCAGTTATACTGCACATTGCATTGTTGTGATGTGGTTTGAGCCCTATTATTAAATGCTGTTTACACTCACACCTACAGCTTGGGGATTGGATTGTAACGGGTCACCTTGAGAAAAGAGATACTGTCTTGCTGATCGATGTCTACACAAAGCTTCAATATGTTCTCCTCAAGTGATGCCAATTCCTCTTCAATTCTTTTCAGGTTCTTCTCCATTGGTCGCAGATCTTCCTCCTTTTGCCTCCTCAGCTCTTCGATTAAATTTTTCTCCTTATCGTCAAGATATCGATGAATTTTGGCAAATTGTGCAGAGATGTCTTGTTCCAGGGATGCTGTGAGTTCCTAAGATGGTGAGAGATCATTTAAGCAGTGGGTTGTTAAAGGGTCACAGTGTTTAAAGGTAACAAGAGTAATACTCACACTCAGTTCTGAAATCCTCCTCTCCTGCTGCTCTTTTAATTCACTTTTACTTTTCTTTTCATCCTCCATGGAATCCAAGGACAATTTCAGCTGGTCCTAGAAATGGAATCAGATCTCACTGTAATCCATTGCAATGTCTGGTATTGTATTCACAAACTGTGGAGACAGGTGTTCAGGGAATGTTACATGTGACACTAGTGTGTACCCCTTTCTTTACAAAGGCAAATTGAAAAGTATTCAATTAGACCAGGTACAGCTTCAAAGCAACTACTGGTTTATTTTATAGAAAATATAGAAATGTGTTTGATAGATAGGTGCAGGGAAGATGTTTCCACTTTTCAGGAAAGCAAAATTAGGAAATTATGAGTGCAGTAACATCATGGTTATGTTACTGGATGAGTAATCCAGAGGCCTGGACGAAAGGTGCAGAGATGTGAGTTTAAATCCCATCATGGCAGCTGGGGAATTTAAATTCAGTTAAATACATCTGGAATAAAAAAAACTCTATCAGTAATGGTGACCAAGAAACATAAGAACATAAGAAATCGGAGCAGAAGGAGACTATATGGCTCCTCAAGGTGCTCCACTCTTTATTAAGCTCATGGCCACTATCTCTCCCTACCCCCATTTCCCTTAATTAGAGACAGACATCGAGCAATCTCATCCTTAAAGATACTCAACGACTGAGTTTCCACAACCCTCTGGGGTAGAGAATTCCAAATATTCACAACCCTCTGAGTGAAGACATTTCTCCTCATCTCAATCTGAAATGTCCATCCCCTTATCCTGAGACTATGCCCTCTAGTTCTAGACTCTCCAGCCAGGAGAAACAACCTCTCAGCATCTATCCTGTCCAGCACTCTCAGCTGTTTGCTGATGATTGCACAATGTTCAGCACCATTCGCGACAACTCAGATACTGAGGCAGTCCGTGTCCATATGCAGTGAGACCTGGACAACATTCAGGCTTGGGATGATAAGTGGCAAGTTATATTCATGCCACACGAGTGCCAGGCTGTGATCACCTCCAACAAGAGAGAATCCAACCATCTCTCCTTGACATTCAATGGCAATACCATCAGTGAATCCCCCATTATCAACAGCCTGGGGGTTACCATTGATCAGAAACTGAACTGGAGTAGCTATATAAATAACATAGCTACAAGAGCAGGCTAGAGGCTAGGAATCCTGTGGCTAGTAACTCACCTCCTGACTCCCCAAAGCCTGTCCAGCATCTACAAGGCACAAGTTATGTGTGATGGAATATTTTCCACTTGCCTGGATGAGTGCAGCGCCAACAATACTCAAGAAGATCGATACCATCCAGGATAAAGCAGCCCGCTTGATTGGCACCCTATCCACCACCTTCAACATTCACTCCCACCACCATCGACACAGAGTGACAGCAGTGTGTACCATCTACAAGATGCCCTGCAACAACTCGCCAAGCTCCTTCAACAGCACCTTCCAAATCCGCGACCTCTACCACCGAGAAGGACAAGGGCAGCAGTTGCATGGGAACATCACCATCTCCAAGCCACACACCATCCTGACTTGGAATATTATCACCGTTCCTTCACTATCGCTGGGTCAAAATCCTGGAACTCCCTCCCTAATAGTACCTACCCCACATGGACTGCAGTGGTTCAAGAAGGCAGCTCACCACCAGCTTCTCAAGGGCAATTAGGGATGAGCAACAAATGCTAGCCTAGCCAGCAAAAGCCAAGAATAAAAGAAAAGAATCTTTTGGTTTCAACATGTTCACCTCTCATTCTTCTAAACTCCAGAGACTATAGGCCTATTCTACTCTATCTTTCCTCATAAGACTAATCAACCTTCCTTGCACTCCCTCTATGGCAAGTATGTCCTTCCTTAGGTACAGAGACTAAAATTGTGCACATACTCCAGAGTGTGGGCTCATGAAAGCTCTAGAATTGTGCCAAGATTTCCTTATTCTTGTAATTGAACCCCCTTACAATAAAGGCCTTTCTAATTGCTTGCTGTACCTGCATTTCAATTTGTTTTGTTTCATGTACATCAACACTGAACTCCCTCTGAACACCAAGATTTAATAGACTTTCAACATTTAAATAATAATCAAGTTTTTTTCTTCCTATCGAAGTGAATAACCTCATCTTTCCCTACATTATACTTCATCTGCCACCTTCTTTCCCACTCACCTAACCTGAGTTTATTCCTTTACAGACGCAACTTATTGAATACCTTTTGAAAATCCAAATATACTACATCCACTGGTACTCTGCTAGTTGCATCTTGAAAAAACTCTTAACAGATTTGCCAAACATGATTTTCTTTTATAACACCATGTTGACTCTGCCTAGTTATATTATGATTTTCTAAGTGCCATTACCATTTCTGTAGTAATGGATTCCAGTATTTCCCTGATAACTGATATCAGACTATTTGACCTGTAGTTTCATTTTCTCTCTACCCCCTTTCTTGGAAAGCAGTGTTATATTAGCAACCTTCCAATCCACTCAGACCGTTCCCGAAGCCAGGGGATATTGGAAGATCACAACCATTGCATCTCTGTAACTGTCTCTTTTAGAACACTAGGTTATCAGCTGTCAGGTCCAAGGGATTTGTTGGCTTTCAGCTCCATTAATTTCTCCAGTACCTTTTGTACTAATATTAATTATTTTAAATTCCTCACTCTCATTAGTCCTTTGATTCCCCACTAGTTCTGGTATTTTTTGTGTCTTCCACAGACACACATTGTTTAATGTTTCTGCCATTTCCTTATTCCCTATTATAATTTTTCTTGACTCAAACTCTAAGGGGCCCACATTTATTTTTGCTACTCTCTTCCTTTTTACATATTTACAGAAGCTCTTACAATCTCTTTTTACATTTCCTGCTATTTTACTCATTCTGCTTTCTGCACCTTCATTTCTTTTGGTCATGCTTACTGGTATCTAAAACTCTCTCAATCCTCAGGGCTTATTAGACTTCTGGACAATATTATCTTATTCTTAAACTCTTTCGTTAGCCACAGATGGATCATTTTTCCTGTGGAGTTTCTTATTTCTCAATGGAATGTAGATTCATTGAGAGTTATGAAATATTTCTTTAAATATTTGCCATTGCTCATCTCTCGTCATACCTTTTAATCTAATTTTCCAATCTACCTTAGCGAATGCAACCCTTATACCTGTGTACTTGGCTTTAATTAATTTCAATATTCTAGTTTCAGACTTAGGTACGTCACTCTCAAGCACAAGTGAAATTCTATCATATTATGATCACGTTTTCCAGAGGATGCCTTACTATGAGGTTACTAATTAACCCTGTCTCATTACAAAAAAAAGATCTAAAATAGACTTTTCCCTGGTTGTTTCCACAAAACTGATATTACAGTTTGATCCCATTACAGAACCTGGCTGATATTCATTCCATTCAAATCAATTGGAAATGAAAATCGAGGTTGTTTCTATAACAGGTGGCTGATCTGTAGTGCCAGGTTCATGTTCAGGGGCACTGAGTGGGAAGTTGGAAATCTACTGCAGAGACAGCTAGGTCAAAACAGCAACAACTTGCATTTATTTTCACTTTGAATGTTGTAAAACATCCTAAAGAGCTCCACAGGAGTAATTATCCCACAAAATGTGATACTGAGCTACATAAGGAGGTAATAGAGCAGGTGACCAAAAGTTTGACCAAAGAGGTAGGTTTTCAGGAGTGTCTTCAAGGAGAAGAGAGAGGTTGTGAGGCTAGAGAGGTTTCGGGAGATTTCCCAGAGTTTAGGGCCTGGGCAGCTGACGGTTCAGCTGCCAATGCTGAAGGGATGAAAATTTGGGATGGACAAGAGGCTAGATTGGAGGAACAAAGAGATTTCGGATGGTTATGGGGCTGGAGGAGGTTGTAGATAGGGAGGGGCAATACTATGGAGGGATTTGAACAGGAGGATAAGAATTTTAAATTGAAGGTATTGCCAGACCTGGTAATGAGGTCAATGGAGTGAGTGTGTTCCTATTTCCTGTCAGTGTAGGGTTATAGGCTGTGCCCCATCTATAATGAACGATACTTCAGTTAAAGCCACATTACACTGCAGTAATAGTATGAAAAACAGTCGTAATGCAGGAAACTTCCTTAAAGCTACATTACACTACAGCTGCATTGCCAATCCTCCAGGATTATTCTGGAATCTCCAGGAATTGAAGATTAATCTCCAGGAAGCAAAACAAAAAGTACTGGAAATACTCAGCAGGTCTGGCAGCATCTGTGGAGAGAGAAGCAAAGTTAATATTTCAAGTCAGTGACCTTTCATCAGAGCTGGCAAAGGTCAGAAATGTAATAGGTTATAAGCAAATAAAATGGGGGTGGGGCAAAATAAAACAAAAGGGAAGGTGTTCACAGAGTATAACTGAAAAGGAGGTCGAGGAACAGCACCACATTTACCAATTAGCCACAATACAGTCTACCAGACTGAGTTCAATAATTTCAGAGCATAACTACCCTCCATGTTTTTATTTTTAGTTTGACTTTTTTTAAAATTTCATTTTATTTCAGTTTGTTTCATAATTTTTTTTACCATGTGCCTGCCCACTGTTTTTTTCATATTTGTGCTTTTGGCACGGGCTTTCATTATTCTGTCATTTACCACCCTCTCTGCACTAATGCTTTGTCTTTCACCACACTATTAACACACTCTTTGCCTTTGCCCTATGACTTCCTTGTCAGTTATTCTCAGGACATGGGGTCACAATCAACACCTTCCCTTTTGCTACACCCCCACTTTATTTGCTTAAAACCTATTACATTTCTAACCTTTGCCAGTTCTGTTGAAAGGTCACTCTCTCCACAGATGCTGCCAGATCTGCTATTTCCAGCACTTTTTGTTTTTATTTCAGATTTCCATTTTGCTTTTATTAATCTCCAGGACTTTGCTGCAAGTAAAATGGGACAAAGAAAATTCCAGGGACAATAAAAAAAATTTCTTCGCCGACATTTTTACAAAGACTGCATTTGCTGACAACGCTACCACTAGGTGGCGCTGCAGTAGCATATGTGCAAATGCAGCCTGTGCCACGAAAATGTCACAGTCTGCGACGTGGGCAGCTGCCAGGACTAAAGATGGCGCTGCTCAAATAATCACACGAAGGCAACCTAAACACATGGCAACATACAATGGCAGGAGAGAGCGAGCGGGCGGGCTGGGTGTTGGGGGAGCAAGCGGGGGGAGGAGGAGAGCGCACCCGCAGCCACCACCAAGTTCTTCGGCCGCACTGTCCGTCACCCCCCACCCCCCACCCCCCCACTCTCTGCACCCGTTACGCGATGACATAATGTGCGCATGCGCCAACCAGTCCAGGCAATTCAGAACGCAGTAGGTTGGTGCAGTCTGATGACATCACTGCATGCTGCGTTTTGGATAATCACTTTGTTTTGCAAATGTGTTCGATGGGGAAAAAAGCTGTTTGACTGATGGTCAGAATCATCCAATCAGGTAATAAGAGCCAGATTACTTTCCAATTGGCTAGGAAGACAGGGCTTGGAAGGATGGACATGTGGAGCGACCAATGGCAGGAGCCCGGGGGCGGGGTTGTTACAGTGAGAGGTAGAACATAGAACATAGAACATAGAACAGTACAGCACAGTACAGGCCCTTCGGCCCACGATGTTGTGCCGAACCTTTAACCTACTCTAAGATCAAACTAACTACCTACCCTTCATTCTACGATCATCCATGAGCCTATCCAAGAGTCGCTTAAATGTCTCTAATGTATCTGCTTCTTCTACCACCGCTGGCAGCGCATTCCACGCACCCACCACTCTCTGTGTAAAGAAACTACCTCTGACATAGCCCCGAAATCTTCCTCCAATCACCTTAAAATTATGCCCCCTGGTGATAGCCCTTTCCACCCTGGGAAAACGTATCTGGCTATCCACTTTTTCTATCGATGCCTCTCATCATCTTGTACCCCTCTATCAAGTCATCTCCCATCCTTCTTCGCTCCAATGAGAAAAGCCCTAGCTCCCTCAATCTTTCTTCATAAGACATGCCCTCCAGTCCAGGCAGCATCCTGGTAAATCTGCTCTGCACCCTCTCTAAAGCTTCCACATCCTTCCTACAATGAGGCGACCAGAACTGAACACAATGTTCCAGGTGTGGTCGAACCAGGGCCATATAGAGCTGCAACATAACCTCGCAGCTCTTAAACTCAATCCCCCTGTTAATAAAAGCCAACACACCATACGCCTTCTTAACAACCCTATCAACTTGGGTGGCAACTTTGAGCGATCTATGGACATGGGCCCCAAGATCCTCCACACTACCAAGAATCCTGTCTTTAAGCCTATAATCTGCATTCAAATTCGACCTTCCAAGATGAATCACTTCACACTTTTCCAGGTTCCACTCCATCTGCCACGTCCCAGCCCAGCTCTACATCCTGTCAATGTCCCGTCGCAAACGACAACAGCCTTCCACACTATCCACAACTCCAGCAACCTTCGTGTCATCGGCAAACTTGCTAACCCAGCCTTCCACTTTCACATCCAAGTCATGTATAAAAATCACCAAGAGCAGAGGTCCCAGAACAGATCCTTGTGGAACACCACTGGTCACCGAGCTCCATGCTGAATAGTTTCCATCTACTACCACCCTCTGACTTCTATGGGCCAGCCAATTTTGTATCCAGACAGCCAACTTTCCCTGAATCCCATGCCTCATAACTTTCTGAATGAGCCTACCATGTGGAACCTTATCAAACTCCTTGCTAAAATCCATAAACACAACATCCACTGCTCTTCCTTCATCAATGTGTTTCGTCACATCTTCAGAGAATTCAGTAAGGCTTGTGAGGCATGATCTGCCCTTTACAAAGCCATGCTGACTGTCTCTAATCAAAGGTTATTGCGGAAAATAAAAGCTCATGGTGTCGGAGGTAACATACTGGCATAGTCTCTCTGTCTCTCTCCCTGACCACACATTTCCTCTCTCCAGCTCCACTGGTGCTGTGGAAGTTTGGATCCATAAAGTGGTGTGAGCTGCACTGCTGGTACCATCCAGCACATTGTACAGGACACCCAGGCTGGCCGGGGTGCTCGCGTGGCTGTAACATGCGTGTGTCTGTAGTGTAAGGAAGGGACTGAATATGGTGTAAATCAGCCATTCTGGCAGCTTTGACGTACGTCTTTGAAACTTCGACTGTGTATGTCCACTGACCGCCTGTGTTAGTCTCTCTCAGCTGAACATACATTAAGAAGCACGAGGAGCCCCTTCTATTTTTATTTAAAAGGACGAGGCATCCAACTTACACTTGAGGGGCTTTTGACTTGCTTCTGCTATTGTAAAGTTAGTGGAGGTGCAGTGGATTGTTTTCTGGAGGCTGTATTGTGAGCTGCAGCAGACATTCAGTGAGGACAGAGGATTTGGTGACCCAACTCTGGACGAGGTCTCGGGACTGTATTTACAGTGTCTCTGGGTCTGTAACATGACCAAGAAATGGAGCGGAAGCTGCAGAAAGGGGAAGCACTTTAAAGAGGGCGGAGGAGGGAGCTCTGCCCTACCAACCCTAGGCTTTCCAATAGCAAAACTAGCAGTGGTCCTAATACCGAGCCCTGGGGAACACCACTGTATACTCCCATCGAGTCCGAACAACAATCTTTCACAACATCTCTCTGTTTACTGTTCATTAGCCAATGTTATATCCACACTGTCACTGTCCCTTTAATCCATCGGGTTCAGTTTTCCCAACCTGTCTATTGAATGTCTCTTGATCAAACACCTTTTGAAAGTCCATATATATAACCTCAATCACACCACCTGCATCAACCCTCTCCATTGTTTCATGAAAGAACTCCACCAAGTTTACCTCAGCACCACCTCTCTCCACTCCTCCACTGTTGTTAAATTATCAGACTGCTTATCCGACATCCAGTACTGGATGAGAAGAACTTTCCTCCAATTAAATGTTGGTAAAATTGAAGTCATTGTTTTCACTCCGCACTCCAGCTCTGTTCCCCTGCTATTGATCCCACCCTGGTAACAGTCTGAGATTCAGACAGACTGTTTACAACTTTGGTGTCACATTTAATCACATAATGAGCTTCTAACATAATACTCACGCAATCATTACAATCGCCTATCTCCACCTCAGTAACAGAGCCTGACTTCACCCCTGTCTCAGCCCGTCTGCTGCTGAAATTCATTCATGCCTTCATTACCCCTAGACATGACCATTCCTGTTCACTCCTGTCTGGTCTACCGCATGCTACTCTCTGTAAACATAAGGTCCCCCCAGAACTCTGCTGCCCATGTCCTAACTCGCACCAAGGCTTGTTCATATATCACTGACTGACATTGACTCATGATCAGGCAATGTCTTTATTTAAATTTTTCACCTTGATTTCCCTCCATGACCTCGCCCCCGGCCTGTATCTGTAATATCCTCCAACCGCACAACCCTTCAATATATCTGAACTCCTCTAATTCATGACTCTTCTACCTCCCTGTTATTAACTGTTCCACCTTTGTTGGCCACACCTTCAGTTGCCTAGGCCCCGAGCACTGCAATACCCTCCTTACACCCCTCCATCTCTCCACCATGCTTACCTTCTTTAATGTACCCATTGAAACCTACTTTTTTGACCACGCTTTTGGTCCTCTGACCTAATATTTCCTTGTATGTCTCGGTGTCATATTTTAGATCATAGATCATAGAAAATACAGCACAGAACAGGCCCTTCGGCCCACGATGTTGTGCCGATCCTTTGTCCTCTGTCAAGGACAATTTAATCTATACCCCATCATTCTCCTTTATCCATATACCTATCTAAAAGCCGTTTGAAAGTCCCTAAAGTTTCTGACTCAACAACTTCCCCAGGCAAGGCATTCCATGCCCCGACCACTCTCTGGGTAAAGAACCTTCCCCTGACATCCCCCTTATATCTCCCACCCTTCACCTTAAATTTATGACCCCTTGTAACGCTTTGCTCCACCCGGGGAAAAAGTTTCTGACTGTCTACCCTATCTATTCCCCTGATCATCTTATAAACCTCTATCATGTCACCCCTCATCCTTCTCCGTTCTAATGAGAAGAGGCCTAGAATGTTCAGCCTTTCCTCGTAAGACTTATTCTCCATTCCAGGCAACATCCTGGTAAATCTCCTCTGCACCCTCTCCAAGGCTTCCACATCCTTCCTAAAATGAGGCGACCAGAACTGCACACAGTACTCCAAATGAGGCCTTACCAAGGTCCTGTACAGCTGCATCATCACCTCACGGCTCTTAAATTCAATCCCTCTGCTAATGAACGCTAACACCCCATATGCCTTCTTCACAGCCCTATCCACTTGAGTTGCAACTTTCAACGATCTATGCACATAGACCCCAAGGTCTCTCTGCTCCTCCACATGCCCAAGAACCCTACTGTTAACCCAGTATTTTGCATTCGTGTTTGTCCTTCCAAAATGGACGACCTCACACTTTTCAGGGTTAAACTCCATCTGCCACTTTTCAGCCCAGCACTGCAACCTATCCAAGTCCCTTTGCAGACGACAATAGCCCTCCTCGGTATCCACAACTCCACCAACCTTTGTATCATCTGCAAATTTACTGACCCACCCTTCGACTTCCTCATCCAAGTCGTTAATAAAAATCACAAACAGGAGAGGACCCAGAACTGATCCCTGTGGCACGCCACTGGTAACTGGGCTCCAGGCTGAGTATTTACCATCTAAGACCACTCTCTGCCTTCTATCAGTTAGCCAATTCTTAATCCAACTGGCCACATTCCCCACTATCCCATGCCTCCTGACTTTCTCCATAAGTCTACCATGGGGGACCTTATCAAATGCCTTACTAAAATCCATGTACACCACATCCACTGGTTTACCCTCATCCACTTGCTTGGTCACCTGCTCAAAGAATTCAATCAGGCTTGTGAGGCAAGACCTACCCCTCACAAAACCGTGCTGACTGTCCCGAATCAAGCAGTGTCTTTCCAGATGCTCAGAAATCCTATCCCTCAGCACCTTTTCCATCAACTTGCCTACCACCGAAGTAAGACTAACTGGCCTGTAATTCCCAGGGTTGTTCCTATTCCCTTTCTTGAACAGGGGCACAACATTTGCCACCCTCCAATCACCTGGTACCACCCCCGTCAACAGAGAAGATGAAAAGATCATTGCCAGCGGCTCTGCAATTTCATCCCTTGCTTCCCATAACATCCTTGGATATACCCCGTCAGGCCCGGGAGACTTCTCTATCTTCAAGTTATTCAAAAACCCCAACACATCTTCCCTCCTAACGAGCACTTCCTCGAGCTTACCAGTCTGTTTCACACCGTCCTCTTCAGTAATACACCCCTTCTCATTCGTAAATACCGAAGAGAAGTACTCATTCAAAACCTCACTTATCTCTTCCGGCTCAACACACAGTCTCCCGCTATTGTCCTTGACCGGACCTACGGTCACCCTAGTCATCCTCATATTTCTGACATACGCGTAAAAGGCCTTGGGGTTTTCTTTTATCCTACCCGCCAAGCATTTTTCATGCCCTCTCTTAGCTCTCCTAATCCCTTTCTTCAGATCCTTCCTGGCCATCTTGTATCCCTCCAGAGCTATGCCTGTGCCCTTTTTCCTCAACCTTATATACGCATCCTTCTTCTTCCTAACAAGACTCTCAACCTCTCTTGTCAACCACGGTTCCCTCACATGACCATCCCTTCCCTGTCTGACAGGGACATGCTTATCAATGGCCCCTACTATCTGCTCCTTGAAAAAGTTCCACATTTCGACCGTGCCCTTCCCTGCCAGCATATGCTCCCAACTTATGCTCCTCAGTTCCTGCCTGACAGCATCATATCTACCCTTCCCCCAATTGTAAACCTTGCCCTGTTGCACATACCTATCCCTCTCCATTACCACAGTGAATGCTACAGAATTGTGATCACTATCTCCAAAGTGCTCGCCCACCAACAGCTCTATCACTTGCCCTGGTTCATTACCTAGTACCAAATCCAATATTGCCTCCCCTCTGGTCGGGCAGTCTACATACTGAGTCAGAAAAGCTTCCTGGACATACTGCACAAACACTACCCCATCCAAACTATTCGATCTAAAGAGTTGCCAATCAATATTTGGGAAGTTGAAATCCCCCATAATTACTACCCTGTGACTTCTGCTCCTTTCCAAAATCTGTTTAACCTCCAGGGATACATCCAAAACAGAGTTGGTTACCCTGACTACAGCAGTCGGGCGAACACAAATTGGAACGGAGGAAAATGTTGCTTGAATCGGTATTAAGCTCGTGTGAGTGTAAATATCTGCTGCAATACAATAGTTCACACACTATTAACAGATCATCTCTCAGATTGCTCACTGTCACAATGTCAGTACTGAGCTGAAAGTGAGCAAACAGGAGGACTGAGCAAAATTTGTTCATTAATTTCAAACAGCACTCATAACATCCCAATAAATACTGTGAACAATGGAGACAGTAACTCTGTGTCCCCTTACCTTGTACTTTTGAACCGCCACCTGTAGAGACAGAAACTTGTGAGTTGAATGTGCGGGAGAGTCGACACAACTGGCACAGACCAGAGTCTCATCCTCCTCACAGAACAACAGCAGCTTCTCATCGTGTTCCTCACAGTGAAACCGAGCCTCCTCCGGATTCAGGTTCAGCTCCAGCTGCCGAGCTGACTCGGAGAGATTGGCCAACACCCTGTTACTGGTGTAGTTTCTCCTGAGGAAAACTGTCTGACATTCCGGGCAGCACACAGCCTGACGCTGCTTTCCCCAACACTTCTGGATACAGGATTTACAGAAGTTGTGCTCACAGTCCAGTCTCACCGGCTCCACAAACAGGGAAAGGCAGATGGGGCAGGTTAAATCTTTCGTCAGGGTTAAAATGGGTTTACTGACGGCCATCTCAATTGCTGCTCCTTATGCAGTCACTCACTTTACTTTCAGTTTCATTTCCTCCAGTTTATTATAAAACTCACTTCTTCATCTCTTAGAGGGACATTGTGTTCAGACAAAATTATCTGGCAAATCATTATTTCTTTGAATGTCGAACATATCAAACACAAAGGCATCGATATTCTTGGAACTGACGGTCGTGGTTTAAAGATGCCAATCTGGGGAGGGGGCAGGAATTTGAACTGAGACTCCTTTCAAGTCAATGACACTCAAAGAGCAACAGAACGACATCTTCACCACTGTCCTGGCAGAAATCCAATCATTTACACTTGTCACTGCATGTCGGAGAAACTTCACTTCTGGGAATCTGAGAATTCCCACTCCAGCTTGTTCAATCAGATTCCCTGGGGATTTCATGCAAGGGATCTCTTTTCCAAATTAATCCCATTGCCCCACTTTCCCCCATAGCCCTGTATCAATCCCAGACTGAACCCACTGATCCCCTCTCTCCGCATTGCCCTGTATCAATCTCAAACTAATCCCACTGCCCCGCTGTCTATCAGGAGGTTGGGACTTGGTTCCTGATATGTCCTCATGTCCGGGGGTTAGTTTGAAAACTGGAAGCACATAGCAGGCTTGACAGCATCGATGGACAGAACAGAAATGTTATCAGTTTTGTGTGTATGAAATGATAGATTTTCAGTTCTCTGCACCCCATGGATGCTGAGTGACCTGTTGTGTTCTTAGCATTTTCTGTGTCTTGTTTCTAGCTGCTTGTCAAGGCTGCTGCTGTGTATCTTGCCCTTCCTCACAATTTTGAAACATACTTTGAGTAAAGCTCAACAGAAAGGGACATTTCAACACCTCATGGTGGAAATGTTTCTTATTGCCCCCAAATTGAGATCGTGATTCTGTTGCTCCCAATCATCTTGGGTAACAGATTTGACTTTTTAATGTGCATTTTACAAATACCTATAGTCTCCCTTTTAAAATCTATGTGGCTTCATTTTATTTTAGAATCCAATACCTGAAATCCAAATCTTTTCCAAATCCTGTCTCTGGGAAGAATGGTCAACAGGGGCTAAAATGCGATGTTGGATTGAGAATGGACCACTCGGCCCCTTGCACCTGTTCTACCATTCTATTAGATCATGGCTGATCTGTACCTCAATTCTATTTACCTGCCTTCTCACCAAGTCCATTACTGCCATTACCCAATAAAAATCTGTCAATCTCAGTCTTGAAAAATTTCATTTGACCCATTGCATCTATAGCATTTTGGGGAGAGAGTTCCAGATTTCCCCCACCATTTGTGTGAAAAAGTGCTTCCTGATTTCACTTCTGAATGGCCTACCTCTCATTTAAAGACTTTGCCCGCTTGTTGTGATTCCTCTGTATTTAGCCCAGTGAATCCTATTATCATATTTAACACTTCTGTTAGATCACCCCCTCAAGCTCCTAAACTCGAGGGGATACAAAGTAATTTTATGCAACCGGTCCACATAACTTAAACCTTTAAATGATGGTGAATCTACAATGCACCCCCTCCAAAGCCAATATATCCTTCCCAAAGTGTGGTCCCCAGAATCCTTCCTGTTCCCCTGTCAATACTTATATAATCATCTTCTTTGGCCTCCTTCTCTCGAGAGACAATGGGTAAGTGCCTGGAGGTGGTCAGTGGTTTGTGAAGCAGCGCCTGGAGTGGCTATAAAGGCCAATTCTAGAGTGACAGGCTCTTCCACAGGTGCTGCAGAAAAATTTGTTTGTCGGGGCTGTTACACAGTTGGCTCTCTCCTTGCGCTTCTGTCTTTTTTCCTGCCAACTGCTAAGTCTCTTCGACTCGCCACACTTTAGCCCCGCCTTTATGACTGCCCGCCAGCTCTGGCGAACACTGGCAACTGACTCCCACGACTTGTGATCAATGTCACAGGACTTCATGTCGCATTTGCAGATGTCTTTGAAGCAGAGACATGGACGGCCGGTGGGTCTGATACCAGTGGCGAGCTCGCTGTACAATGTGTCTTTGGGGATCCTGCCATCTTCCATGCGGCTCACATGGCCAAGCCGTCTCAAGCGCCGCTGACTCAGTAGTGTGTACAAGTTGGGGATGTTGGCCGCCTCGAGGACTTCTGTGTTGGAGATACGGTCCTGCCATCTGATGCCAAGTATTCTCCGGAGGCAGCGAAGATGGAATGAATTGAGACGTTGCTCTTGGCTGACATATGTTGTCCAGGCCTCGCTGCCATAGAGCAAGGTACTGAGGACACAGGCTTGATACACTCGGACTTTTGTGTTCCGTGTCAGTGTGCCATTTTCCCACACTCTCTTGGCCAGTTTGGACATAGCAGTGGAAGCCTTTCCCATGCGCTTGTTGATTTCTGCATCTAGAGACAGGTACTAGGTAATCATTGCCCCCAAATAACACCCCTTGTGTTCCATAATTTTAGAGAGGCTAGAGAAAGGAGGATTGCTATTGCTAAAGCAGAGAAGGCTATGGGGAGATTTAATATAAGTGTCTGTCCACCACAGACAAGGAAGTGGACAATAGGCTTTCAAAAGCAAGCAGTACGTTTGGCAGACTTCACAAATGAGTGTGGAGCAACCACAGCCTCAGAGCTCAGACCAAACTCAAAGTGTACAAAACCGTAGTCCTCACCACCCTCCTGTATGGCACCGAGTCATGGGTCCTATATCACCGTCATGTACACCTTCTAGAGCTCTTCCATCAGCGCTGCCTCCACAGCATCCTCAAGATCCATTGGCAGGACCGCATTGTAAACACTGACGTCCTGGAAACAGCCAACATCACCAGCATTGAGGCCATCCTCCTGCAAAGCCAACTGCATTGGATGGGTTACATTGCCTGGATGGATGTCGCCTGCCCAAGATCATGTTGTGTGGAGAGCTGACCACTGGTAAAAGGAACAGTGGGGCCCCACGCAAACATTTCAAAGACTCCCTGAAGAAGTCCCTCTCTGTGTGCCACATCGACCATTGCCAGTGGAAAGTGTGGGCCATAGATTGTGATGCCGGGAGATGCGACATCGGGAGGGCCACAGACACCTTTGAGACTGACCGAAGAACCAGCATGAAAGAAAAAAGGAGAAGGATAGATCCAATTGCCCCCAGCAGCAACTACACCTTCACTTGTACCCGCTGTGGGAGAATCTGCTGGTCACGGATAGGCCTGACTGGCCAACAGTGGGCCTGCAACCGATGAATACAACCTTCCCAAAATCTTCATCCACAAAGAAATGCCAGGAAGAAGAAGCAAAGAAGAATAGAAGTGTTCAAAATTGTGTGGGGTTTTGATAGAGTAAATGAGGAGAAACTGTATCAACTGACAGGAGGGTTGATAAACAGAGCACAAAGCTTTAAAATTATTGGCGAAAGAACTAGAGGGAAAATGAGAAGATTTTTTTTCGTACAGTGAATTGTGATCTTGAATGCACTGCCTGAAAGGGTGATGGAAGCAGATTCATTGTAACTTTCAAAAGCGAATTGGATACAGATTTGAAAAGGAAAAATTTGCAACAAATTGGATAGCTCTTTCAAAGAGCTGGCATTGACATGATGGACTGAGTGGCCTGCTGCAGGGCTGTCTGATTTCAATGAAAACTTAATTCTCCAACTTTGCCCTCCTTGTTCCACTGACACCCCTGAGCCTGTGCACTGTCTCACCGACCAATGTAACAGTCCCATGCCACAAACCCCCACAGAAATGTGTAAATCACTGAGAAAAGCCCCAGTTGTTTCAGCCATACTTTATACAGTGCATGGCATCGATTCACAATCTTCATCTCAGCCTGATCCCTTTCTCTCTGGCACGTCCTACTTGTTAATTATTACCTCTGGTCAAATAGATGCTCAGTTTTGATTGATCAGATCAATGCCAGCTGGTGACTGAGCAGTGGTTTGTACAGACCATAATGTTATCAGCAGTAATACCCTGGGCGATGGAGCAGCTCCTTTCCTGATTAATACATCAGGGATTATTTCCACTGGAGCGGAAAAGGCTTGGGAGAGATTTAATAGAGTAAAAAAAAAATACAGTGATGAGGGAAAGCTCATTTCAGACGTGATGCTTCCATCCTCTAGGGAGAGAGAGAGAGAGAAAGAGAGAGAGAGAACAAAACAGGCATGGATGCTTCTGCTCTCTGGAGAGAATGGAGACGGACAGAAACAAAGAACTAGAGAGGTTTTCTTTTTGTGATAGTTAGAACGGTCATTTTTCACCCCTCCGAAATCAGAAGAGGTTCAGAAGCCGAGGGTTTTCAGGCAGGCTAGAAGGTTGAGAGTGTTGTAAAGAGGTTTGAACCATTCTTCAGTGGTTAGAAGTTGTTTAAAAGCAGTATTTGGAAGTCTTATGGTAGTGTTTGACTGAACTGAAGCAAAAGAGTTGCCATGTGTTGTTCCAGATTTGCTGAAAATTATTTTTAAAGTGCAGCTTTGCTCCTTCTACTGTTCTGGGTGATGGTTTGAAATGTGAAACTTGTTTCCTGCCCAACAGATTCATGCACTTAACCCATGACCTGTGCAGTAAAATGGGGACCTTGGTCAGAGCTGGTTTCCTTTGACGATCTCCACTGAGTAGTTAATTGTGGTACCAGAGCTTTCGCCTTTGGGATAGCTTCCACCCATTTGAAAACTGGTCTGCTAAAGTTAAAAGATATTTGTTTCCTCTTGCAGTTGTAGTTTGTAATGAAGACCATGGTCCCTGTTGTAGTAGGGTCACTTGTGCTGGGGGCGATGAGAGGGGGGTTGTGGGTACCTTTAAGTTGTAGTGGTTGTATTTACACGAGCACATGTGAGACATTGGTTACAGTGTGTTTTTACATCATTAATCATTTCCAGACAACAGCCCAAGTTTCTTACCCACAGTAAGGTTTTCATTATCTTGTACAGTTACTCAGTCATTGTATGCCATGTACAGTAAAATGGCTTGACTCTCTAAAGCCCCTCTGGGTATTGGGGAATGGATTGTATAGAACACAATTTCTTGTCAACTTATTTAAATCATAAAATGGCACAGCTCAGGAGGCCATTCGACCCATCATGCCTTTGCAAGCTCTTTGGTAAAGCAATCCAATTACTCTCAATCCCCTGCTCTTTCTGCATAGCCCTGTACATGTTTTCCCTTCAAGTATTTATCCAGTTCTCTTTTGAATGTTACTATTGAATCTGCTTCCTCCTCCCTTTCAGGCAGTGCATTCCACATCACAACCACTTGCTGTGCAAAATTATGTTTCCTCCTGTCGCCTCTGGTTCTTTTACCAAACGCCTTCAATCTGTGTTCCCTTGTTACTGATCCTTATGCTGCTGCAAGTTGCTTCTCTTTATTTACTCTTTCAAAAAACATTCATGATTTTGAACACCTTTATCAAATCCCCCCTAAACCTTTTCTGCTCTAAGGAGAAGAATCTCAGGGTCTCCAGTCTCCCCTTTTAACTGAAGCCCCTCATCCCTGATACAGTTCTGGTAAATCTCTTCTGTATCCTCTCCAAGGGCTTGACATCCTTCCTAAAGTGTAGTCTCTTGAACACAATATTCCAGGTGACCAGTGTTTTATAAAGCATAATTTCCTTGTTTTTGTACTCTTATGTCTGTATTAATAAAGCCCTTGTTTTTCAACTTGTCCTGTCACCTTCAAAGATTTGTATTCATATAGAATCATAGAAAGTTTAAGGCACAAAAAGAGGCCACTTGGCCCATCGTGTCTCCATGTCTCTCCTTTCCTGCACCCTCTTTAATATTGTATCATTTAGTTTATATTGCCTCTCCTCATTTGCCTTCCTAAATGTATTACTTGACACTTCTATGAATTAAATGCATCTGCCATGTGGCTGTCCATTTCACTCATCTGTCTATGTTGTTACAACCTCAGTGAGACCGTTAACGTTAAAAATACGAGATATGAAACCCCCGACCAATTTAAAGAATTACACGACAAAATTTCACATTTTACAACTTTTATTAGAACAACTAAACTAAAAGAAATTCCGTTGAACTAAATAGTGCTTTGTGAGTAGCTGATACCCCTAATTACAGAGAAAGATATTTTCTTTACTTATTAAAACACTTGAAAACCTCGCACCACACTTATATATTACACTTTGATGGCAAAATCGTTGTGGTTAAAAAGTCCCAAACTCCTCCCAGTTGCAATGGGCTGGATCTCCCAAACCTTTTCAAAAACCAGTGTACTCTTTGCTCACTTCTCCGAGCACTTCTGACCTGGGCATCCACGAATAAGGTGATTCCCTTTGTGATCCTGTTGATCTTTTCCTTCTCCTCAAAATTCAACCTTCAAAACAGATTCAAGTCGTCACAGCCTTTCACTGTATCAGGCTTCTCTGAGAGCAGGTGTTCCTTCTCTCTCCCTTGAGGCCTCCACTGCTGGTTGTCGTCCTTCCTTACAGCCTGCTCTGAGACTACAACCACTGGCTCCTAATCACAAGTCAATAGCTTATTGTCCTTTTCCAATATGTAAAGTCCACATATCTGGTTTCAGTAGTACCACCTGGGCTTTTCATTGTTTCTTGGTGTTAGCAGCTGTCATGCACATTTCATCCTCAGAATCACTGACTCCATACTTACAATCCAAAAGTCTGGGAGGGTGAAACACATTGTTCTCCAGGTATTATACCGCTGCAGTCTCTGATTTTCAAAAAAAGTCTTTGATCCCTGCTCTCTGTTGTCCTGGTAAACAAGATTTCTGTCTTGCCTTAAAGATGAGTGGATGTGAGGTCACCTTGCTTCTCTAACTCCATCTTCAACTTTTAAAAATCACAATTTTTCAAACATAATAGTGTTAGAAAGTCCAGCTTTCATAACAATTCCCTCCTGAAGCCTGTTACTATCCTCCTTATTCTTTCCGACATTTCCGAGTTTCATATTATTGTCTAAAAACTTTGGAATTATGTCCTATGCATACTCAAGTCCAGGCAATATATATTAAAAAGAGCAGTGATCCTAATACTAACCCTTGAGATCAGTCTACCTCCAGTCTGCAAAATAACCATTCATCACTCTGTTTTCAGTCCCTTGATCATTTTTGTATCCATGCTACCATTGTCTCAATAATCACTAGGGCTTGAATTTTGCTAACAAGTTTATTACTGATACTTTGTCAAACACTTTTTGAAAGTCCACATACATAGGATCAACTGCACTATCCTTGTCAACCCTCTCTGTTACTTCATCAAAGAACTCAATCAAGATGGTCAAATATGATTTGCCTTTAACAAATGCAATAAATGTCATTTTTAGCCTATACTTTTCAAAATGCCAATTAAGTTTTGTCCTGATTATTGTCTCTAGATGTTACTCCACGCGGGGAGGCAGTGGCGTACTGGTATTGTCACTGTACTAGTAACCCAGAGACCCAGGTATTGCTCTGGGGACATGGGTTCAAATCCCACCACAGCAGAAGGTGGAATTTGAATTTAATTAGTAAATCTGGAATTTAAAAGCTAATCTAATGATGGCCATGAAACCATTGTCGATTGTTGTAAAAACCCATCTGGTTCACTAATGTCCTTTAGGGAAGGAAATCTGCTGTCCTTACCTGGTCTGGCCTACATGTGACTCCAGATCCACAGCAATGTGGTTAACTCTTACAAGCCCTCGAAATGGCTTAGCAAGCCATTCAGTTCAAGGGCAATTAGGGATGAGCAATAAATGCTGGCCTGGCCTGCGACGCCCACATCCCATGAAAGAATTAAAAAAAAACACTGATGTTAGGCTGGCTGGTCTGTAGTTGTCAGCTTTAATATTCTTCCTTTTTAAAATGAGGTTGTAACATTCACAATCCTCCAGTCCTTTAGTGAAATTTTGGCGAAATTTGAATGAACAAATAGTTATGTTTCCCTCAAGAAACCAGAAATCAGATTTTGGTATTTTCTGCTTGCAGTTATTGGATATGTGGGGCTGAATTTTACTGTCGTCGGATGGGAGCCGTCCACTGAAAAGCGGGCGGCAAACTCCAGTCCTCCTGGCCTGGTGATCCGGACTGCATTTTACAGTCCCCAGGCCTTTAATTAGTCTGAGGTGGGACTTCCACCTCATTGAGGCAGGAAGTCCCGCCGAATGGAGCTACCGGCCAATCAGCGGGTCGGTAGTTCTTAGTCTCAGCAGCGCAACCGGGAGCGGTGGCCATTGCTGGGACTGCAACCCAGGTGAAGACAGAAGATGTCAGGGAGCCCCGGAGAACAGGTATGTTTTTGGGGCCTCGCCGGGGGCAATCGGTCAGGTCCCGGTGAGGCAAGGGTGGTCTATTGTTGGGATGGGGTTGCATTGGGAGTGGTTGGGCATTGGGGGCAGCTCTCAGTCGGGCACAGGGTGCCTGATCACTCCATTTTACGCCCAGCGCTCCCAGCCGCCATTCGCTCTTTGAAGGGGGGAGGGGGGAGTGTAAGATTCTGGCCGTGGTATCTATTCTATTATCATTTTCCCTTTTTATTTATATCACACTGTTATTGGGGAAGGTGCTTCCTAAATCTCCCTCCCATGGGCACTGTGATGTACTAATCAGCCGCTCGATCATTCCCAGACTTATCTCACCCTGCATTGCAGCATTGTCCCTTTTACTTTTTAAAATATTAATAGCAAGCAGAACATTATTTCCTAAGAAATAAAATGTATGGAAACAAATGGACATAGTGGGCAGGCTTACCATCAGCGGAAGTGATATCACTTGGCGCGAATCGGATTGGCTGAAGACTGGCATCTGTGATGCTGGGGTCCTCAGGAGGAGGCCGAGATGGATCATCCACTTGGCAATTCAGGATGAAGATTGTTGCAAATGATTCAACCTTGTTATTTGCACTAACGTGCTGGGCTCCCCCATCATTGAAAATGGAGATGTTTAGAGAGCCTCCTCTTCAGGTTAGTAGTTTAATTGTCCACTGCCATTCAGGAATGGACATGGTAGGACTGCAGGGCTTTGATCTGGTCCACTGGTTGTGTGATCACTTTGCTCTGTCTATTGCATGCTGCTTCCACTGTTTAGCATGTATGTAGTCCTGTTTTTTACCTTCACTGACCACGTGTGGTTGCACAACGGACTGACGAGCCAGTGTTAAGTGGATAGCCCTGATTGTGCAGCAGCCGCCCTCTGGTTTAACTCCGGTGGCTCAAATACTGAGAGAACAGCCCAGAATGAAGACATCATGACTGCTGGCAGGATAGTGGGAATTCGCTTACACGATGTACTGAGCACGGGCGCACACCAACTGTCCTTTCAGGAAGTGAAACCCTTTGCGGGTGCAACGGAGCTGTATTGCATAGCCCATTTCTTAGATACACATGCAACAGGTGTGTGTTGGGTTTATATATCCATGTCTGCAGATTTATATACCCAGTAGTGTGGGTTTTATTAGTATTGAGGTGTGGGTTTATATTTGGTGATATGGGTTCATGTGCTATGATGCAGGTTTGTAAATACAGTGACATGGGTTTGTAGATACAGTGGGGCAGGTTTGTAGATACAGTGGGGCAGGTTTCTAGATACATTGAGGTGGTATATAGACACAGTGACACGGGTTTGTCGATACAGTTGGGTGGGTTTTTAGATACAGTGGAACGGTTTGTAAATACATCGAGGTGGGATTTTAGATACAGTGGGGTGGGTTTGTAGATACAGTGGGTCGGGTTTGCAGATACAGTGGGCGGGTTTGTAAATACAGTGATGCGGATTTGTAGATACAGTGGGGCGGGTTTGTAGATACAGTGATGCGGGTTTGTAGATACAGTGATGCGGGTTTGTAGATACAGTGATGAGGGTTTGTAGATACAGTGATGCGGGTTTGTAGATACAGTGATGAGGGTTTGTAGATACAGTGATGCGGGTTTGTAGATACAGTGGGGCGGGTTTGTAGATACAGTGGGGCGGGTTTGTAGATACAGTGATGAGGGTTTGTAGATACAGTGATGCGGGTTTGTAGATACAGTGATGAGGGTTTGTAGATACAGTGATGCGGGTTTGTAGATACAGTGGGGCGGGTTTGTAGATACAGTGATGAGGGTTTGTAGATACAGTGATGCGGGTTTGTAGATACAGTGATGAGGGTTTGTAGATACAGTGATGCGGGTTTGTAGATACAGTGGGGCGGGTTTGTAGATACAGTGGGGCGGGTTTGTAGATACAGTGATGAGGGTTTGTAGATACAGTGATGTGGGTTTGTAGATACAGTGATGAGGGTTTGTAGATACAGTGATGCGGGTTTGTAGATACAGTGGGGCGGGTTTGTAGATACAGTGATGAGGGTTTGTAGATACAGTGATGCGGGTTTGTAGATACAGTGGGGCGGGTTTGTAGATACAGTGATGAGGGTTTGTAGATACAGTGGGCGGGTTTGTACAGTGGGGCGGCTTTGTAAGTACAGTGGTACGGGTTTGTCGATACAGTGATGTGGAATTATAGATACAGTGATGCGGGTTTGTAGATACAGTGATGCAGGTTTGTAGATACAGTGGTACGGGTTTTTGGATACAGTGATGCAAGTTTGTAGATACAGAGGGGCGGGTTTGTAAATACAGTGATGCGGGTTTGTAGATGCATTGGGTGGGTTTGTAGATGGAGTGCTATTGTTTTGAGAGTAACAGGAGCAGGAGTAGGCCATTCAGCCCCTCAAGCCTGTTCCATCATTCAGTTAACTCATTGGCTGAGCTTTATCTATAATACTTGGGAAGCTCAGAGTAAAGGTTTGAAGGAGCAAATGGAAAAATAAACAAGGTGTTCCCTTTGTTAAGCAAGAAATAAATGCTAAGAAATGACAAGGCCTGTTTGAATTATTAGATCCAAGAAAGGAGACAGAAAATTCTGAGTTAACTTTTTAATATAAAGGATGAAGTGGGTGAAATAAAAACAAACCAAACAATTATGTTACAAGAAGAAACTAAGTAATGTTGGACTGAGTTTGGTAGAGAGCAATAACGATTACAAAATGAGATCCAGGAGTGAGAAAAGAGGACAAATGATCTAACACAGCAAAAGGAAGACTCGTAATAACAGTTAGCGAAAGCGAAATTGAACAATGATAAATTGGTTAAATTGAACATAGGGACAGGAGGAGGCCTTTCAGTCCCTCGAGCCTGTTCCGCCCCATTCAATTAGATGATAGAAGATCTGTATCTTAACTCCATCTACCTGCTTTGGTTCTGAAACCCTTCATACCCTCGCCTAACACAAAACTATCAATCCAGTTTTGATATTTCAGCTGACCCCCAGAGTTAACTTTGTTTTTGAGGGAGAGAGAGTTGCACAATGTGTGTGAAGAAATGTTTCCCGACTGCACCTGTGAATGGTCTAGCTCTAATTGTACATTTATTCTAAGTATGTTTCTCATGATTTATTGAGCAATGTTCATTAAAATGGAGTTCCTGTCAAATTGAACTGTATGGAAAGGGTCAAATACTCATGATAATTGAAACATGGACTTATCTGCTGAGTACGGACATGGGTTGCAGTTACGATGACTCACTGAGGATGAAAATATTTAACTGGTGAACCGTAGTAAGGAACAGCTATTGAGAGCAATTCAAACTAAGATAAAAAATAAAAGCAAAATACTGCGGATGCTGGAAATCTGAAACAAAAACAAGAAATGCTGGATTCACTCAGCAGGTCTGGCAGCATCTGTGGAAAGAGAAGCAGAGTTAACGTTTCGGGTCAGTGACCCTTCCGAAGAAGGGTCACTGACCCGAAACGTTAACTCTGCTTCTCTTTCCACAGATGCTGCCAGACCTGCTAAGATAAAAAATACCTTGGAGTACTTAAAACAGATAAAAAGGGAGGGTTCAGAAAAGACTAAAAAAGTGTCGAAGGCTGAAAACAAGGTGTGGAAAAAAATGAGTCGAAAACAAGAGGATTATAAAAGTTGGATGAGAGTTGACATTTTTGTTGTGAGACATGAGGAGCCAATGGCAGAGCTGGTTTGATCAAGATAGAAGAGGTGAAAGACCTTTCAGGTTCTCTCTTGGTGGACAGTGAGAAGGAGGCTGGATATAATGTACAACACAATGTAAGTGAAAGAAATGAGAATTTCTGACCTCTCTCGACCTGAGTCCCGCTGAAACCAAAAATAGATGCTGACACAGGAGGTGCAACTGATTCTGTGACCCGGACTGTGTATAGAGACTGTCGACACTGTTATGGTCAGTTAGTCTGGGGAAACAACTTTAACAGTTGGAACTCCAGGTGAGACAAAGAAAGTAAGACTTGCATTTATATAACACTTTTCACCAAAACCAGATGTCTCGAAGCACTTTACAGCCAACGAGGTACATTTGACGTGTATTCACTGTTGTAATGCACAAAACATGGCATGCAATTTGCACACAGCAAGATCCCACAAACGGCAATGCAATAATGACCAGATAATCTGTTTTTTGTGATTTTGATTGAGGGATAAATGTTGGCCAGGACGCTGGGGTTAACTCCCCTGTTCTGTTTTGAAATCATGGCATTGAATCTTATACATCCATCTGAGCAGGCAGATAAGGCCTCAGTTTAACATCTCATCCAAGTACCTCCAAAAGCACAGAATATTGATGAGTCACACAAGAATAGCATGGTATGATCAAATGTAGCAACAAGAAATAAATTAAGAAAAGGGTTCCTCTCAAAGATATCTGCTTCCTGATTCTGTTCCTGAGTTAAACAAAATTAGTAATACTGAGCCAGGCAAACAGGTTAATATGTAACCTTGGACAGTCAAAAATAAAAGTTGAGCTGGAAAAATAGCAAACTCATCCCAATGTCCCACATAATCCTCTGTGAATCTTACACTAATCCCACTGCCCCGCTCTCTCCCCATAGCCCTGTATCAATCCCAAACTAATCCCACTGCCCCACTCTCTCCCCATAGCCCTTTATCAATCACAAATTAATTCCACTGCCCTGCTTTCTCTCCATAGCCCTGTATCAATCACAAATTAATCCCACTGCCCTGCTTTCTCTCCATAGCCCTGTATCAATCACAAATTAATCCCACTGCCCCACTCTCTCCCCATAGCCCTGTATCAATCACAAATTAATCCCACTGCCCCACTCTCTCCCCATAGCCCTGTATCAATCACAAATTAATCCCACTGCCCCACTCTCTCCCCATAGCCCTGTATCAATCCCAAACTAATCCCACTGCCCCACTCTCTCCCCATAGCCCTTTATCAATCACAAATTAATTCCACTGCCCTGCTTTCTCTCCATAGCCCTGTGTCAATCCCAAACTAATCCTGAGTTTATGCACGGTTGTTCATAAATTTAAAACATTCTTTCACTATGATCAGATATCTTCTGTGCTAGTTTGTAGCTTAATGAAGTACAGAATGAAGTCATTTGAGAATTATTATTTATCAATATTTTAAAGTAAACCATCTGTGTCAGCAGAGAGATTGAGACAAGGAGGCACAAAGTTCGGGATTGTGATTGGAGTAGCAGCCCTCTCATTCACTGTTCCTGGTGTCGTCATTGGAATTTACTTCTGGAGAAAGAGGCAATATGGCGAGACTGGCAGAGATCAGCGGAAAGCAGCAAAGATGAGCAAAGATCGTCTGAAACCAGCAGAGACCAATAGTTTCCTCACTGCTGGCCAACAACTTCCATTTTCAGTCAATAATTCCCTGAAGGACTTATTTTCTTCATTCTCCCATTTTTTCCTGAAGTTCCAATCTCTCAATTTGGTTACCCCCAGAGCATATACCCCATGCTCCTTCTTCAGATATGTGATGGGACAATGTAGAGGGAACTTTACTGTGTAGCCAACCCTGCTGTGCCAGTCCTGGGAGTGTTTGACAGGACTGTGTAGAGGGAACTCTACTCTGTAAGTAACCCATTTTTTCTTCTGAAGTTGGCCTTTATACCCCAGGCCCCTTTTACTTTGTATTTTGTCGAGGCGGCATTTATTTCCCAGGCCCCCTTTATATGCCAGTACACACCAACTGGGAGGACGCTCGATGTACAGGTATCTCTGCAGGGTCCAAAGATGGAGAGTCGCAGCCTGTGTACGGAGGCATACATAGAACATAGAACATACCAGCAACTGACCGCCCTCCTCAATCGGGAGACTCAGGGCTGCGGCAGAGACCAAGTGTTTCCTCTTGCCCCAGAAGAAATCAACGAGCTTCTTCTGGATCTTGGTGGCTAATGCAGGGGATGGGACCAAAGTAACCAACCAGTACCACAGCATCAATGCCACCATTTGGTTTATGACCAGCGTTCGGCGCTTGTAGGAAAGCACTCAGAGCAGTCCTGTCCAGCACCCTAGTCAAGTGGTGACTTTCACCTCCAACTCCTGCCAGTTTGCTGGCCAGGCTTCCTCAGCAGGGCTGAGGAAAACTCCCAGATAGAGGAGGTGTGTGGAGTTCCATGTGAAAGGCAGAGAGTCCACCCACTACTGACCCACCAGGAGTCCGGAACATTTCTCCCAATTGATCCTCACGGAAAACACGGCAGAACAGATCTGTTGACACCCGTGCATCCCCTGCAAGTCAACAGGATCTATGACCATGAGGAGACGTCATCGGCGTAAGCCGAGAGGACGACTGCATGCCCAGCCCGTGCAGAGCCAAACCCCTCAATCTCTTGCGAAGCAGGCATAGGAATGGCTCCACGCAGATGTTATATAATTGGACGGACATGGGGTATCCATGGCGTGCTTCTCTCCCAAAGCAAAGGGGCGCCATCAAGGAACGGTTAATTTTGACCAGACACTCTTCGGGCGGTGTATAAAAGTCAGACCCAGGCCACAAAATGTCTATATACACAAAATGTGGCCTGAGTCCAAACACGTGCAGATATTCGTGATCCACCCTTTCGAACGCCTTCTCCTGATTGAGGGAGTGAAAGGTGACCGACAGACCAGTGCTCTGGGAAAGTTGGATCAGATCCCGGACGAAGTGGATGTTGTCCTGGATGGACTGGCCCGGGACCGTGTAGGACTGGTCGGGATGGATCATATGGGCCAGCACGGAGCCCAGGTGGGTAGACATAGTCTGGATAAAGAAATTACAATCTGTGCTGAGGAGGGAGACTGGACGCTAGTTCTTAAACAGGTGGAGATCACCCCTCTTCAGCAGCAGGACGATGACCACTGCGTGCCATAAGAGGTGTATCTCCTCGGTCGCCAGGCTTTCCATCCGGACCTGCAAGTAATCACCCCCCAAGACGTTCCAGAATGCCCTGAGGAACTCCACTGCAGCCCGTCCAGCCCTGGGGATTTGCCCCTAGAGAGCTGGTGGAGGGCTCCGGTCAGTTCTTCCAATGTGAACGGAGCTTCCAGTTCTTTGGCGTCCTCTAGGCTGAGCTTTGGCAGGACCTCCCACAAAACTCTGTGTGTGTCCTCACTGGTCGGATCCTGAGAGAACAGCGCCCCGTAATAGGTATGAACCAAGAGGATCCATCGTGGGCCAGCAGCTCACTAAGCTGCTTACAGGCCCCCACCATTTTCCAGCCAGTAGAAGAGTGAGGCATGGTCCAAATCTTCCAGAATCTGGATCCACCTCTTCTATTAGTACACATGCCACAGGGCCAGGTCCATGACAGCCTGACTGAGACTGGACTCCAAGTCGATCACCTCCCTCTCCAGGCGCTCGACCTCAGCTTCCCGCTTCATGATCGACCCCTTCACGTACTGCTGACAGAAGACACGGATAGGAGTCTTGCCCACATCCCACCATAGCCTCATCTTCCAGTCTCTGCTTTCCAGTTGGCCCAGAATCGATGGATTGAATCCTGAAATTGTTCATCCTCCAGCAGCCGATTGTTAAAGTGCCAGTACACGGACCCCACACACATGCGGAGCGGAGTAAGCTCCGCCCACACCAACTGTGATTTGAGCATGGCACAGCTGCACGGAGATCGCTGAGATGCAGGAGATGCACGCCTGCGAAATGTAGAGGCGGTCAATTCAAGACTTTCCTCCTCTAGACCTACAGGGGAAGGGTCTGGAGTCAGGATGGCGATTCCACCAGACATCCACCAAGCGGAGGGAGCCAATTGGTTTCCTGAATTTCTCCATCAACACTTGGCTACACTGCGGACCAGAGCAATCCCTCACCTCGAGGGTAGACTTCAAGTTCCACCCTCCCTGCCCCCGTCCCTGAGGATGATGCACTCGCCACTATCGATGGAGCTCGAGAGTGGCCACCTCTTTAAAGAAGCACACTTACAACACGCCGGACCTGGGTGCGTACGCGTTCACAAATAGAGCAACATGCTACCCAGGCAAACAGTGAGATGGGGCAACTGGCCCGGCACAAGCTCCCTGACCCCCAAGACCTCTGGCTGAAAAGTCATGGCCAACAAGATAGCCACTCCACTAGAAATAGTGGAGTAGTGACTCATGTAGACCCCATGTCGTCTAGAATGTATCTATTTGTCCTTTCGAGACAGTGAGGCAGTTTTTGAATGCAGAGGCCAGGTCATCTGACCTTCGGCGGCCATATTTGAAGCACATTGTCCCCTTTTTTTAAAGGAAAAGTCAATTTCAAAGAGTCCACATTAAATAAAGCTCATATCTTAAAAGTTGGGAACACGATATGTCTTTACTGGGCATAACGTGTGCTTTTGCAATTGACGCCTTTGCTGATGGGGAATTGTCAGTGCCATTTGTCTGATATAGGCGGCTGCCCAAGATGCAGGGAGACGGTGTGAAGGGTGCGGACTGTACCTGTGGAATCAGATGGCAAGAAAAATCTTGCAGCGAGAGGAGAAAACTGGGCAAAAATGATGACCATCATTTGCATTTATATCGTACCTTTAATATAGAAAGCGACATCTGCAGGCACTTTACGGAGCAGTAGAGGTACTGATTCTGAGCCTTTGATACCGTGTGAGGAGAGGCGACTGAACACTCGGTTGCAGAGATGTGTTTTGAAAAGGCTCAACAATCAGTCAGTATTGGACAGGACCTCGTCTGCAGTTAACAGTTATGGGAGGTGACTGAGTGAAACACAATAGTTTTGTGTTTATCAGTAGTTATTACATATGAAAATGTTTACAATGACGCTTGTTTTACGATATTCTATATTTTAATGAGACATGTAGTTCAATAATGCACATTGATGCTTGTACAAATGTAGAATGCCAAGGGGCTGATATAATGGACCAGATCTTGCTGGAGTGGGGCTTCCCACGGCATGCGCCATTAGTTAAAGTTTATCCTACACCCTTCAGCTTGAGTCTAATCTGTGCCTGAACTTGCTGGGAGCGTGAGCTGATAACAGTGCGGTGAGGGCAACAGAGCATCGGGACCTCAGTGAACATCAGGACCAACCTGAAAGAGTGAGATTTAAGGATTGAGAAAGAAACAGAGGAACGGCAGAGAAAGGAATAGGGTGAATTAGAGTCAAATCAGATACAGAAAGAGCAACAAACAGAGGGAAAGAAAGAGACATAAATTTTAATAATCTCCAAGAAGAATTTACTACTTTCAGGAATAAATTCGGCAGTTTAAATAGTTCTCTTTCAGTGCTGGTGTGTTTGATCGGCATTGCATGAACAATTATCATGTTATCCCTTAACTTTCTGTGGTGAGTTTAATGGGCAATTAATGTGTAAACCACCAGCAAGTTCTTAAAAATAAAGGAGAGGCTCAGAGCCAGATGCCATTCATATGAGGCACATGGCAAAATCGACCAGCAAATTCAGGAGATTCACAACTCACAATGTAACTCGTAACCTCCTGAACTTGCTGGGCAATTTGTGTTTGAATTACAGTGTGTGTCTTGCACTGGTGTTATTCCTCCAGTAAGATGTGGCCTAACTAACTCATTACAGTTTCAAATGGCATAGCTTAAGAGGTTCGGTGTTTCTCTGACTTACGTTCAACCAGGGATTCACGAAAGGGAAGAGTTTCTCGGTGAACGTGTCAGTGAAAGTGTACAGATGGGACATGCCATCAGCATTGTAAAAGGACACCTGCCCTCCCTCATAGTCCAGGTAGACCCCGATCTTCCTGGGCTTGGCCGTCAGTTTGAGGATAGTGGAGGGGGAGGTCAAGACCCCATATGTGTGCTCGTGCCTCTGACAGATGGTCCAGTAGCCAATCGAGGGTGTCAGCATGATCTGCCCCTTCCTATTGGCCGTCTCTAGGACCAACCCCAAGTCCCAGTCAGTCTTATTGGCCACCTCCACTTCCCAGTAGTGTTTCCCTGAAGTGAACCCCTGGCTGCTCAGGATGCGGGTGCATGGATTGGAATCTCTCTTGGCCGTTCGGTAGGTTTCTCCACTGATCACCAGTGTGCACCACGGTCAGGTCCTCAGACAGTACAAGCCTGGACTGCGCAGTTTTGGGATCCAGGGTGAGCGAAGCCGACACTTTTCATATAAAACAGGGAGAAGATTATAAGCATGTGACATCGGCAAGCGCAAAGCTAGAGGCTATCAGTATAAGACAGTCACCAAGAAATCCAGCAGGACATTCAGGAGAAACTTCTTTACTCAAAGAGTGAGGAGAATGTGGAACTCATTACCACATGGAGTGCTTGGGGTGAACAGTAAAGATGGGTTTAAGGGGAGGCTAGGGAGAAGGGAATAGAAGGTCATACTGATAGAGTAAGATGAGGAAGGATGGGAGGAAGCTTAAGTGGAGCAAAAAGGCTGGCATGGACTGGTTGGGCTGAATGGCCTCTTTCTGTGTGGTATATTCTATATAACTGCACACATTGTCACTGGAACATGAAATACAGAAATCCCTGGTGATACATCAAGAAGCTGTTAAAAGGCTTTGCACACAGTACACACTTTCTCCTTCCAACACATTTCTCCTCACATTTTATTGTTAACACTCCTCTTGTTACAAGATAACTCACCCTCCACAATGCTGCAGGCACACTTTTAATATTTTATCAATATTTTTTCTTCTCCCGATACAAGTGTATTGATTTCTTCCTCTGCTCTGGTTCTGTCTAGTGTTAGTACCTGCAGTATCTTTCCCACAGTGGGCTACCTTAATATATCAGCCTGCACAGGGACTGTTGGCAAGCTATATATATTCGACTGCAGGAGGCCTCGCAGCTCAGCCTGACCTTGCCCTCCTCTGGTGTCCACACTGGCGAGTGATGAGGGCCAGGGACCGTGGTTTATTGTTTGTTTCTGCCCAGCCTGAGACTGATTCGAGCTGAGATCAGCAAATTCTGCACAGACCCCAGAATGGATATATATGTTACAGGCTATGGAGGGTACATGAAGCAAGTCAGATAACTGGGGGTATAGTTTTCCCTGCATGTAAAGTTACAGAAAGATTGTTCTGTTACTAAACTAGGGAAACATCAAAGAAAACCTTCCTTCCATCCACCATATCAAATCAGTACAGGTGAAAGGAATAGAGGATTACAGTCAATCTATCAGCATTCACTGGCATAGAGGATTACAGTCAATCTATCAGCATTCACTGGGATAAAAACAAGAAATGCTGGAACCACTCAGCAGGTCTGGCAGCATCTGTGGAAAGAGAAGCAGAGTTAACGTTTTGGGTCAGTGACCCTTCATCGGAATTACAGTCGGATTACAGTCAATCTATCAGTGTTCACTGGGAGAGGGGATTACTGCCAATCTATCAGTATTCACTGGGAGATGGGATTACAGCAAATTTATAACTGGCAGAGAGGATTACAGTCAATCTATCAGTGTTAACTGGGAGATGGGATTACTGTCAATCTATCAGCATTAACTGGGAGATGGGATTACTGTCAATCTATCAGCATTCACTGGGATAAAAACAAGAAATGCTGGAACCACTCAGCAGGTCTGGCAGCATCTGTGGAAAGAGAAGCAGAGTTAACGTTTCGGGTCAGTGACCCTTCATCGGAATTACAGTCGGATTACAGTCAATCTATCAGTGTTCACTGGGAGAGGGGATTACTGCCAATCTATCAGTATTCACTGGGAGATGGGATTACAGCAAATTTATAACTGGCAGAGAGGATTACAGTCAATCTATCAGTGTTAACTGGGAGATGGGATTACTGTCAATCTATCAGCATTAACTGGCAGAGAGGATTACAGTCAATCTATCAGTGTTAACTGGGAGGTGGGATTACTGTCAATCTATCAGTGTTAACTGGGAGATGGGATTACTGTCAATCTATCAGCATTAACTGGCAGAGAGGATTACAGTCAATCTATCAGTGTTAACTGGGAGATGGGATTACTGTCAATCTATCAGCATTAACTGGCAGAGAGGATTACAGTCAATCTATCAGTGTTAACTGGGAGGTGGGATTACTGTCAATCTATCAGTGTTAACTGGGAGATGGGATTACTGTCAATCTATCAGCATTAACTGGCAGAGAGGATTACAGTCAATCTATCAGTGTTAACTGGGAGAGGGGATTACAGTCAATCTATCAGTGTTAACTGGGAGATGGGATTACAGTCAATCTATCAGTGTTAACTGGCAGAGAGGATTACAGTCAATCTATCAGTGTTAACTGGGAGATGGGATTACTGTCAATCTATCAGCATTAACTGGCAGAGAGGATTACAGTCAATCTATCAGTGTTAACTGGGAGATGGGATTACAGTCAATCTATCAGTGTTAACTGGCAGAGAGGATTACAGTCAATTTATCAGTGTTAACTGGGAGATGGGATTACTGTCAATCTATCAGCATTAACTGGCAGAGAGGATTACAGTCAATCGATCAGTGTTCACTGGGAGATGGGATTACTGCCAATCTATCAGTATTCACTGGGAGATGGGATTACTGTCAATCTATCAGCATTAACTGGCAGAGAGGATTACAGTCAATCGATCAGTGTTCACTGGGAGATGGTATTACTGCCAATCTATCAGTGTTAACTGGGAGATGGGATTACTGCCAATCGATCAGTATTCACTGGGAGATGGGATTACGGCAAATTTATAACTGGCAGAGAGGATTACAGTCAATCTATCCGTGTTAACTGGGAGATGGGATTACTGTCAATCTATCAGCATTAACTGGCAGAGAGGATTACAGTCAATCTATCAGTGTTAACTGGGAGAGGGGATTACAGTCAATCTATCAGTGTTAACTGGGAGATGGGATTACTGTCAATCTATCAGCATTAACTGGCAGAGAGGATTACAGTCAATCTATCAGTGTTAACTGGGAGAGGGGATTACAGTCAATCTATCAGTGTTAACTGGGAGATGGGATTACAGTCAATCTATCAGTGTTAACTGGCAGAGAGGATTACAGTCAATCTATCAGTGTTAACTGGGAGGTGGGATTACTGTCAATCTATCAGCATTAACTGGCAGAGAGGATTACAGTCAATCTATCAGTGTTAACTGGGAGAGGGGATTACTGCCAATCGATCAGTATTCACTGGGAGATGGGTTTACAGCAAATTTATAACTGGCAGAGAGGATTACAGTCAATCTATCAGTGTTAACTGGGAGATGGGATTACTGTCAATCTATCAGCATTAACTGGCAGAGAGGATTACAGTCAATCTATCAGTGTTAACTGGGAGAGGGGATTACAGTCAATCTATCAGTGTTCACTGGGAGATGGGATTACTGCCAATCTATCAGTATTCACTGGGAGATGGGATTACTGCCAATCTATCAGTATTCACTGGGAGATGGGATTACTGCCAATCTATCTGTTCACTGGGAGATGGGATTACTGCCAATCTATCAGTATTCACTGGGAGATGGGATTACAGCAAATTTATAACTGGCAGAGAGGATTACAGTCAGTCTATCAGTGTTAACTGGGAGATGGGATTACTGCCAATCTATCAGTATTCACTGGGAGATGGGATTACGGCAAATTTATAACTGGCAGAGAGGATTACAGTCAATCTATCCGTGTTAACTGGGAGATGGGATTACTGTCAATCTATCAGCATTAACTGGCAGAGAGGATTACAGTCAATCTATCAGTGTTAACTGGGAGATGGGATTACTGTCAATCTATCAGCATTAACTGGCAGAGAGGATTACAGTCAATCTATCAGTGTTAACTGGGAGAGGGGATTACAGTCAATCTATCAGTGTTAACTGGGAGATGGGATTACAGTCAATCTATCAGTGTTAACTGGCAGAGAGGATTACAGTCAATCTATCAGTGTTAACTGGGAGAGGGGATTACAGTCAATCTATCAGTGTTCACTGGGAGATGAGATTACAGCAAATTTATAAGTGTTCACTGAGAGAGGGGATTACAGTCAATCTATCAGTATGCAGTGGGAGAGGGGATTACAGTCAATCTACCAGTGTGCACTGGGAGAGAGGATTACAGCAAATTTATCAGCGTTCACTGAGAGAGGGGATTACTATCAATCTATCAGTGTTCACTGGGAGAGGGGAATACGGTCAATATATCGGTGTTTACCAGGAGAGAGGGTTTGATTTAGAGATACAGCACTGAAATAGGCCCTTCGGCCCACCGAGTCTGTGCCGACCATTAACCACCCATTTTTACTAATCCTACACTAATCCCATATTCATATCACATCCTCACCTGTCCCTATATTCCCCTACCACCTACCTATACTAGGGGCTATTTATAATGGCCAATTTGCCTATCAACCCACAAATCTTTGGCTGTGGGAGGAAACCGGAGCACCCGGAGGAAACCCACGCAGACAAAAAGAGAACTTGCAAACTCAGGCAGTACCCAGAATTGAACCCGGGTCGCTGGAGCTGTGAGGCTGTGGTGCCAACACTGCGCCACTGTGCTGCCTGTTAAATTCCACCAGTTGCTGTGGTGGAATTTGAACCCATATCCCCAGGGCATTATTCTGAGCCTCTCAATTACTAGTTCAGTGACATTACCACTATACCACAGGCATATATAAGATAGCTCCTAGTTCTACATTAGGGTCAATCTATCAGTGTTTACTGGGAGAGAGAGGATTGTGGTAAATCTGTCGGTGATTACCGGGAGAGAGGATTACAATGTACCAATTGCTGTTTACTGGCAGAGAGGATTTGTAGCATTCCATTCCAGACTGTGTATTGTAAGGGTCCCCTGAATACTCCCAACTCCAGGCTGTTGCTCACCACAGATTCTTTGTCATTTCCTCTCTTTTCCTGAAACCTGGGGAAATGGTTCATTAACAATTTTGTTTGAAATATTAAATGAGGCTGTTAAATTTAAATAAGCAGTCTGTGAATGTGTACATCGTGGTTTATAAATGCACGCTCACCTCTGTTTCAGTCCTTTCAGCTCCTGCGCACAATTACAAACACAACAGTTAATAATCAGCAAACCATTTTACTGTTCATAAACTGCCTTTTGTATTGGAGTGAAAAATCACATCTCCCTAATGTTCCAGGCATCGCCCCATGTCATACACAGACTAGAAAAAAAACCTTGCATTCATATAGCACCTTTCACAACCTCAGGACATCCCAAAGCGCTTTACCGTCAATGGAGTACTTTTGAAGCATTGTAATGTTGGAAACACAGCAACTAATTTGTGCATAGCAAGATCCCACAAACAGCAATGTGATAATGAGCAGATAATCTGTTTTTTGGGGGATAAATGAAAGCAAAATACTGCAGATGCTGGAAATCTTTTCATGTTTGTGCTTTGGACCAGTGCTGCCAATTAACACCCTCTCTGCACTAACGCTTTGTGTTTTAGCACAGCACTAACATACTGTTTACCTTTGCTCCATGATCTTCTGGTTAGTTATTCTCTGTGACCCTGTCCTATCAACACCTTCTCCTTGGCTATCACTTGACCCAAACCTTTATTTGCTTAAAACCTATTACATCTCGAACCTTTGCCAGTTCTGAAGAAGGGTCACTGACCTGAAACGTTAACTCTGCTTCTCTCTCCACAGATGCTGCCAGACCTGCTGAGTATTTCCAACATTTCTTGTTTCTTTGGGGATGTTGATTTAGTTATAAATATTTGTCAGGCCACTGGGGATAACCCCCCGTTCTTCTTTGAAATAGTGCCATAGGGATCTTGATAAAATGGCAGAGGATGAGGGTCTGATGATAGGGAGTGGGGAACAACCAAAATCCAAAGCCAAAAGAAGCAGAGAGCACAGAAACAGACAGCTCTGTCCTTTGATCCTTTATGCAGAGCAGGAAGCCACTGCTCTTTGACCCTTTATGAGACAGCAGTAGAAAAGGTGCTTGCCTGTGCTCAGTGCTGCTGTGGTGTGCAGCTGGTCACTACATCTTACACTACCCATTCTATATACCCATCTGACGTCCCCTTATATTGGGATTAATGGAAGGGAGATTTGGAGTTGGGGTCTGCGTATAATCTGTGGTTAATTCAATATCTCCCATTTTACACCATCGGCCAATGTTAAAATGACTGCCACTGTGTTATCCATTAATTGACAGAAACTCTCCTTACTGCCAAGCCCAGCACTGAAGTCACCATGCTGAGGTCGTCCATTATCAATGACTTCAATGGGAAGTGAATATTTGTGTTCAGCCCCTGTGTTCCCTCACACAGAGGCTACTTAGCCAGTTGAGACAGCTCCACGTTAAGTGGCAGCAAGGTGTTAAGCAGTCAGTGCCAATATCCGAGAATGTCAAGGACTGATATACCAATCGGCATGGTACCGGTCGACACCAGTTCTTCCAATCCCTTGGATTTACAGTTTGTTGAACTCCCATACATGCACACTTACTTGCCAAACTCGTCTCAACTCTTCAACGAAGCTGTCTCAGTCAGGAATTCAACTGGGTGGAGGCATTTTACCACTTGCACACTGCAGCTGCAGGTCAATTGTACAAGGAATCTCCACACACAACAACAAGAACAACAACTCATATTTATATAACGCCTTTAATATAATGAACCATCCCAAGGTGCTTCACAGGAGCGTTATCGAACAACATTTTGTCAATAAGACACATAAGGAGATATTAGGTGGCCAAAAGCTTGGTCAAACAGGTAGGTTTTAAGGAATGTCTTAAAGGAAGAAAGAGAAGGAGAGAGGCGGCGAGTGTAGGGAGGGAATTCCAGAGCTTTATGGTCTAAGCAGCTGAAGGTGAGGCCACCATTGGTGGAATGGTAAAATCAGGGATGCTCAATGTACTACACGGATCAGTGTTCCATTAATATTAAATGAGAATAGTAGACTTTGGGTCAAAATAACCCATTTGGAGTAATAGTCAATGACAATAAGGAAAATGTTCCCTTTATGGTCAAACAGGCCCATTCCCAGGCGCTCCCACGGCCTGGCTGGAAACGAAGACGACATCAGTGGCTCTCTAGTGTCTTGTCTGGTAGAAGCGCATGTGATACACCTGGAAATCATCTCTTTGATCTCCTTGGAAACACCAGGCCACCATACTGAGTTCTTTGTTCTTGCTCTACACTTGGTGATTCCTCTGTGCCCTTGGTGTAGTTTCTCTGGGATGTCCAATCTTAAAGCCTTTAGAATAACTAGTCTTTCGTCGTTGACTAGTAAGTCATCCACAATAGTAAGATGGTTGCATTGCTCGTAATATTTTCTTAAAACCAGGTTATTAGGTATATATTCTGGCCAACCTTCTTGGCAAAACTGTCTTTCTTTTTCACAGACTTCATCCTCTTTCTGTAGGTGTCTAATTTGGTGTAATCTTTGAGCAGTTGCCAGCTGATCTTCGGTTATAGCTAAAGCAAAGACTTCCACTTTCTCCAGAATGAGACATCTTCCACTTCACATATAATAATTGATACTCTTGTTAACATGCCAGCTGTCACGTGATGTTTCCCTGGGACATATTCAGCTGTGTTGTCATTAGACATAGTCAAAATCTCTGTACCCTTGGGGGTAATTTTGCTAGATCCTTTGAATTAAGCAATGTCACTAGAGGCATGTGGCCAGTTTCGATCTTGACCTTGAGGCCCAGTACCTGGTCCGAAAGTTTCTCGCACGCCCATGTTACTGCTAATGCTTCCTTTTCAATCATTACGTACCTTCATTTTGTCCATGACAGTGAGCCAGAGGCAAAGTACACAGGCCTGCATCGTCCATCTTTTTGAATCTGAAACAAGACTGCAAATAATCCTGTTGCTGATGCATCTGCTACAATAATGGCCGCTAGCTCTGGATCATAATGGGCTAATACTTCTGATGAAGTTTTTATTTCCTTGATCTTCTCAAGGTGCCCCAGCACCAGGCATTGCTGTTCTTTCGCGGTTGTTGTAAAGGCTCATTAACAGTGGCTAGATTTGGTGGGAATTTCCCTACCTGGTTAACCACACTCCTGAATCACTGCAAATCTGTTATGTTCTTTGGTTCTGTGAAATCCTTTATTGCCTTCGTTTTCCGTGGATCTATGTTAATGCCAGATCCATCAATTATGTGGCCAAGGAACCTCACTGTTGACATTTAACGTGAGACCAGCCTCTTGTAATCTGTGTAAACCACTTCTTACCCTTGTGTCGTGTTCTTCTTGGTTTTCTCCATGAATCAGAATATTGTCCATGTGGCAGATGATTCTCTCCAAGCCTTCCAGGATTCTTGGCATCGTCTGCTGAATATCTCTGGTGCTGATGCTACACTAAATGGCAATCTGTTGAATCTTCCTAAGGGTGTAATAAAAGTAGTTAACAATTTAGTCTGTTCGTCTAAAGGCAACTGCCAAAATCTGCTATTTGTGTCTAATTTAGTGACTATGGGCTTTTTCCCAATTTGGCAAGGCTGTCGTTGACTGACGCCATAGGGTGAATCTGTGACTTTTCTAATATTTGTCAGTTCCGAAAAAGGGTCACTGACCCGAAACGTTAACTCTGCTTCTCTTCCCACAGATGCTGCCAGACCTGCTGAGTGATTCCAGCATTTCTTGTTTTTGTTTCAGATTTCCAGCATCCGCAGTATTTTGCTTTTATTGCCATAGGGTGAATGTTTCTCTCTCAACAGTTTTATTGAGTTGGGTCAGGTCCACACAAATCCTAATAGACTCGTTTGAATTCCTTACAGGAACTATCCCAGAGCACTACCTAGTTGGTTTAGTTAGTGTGGCAATAACTCCTTGGTTTAGCATGGCATCGATTTCCTTCTTCACTTTTTCCAGAAGTGGGTGTGGGACCTTTTCTTGTTGTGAACAAACATACCGGTTCTGCCTCTTTGTTCAGGTTAATGTGATAGTCTCGTTTTACTTTCCCTAAGCCTTTGAATAATTTGGGAATTCAGCTCTAAAATCGCTGAGCTGTTTCTCTTGTCCCTTGATCTCTTCCATCCTGCATAACTGTTGTAAGGCTAAACAAGCTTTCTTACTGAGTAGTGAACAGGCTTGGTTCTTGATAACATACACGGTTTTCAGAATTGTGTTATTCCTGTGTGTAAAAGTTGTTTGTATTTCTCCTACAACCCTCATTTGAGTTCCTCCCGGCCCATATAATTTCTTATTGGTTTTTCCTAAGCCTTTCCTTCCTCAGCCATGGTGTTTTATCAGATAGGATAGAAACTGCTGCTCTTGTATCTAACTTGAAGTTGGTTTATTTTTCCCCACTAGGTTTCCTGCTTCCAGCAATCTTTGTTTTTCTCTTGCACTTCCCCAAGGGAGTATTGATTGCTTTTCTTTTACTTCATCTATTTTTTTGCTAGTCTGTAGTGTTGATTTTTTGCTGTGACAGACCTGCTGAAAGTGCCCCTTTTCTTGCATCAGAAACATTCAGCTTCCCAGGCCTCTCCCAGCCAGACCTACTGCAATTCAGTGTTGCTGCTTGTAGATGTCTCTCCCGCCTCTCAGGCTTTCTGGTGCTGTTATTCTCTGTCTTCTTCACAGACTCAACTGATTCTAGAATTTTCAAGGTTGTTCTCCCCCGATTCCCCACAAACTAATAGTCGATTAAATTTTCGGACCTCTGACTGCTTGCTCAACAGAACGGACTTTTGCAAAGTTAAATCCTCTTTCAAATAAAGCTGGTCTGACAGCACTTCGTCTATGACCCCAACTACTATTCTATCCCAAATCAGTTCTTCTCACAAGCTCCCGTAGTCGCAATCCTCTGCTATTTTATACAGATAATCAATGAATGAATCGATACTTTCACCAGCTTTTTGGGTGTGTTTGTTGAATTTCACCCATTCCAAGATAACATTCTTACTGATCTTAAAGTATCCTCCAAGGCTTTTATTATTTCGCCATACGGGGTTTCCTTTTCATCCATCCCCAGAGTAGTTAAAATGTTGTCTGCGCTGTCTCCCATGGCATTGGATAGACATATGGATGTAAATGGAATAGTGTAGGTCAGATGATCGGCGCAACATCGAGGGCCGAAGGGCCTGTACTGCGCTGTAATATTCTAATATTCTAAAAAAAAAATAAAGTACTGACTTGTTCCTTGTCTGGTTGTGCTGCTGGACCCGATGCAGAACTGTACCTGTTGAATCTTCGGATCCATTTTGGCCACGCCTCGGCCTGATTGGGTCCCACCGCTCGTTCGAAGCTCTCCAGTAAGGGTATCAACTTTTCCGTGCTTCTCTCCGATGTTTTCGATATTTTCTGTCTTGACCCTACAAAAGTTGTTTTTAACCGCTGCCACCATATACTATACTGGTCAATGTGCCATTAATATTAAATGAGAATAGTAGACTTTGGGTCAAAATAACAGGAATTTATTTATAGGGTTCTTATCTTTAAGGCATCTACATTAACACTGAACCACACCAGCTTCAGACTCCGTGACATCACATCCTGTGATGATGCTTTAGCTCAATATGCATAATCTACCCAGCAACAGTTTATGCACATTATACTACACTCAAGAGGCCAGAATTGGAGGAGTGAGAGAACTCAAAGGGTTGAGGGGCTGGAGGAGATTACAGCGATAGGGAGGGGCGAGGCCATGGAAGGATATGAAAGCAAGGATGCGAATCTCCTACTGTAACAGCAGGTGACCAGGGGAACTGCGGAGAAATGGAGTAAGTTTTGAAATGGCCACTTGTGCCAATTCTCCATGATTTCTGTCGGTCTCTTGCCCGCGGGAGAGCAGGAAATGCACCGGGTGCGGGCGCAATGGGCAAGAAGAGAGAAATAGGCAAAATTCCGGAGTGGCTTCTAAATTGCGGGTTGCTTTTCCGTGGCTGCAGAATATTGGGAGCCACGGGGTACTGCAACTGCTTCATTACCTTCAGAAAGGTGCAGTCACCTTGCTGAGCGATTCCTGCTTACCAGACCCTCTTGATGGCCATCAAGTTTTGCTCCATTGATTGCAGGCAGTGCTCTGTCTCTTGCTTGAGCTCTTTGCTCTTTGTCTGTGAGGAATTGATGCATTTTCAAGAACTCCGAGGAAATGTGATGCAAAAGAGTCCCAGAGGTTGCCTTTGAAAAGAAACAGGATCGTTCTCACATTAATCCGAGATGCCGTCAAAAGCACACCACACAGCTGAAAGTAAATTCAGCTCTGATGAAAACGAATGATGGTCAAAACGAACCAATGAGAGAGGAAATGAAATGCACAAATAATTGGGAGGATGATTAGGAATGAAATTTCCGTCTGATTTCCACAAAGAGAAAGTGAATGTGTTATTCTAATATTTGGCTAACAGTAGTGGAAACGGGAGCTTTGCTGCCTTAATAATGAGGGCAAGAACTATTCTAGAAAGGGTCATAAAGACGGGGCTCAATGGATACTGGAGAGGGTGCAGAGGAGATTCACCGGGATGTTGCCTGGGCTGGAGCATTTCAGCTATGAAGAGAGACTGGATAGGCTCGGGTTGCTTTCCTTAGAGCAGAGAAGGCTGAGGGGGGATCTGATTGAGGTGTACAAGATTATGAGGGACATTGATAGGTTAGGTAGGAAGAAACTTTTTCCCTTAGCAGAGGTATCAATAACCAGGGGGCATAGATTTAAGGTATGGAGCAGGAGGTTTAGAGGGGCTTTGAGGAAACATTTTTTTCACCCAGAGGGTGGTTGGAATCTGGAACACACTGCCTGAAGAGGTGGTAGGGGCAGGAACCCTCACAACATTTCAGAAGTGTTTAGATGAGCATTTGAAACGCTATCACATACCAGGCTACGGGCCAAGTGCCGGAAAATGGGATTAGAATAGTTAGGTGCTTGATGGCCGGCACAGACATGGTGGACCGAAGGGCCTGTTTCTGTGCTCTATAACTCGATGACTCTATGACAGGAAAATTCAAGTATAAATTGAGCTACTGAGGCATGAACTGGGATCTGCTCCCATGCAACGGATTCACTTCAAATCAAATTATAATTGAGACAATGAGGTGAAGAGTCAAAGGCCATTAGTGCAACCAAGTTCCTAAAGAATAGGTGAAGGGGTGAACTAAAGTAAAGAGATGAAATGAGACCGAGTTTGGGGATATTGCTGGACGATGGCGAGGAGAAGAGTTTCACAGTTTTGGAAGCCTGTGAGTGACTGAATCAGAGTTTGTTTATAATGCGTGAGACTATGGGAGTGCCACTGAATGCCAGCATGTGGGTGTTGAGTTAACGGCAACCACACTGGCCAATTGACAATGGCCAGTGACTGGGAGGACCTGCTGTCCTCTTAGTGTTCTCAGTGGGAGGCGGTGGCTCGAGTGGCTGATCCAATATGGCCTGTTGTTCACCCTCAGCTTCTTTGATGTTAACAAGTCCCTCATTCTGACAAAGCTGCTCTTGGCAATCTCAATTCAGAATTTGTGTTAACGCCAAAGAAACTGACCTTGAATCTTAAGAAAAGAATGCTGAGGAGCTACATTTTGTCATCTATGTTATATGCCTCGGAGGCATGGACAACAAGCAAGGAGACTATTGACAAGCTGAATGCAGTCGAGATGGGGACACATAGAAGGATGCTCCACATATCCTACACAGACAGGAAGGCTGATGAGGAAGTGCTGGAAACGGCTGGAGAAAAGAGAAAATTTGTGGATAACAACAAAGGAAGAACAATACAATACTTCAGTCACATCATTAGAACAGAAGGTAGGCAGACACAGTTATAGATAGGTAGCACCAATGGCAAACGTAGGAGTGGGAAGCAGAGAAGAAAATGAATGATAGATATAATGGACTGGATGCAGTTGATCTATGCAGAATGTGTAAAGACAGCACAGGATAGACAGGTGGAAATCCATGGAAGTCAGCCTTCTGGGAAGAAGATGACACCAATGAATGAATGAATGAACACCCTCAGCAGGAGTGAAATATCCCTCCCCCGCTCCGAGTGAGTGACACGGCGGAATTAAACATACCTGCAGCTTGGAAATCTTCTCCTGTTGATGGATGATGAGGAGACTCCTCTTTCTCTGCTTCCCTTCTTCAGTTGTTGAAAGCTCAGTTGATGCTTAAGAAGATTGAAACGAACAGTTAAAGTACGTGTGCTCACTAAAAACCCAAATACAGCGTGCCCAGAGATCACTAATGTGAGGCCCAGGCAGCCACAGCAAGAGAGCCTGCAAACTCACATTTATTTGAGATAGACTTTTCCTGCCTGCCAGCCATTCCATTTTTAAACACTTGACCTGGCTCATTCATGCCACCCAACTGGTTCATTAATGTCCTTTAGGGCAGGAAATCTGCCGTCCTTACCTGGGTCCGACCTATACACGACTCCAGACCCACGCCAAGGTGATTGACTATTAACTGCTCTCTGAAGGGACAAGAGAGATACTCAGTGGGATTAAACTCAGAGCCACGTGGGGTGGCAAAGAAATGCTGGCCTTGCCAACACCTCCCACATCCTGAGAATGACACAAGCTGTTCAACTTTTCACTCGGTGTTTGGCACTGCTGCCCAGTGTACCAACCTCTCCTCACTCCCCTGTGTCCTGCTTTTCTCTGGCTCGGCAGGTACAATCGGAATATCATTCTCAAGCTATAGGGCAGGCCCCTGATATCTCTCCCCCGAGTCATTGATTCTCAGTGAATGTTACAGCAGCCTAGTTGAATTCAGAGTATTGGGGGGGGAGTGGGGGGGGCGGAGTGCAAGGGGCAAATCACAGCCAAGGCTGTTTTTATCTCCACCTGATGACTGCACACCTTCCAGTGGGGAAAACAGTCAGGGACTGAAGCCCTTTGTTCATCACCCACATGGGCAGATTCACCAAAGAAGGTTCAGAAGTGGAAATATCAGCTAACTCAGACTGAGCTGCGAAAACTGCGGTGATGTGTTGTTCAGTCCTACAGGACTGAACATACTCAGTAAAGCCGAGGGCAAATTTTAACACTTACTGGCCCATGGAGTGAAGTTGGGGGAGGGGCTCCTTTAGCACATACTGACTGGCCCAGGGAGAGACAGTTTGGAGGGGCTCCTTTAATAGTTACTGACCCATGGAGCAACAGTGGGGGATGGGCCCCTTTAACACATACTGGCCCAGGGAGAGACTGTAGGGGAGGGGCCCCTTTAACCATTACTGAGCCATGGAGCGAGGGTGAGGGAAGTTAATTCTTAACTGTTAATGTTTAACAGTTAATATTTACACCCGCACTCTTTTACAACTCCACATCCTTTTACAACTCCGCACGAGTTTCATCTCCACAGGACTTTCCACCCCACACGATTTGTTCTCTCTGCACGATTTTACACTCCACACGATTTGTTCTCTCCCCATGATTTTACACTCCACACAATTTTACACTCCGCACGATTTTACACCTGCACAATTTTACACTCCACACTATTTTACAACCTATTGATTTGTTCTCTCCACACGATCTTACCCCCACACAATTTTTGTCTGCATGATTTTACACCCCATTGAAACAATGGGCAGTTCTGTCAGGCGTAGTGTCGAATCCGTGTCCAAGACAATGCTGTGGGATTCCTGCTTTGAGGATCTAGTTGAAAGGACCTCTCTGATAGGGGAAGTACCTGAGCAGAATGGCCCTAATGGAGCTCCGTTTTTTTTAAAGAGATACAGCACTGAACCAGGCCCTTCAGCCCACCGAGTCTGTGTCGACCAACAACCACCCATTTATACTAATCCTACATTAACCCCATATTCTTTACCACATCCCCACCATTCTCCTACCACCTACCTACACTAGAGGCAATTTACAATGGCCAATTTACCTATCACCCTGCAAGTCTTTAGAGGTGGGAGGAAACCAGAGCACCCGGCGGAAACCCACACAGACATAGGGAGAACGTGCAAACTCCGCACAGGCAGTACGCAGAACTGAACCCGGGTTGCTGGAGTTGTGAGGCTGCAGTGCTAATCACTGCGCCACTGTGCCGCCCAGTTAAGCTGACCAACCTTGTATCTGGCAGCTGCCTGCTGCAGCGGCAGGAAGCTGTGCTTTGAATGCTTTGGTTCATCTCTGCAGATGATGCAGATCAGCTCCTGGTCATCCTCACAGAATAGCTTGAGCCCCTCTTCATGCTCCGGGATGTACAGGCTGCTGCTCTGCTCCCGCTGCTGCTGCTGCTCCAGCCCGTGCAGCTTCTCGACTGGGTTAGCCAGCACACGATTCTCCTTCAGAGCCTTACTGGGGAGGACCATCCGGCACTCAGGACATGACAACTTGGGCTCCCAGCACTTGCTGATGCAGAGCCGGCAGAAGTTGTGCTCACACTCCAGCCTCACTGGCTTCACAAACAGTGAGTGACAGGTCAGCTCCTCTGCCAGACACAGGACCTGCTGCTGGCTGGATGAAATTGCCTTTGTGATTTTTCCTGCCATTGAAAAAGAATTATGTACTGACCAAAAGAATTTGTTTCAGTTTCGTTTCTGGCTGTTGCCAGTTAACCCTCTGTGGCCAGTAAAAGGCTGAAACTGACAGGATCGTATGGCACATTAATTCTACTCTCAAACTGATTTTTGGGGTATACAACAGCAAATCTGCCCCCCCCCCTTTAGTTTCCCAATGGAGGCTGGGGCCAATTGTTTTATATATATGTGTATAAAAGGCTGGTTGGGTGTAGAGAGCATGTTCAATCCACCCCTTCTCTCGGGGTAATTTTAACTAACTCTGGGTGGAAAACTTGAGGGATCACCGGTTTTAAACATCACCTAATGTCACTCCCGCTGACTACTGTTGGCCAGGGGCTGCAAGAAGTACAGAATCTGTTACAAACTGCTGGAGAGTTCATGAACTAAAGTAACCTGAGCTCAGACACTGCTGGATTGTTTGTGAACTAAAGTAATCTGAGCTCAGACACTGCTGGATTGTTTGTGAACTAAAGTAACCTGAGCTCAGACACTGGCCTGTGCTGGTAAAAACCAGTTTGAACTAATTAATTTATGTGACAAGACAAGGGAGAGATCACAGGAATAGAGCCTTATTTGGGCACGGTATGATACCGGGGTCTTTGGGCCTGGGCCAATAAAGAGAAGATACGAACGAGGTGAGCAGGCCTAAGCCAACAGGAAAGAGAGAGTAAAGTTTGAAGAGATAAGAAAGAGAATAAGTATGGAGAATCTCAGGCATACAGCCAGTGAGAAACTCCAGAGACCAACCATATCGGAAGTGGAAGACCCTGCGTCAGCAACGCGGCGACGACATAAAAGAGAGAACGGAATGCCTGGCCAGCGTCAGCTCTCCCCTTTTTCGGGTAATATCCTTTGTTTTCTGTAACTAGGTCAGGGAAAGGTCAAGGGAACCTAGTGGGTGTGCTTATCAATTCTAGCTAGCTTTGTTATGAACTGTATAACTCAGTTTTAGTTGCATGCTTTTGTCTAACCAAGTGTATAAGCCTTATTCTTACATTGTACAACAACATGAATAAAGTAAATTGATAGTTAAAGAAAGGACTGAGTTTCCTCCTCTTTGTACTAAGCCATTAACTGTAGCCGGTGGATTAGGTGGAGGGTGGCTCTCCTGTAACCCCGATATCCCAAACACCCAGCCTAAGCCTGAATTAAGAGGACTTAGTCCCACGTGACGGCCAGGATCAAGTGGGTGAAGGGAATAAAGGGGCCAAGGGGGAGTTCACTCCGCGCCACGGTTTACACTGCACAAAAGGACGATGTAAATCAGTGCTGCACCCAATGCCGATGGGTGGGTTTGGTTAAAATCACCCCCAATGGGTTCGGGGAAATTAGGCATTGGGTGAGTGAATTTCTCTTAGTCCAAAGCACAGTTTTCCCTTGGGATTAACTTTCCCTTTCAGTACTGGCCTCAAGGGATCGACTGCCTGCTTTACTCTTGAGGGAGACTTTTTACTTCCATTGAGCACTCTGTTTTCCCCAGTAATTCTATTAGGCCTGAGCTGTGGCTCTGGTAGTAGCACTTATGCCTTTCAAGCAGAAGGTTGTGGGTTTAAGTCTCACTCTAGGACCTGGACACAGAAATCTATGCTAACACATCAGTGCAGTACTGAGGGTGTGCTGCAGTGTCAGAGGTGCAGTCTTTGAAATGAGACATTAAACCAAGGCCTTGCTTGCCCCCCTAAGTGGATGCCAAACATCTGATGGTTGTCTTCTTCAGAAGAAGAGCATGGGAGTTATCACTGGTGTCCTGGCAAATATCAATATTACAAAAACACATTATCTTGGCATTTATTGCATGCAATATGGGCATCCCTGGCAAGGCCAGCATTTATTGCCAATCTCCTCATTGCCCTTGACAACTTTTCAGAGGGCAGTTAAGAGTCAACCACATTCCTGTGGGCCTGGAGTCACATATAGGCCAGACCAGGTAAGGACGGCAGATTTCCTTCCCTAAAGGGCATTGGTGAACCAGATGGGTTTTTATGACAATAAATAATAGTTTCAGTAATCGTGCGATGAAACTAGTTTTCAATTCCAGATTTTTATTAATTAAATTTCACCAGCCACCATGGTGGGATTTGAATCCATGTCTGCAGGACATTAGGCTGGGCGCCTGTGTTATTACTGCAGTGATATTACCACTACACCACCACCACTGTGTGTGGGGGCTTGCTGTGCACAAATTGGCTGCCACATTTCCTGCATTACAACAGTGACTAACACTTCAAAAGTCCTTTGTTATACATAACATATTGTTTGCCTTTGCTCCGTGACCTTTTGGTCAGCTATGTGGCCTTGTCCAATCTACACCTTCTCCTTTGTTATCTCTTGCCCCACCCCCCCCCCCTCACTTGCTTATAACCTGTGACATTTTTAATATTTGTCAGTTCCGAAGAAGGGTCACTGACCTGAAACGTTAACTCTGCTTCTCTTTCCACAGATGCTGCCAGACCTGCTGAGTGGTTCCAGCATTTCTTGTTTTTACTTCAAAAGTCCTTCATTGGCTTGGGACATGCTGAGATCATGAAAGGCGCGATAGATATGCAAATCTTTCAATCTTTCTGCATTTTCCCCAACTCTGCCCCATGTGATGTTTGGGAATGAATTGTCCCCCAGCCAAGAACAGCTAATGTTTCCAAGAAATGAAACCACAGCTTGAATCATCACTCAGATACGTGGCAGAGCAGCCAACTTTGAAGTTATTGTTTTGTTTCTGCAAGCAGGCGGCTGCTTTGTGTCACAGCCTGAGCTGTGCTCCTGTCCGCACCTGAGAAGCACTTATTGGTAGCAGGCGGTGGAAGTGGCAGTGGAAAGATTGCCAGCCTGGGTTTATGGATTCACAGAAATCTTGCACCGATCTTTTGCAGATTATTGATAATGATCTGGCTTTTCCCCCAGAGCAGGAACAGGAATACGATCCATTTCTCAAACTGATTGTAAAAGTGCAGGCAATTCATTCTGCCCAAAGGTCAATCCACCCCATGATATCGCTCGCATCTCAACATGAAGTCAACAGAGATCAAGCCAGGCTGGTCAAGTATTGATAGTGCTTCATTCAAAACGTTGCTGTTGGTTTGAAAAATGCCACCGAGGCAGACACTGCCCTGAGGATCACTGAGGCAGAAACTGCCCTGAGGGTCACTGAGGCAGACACTGCCCTGAGGGTCACTGAGGCAGAAACTGCCCTGAGGGTCACTGAGGCAGACACTGCCCTGAGGGTTACCGAGGCAGACACTGCCCTGAGGGTCACTGAGGCAGACACTGCCCTCAGGGTCACTGTGGCAGCCACTGCCCTGAGGGTCATTGAGGCAGACTCTGCACTGAGGGTCACTGAGGCAGACACTACCCTGAGGGTCACTGTGGCAGACACTGCCCTGAGGGTCATTGAGGCAGACACTGCCCTGAGGGTCACTGTGGCAGACACTGCTCTGAGGGTCACCGAGGCAGACACTGCCCTGAGGATCACCGAGGCAGACACTGCCCTGAGGGACACCGAGGCAGTCTCTGCCCTGAGGGTCACTGAGGCAGTCGCTGCTCTGAGGGTCACTGAGGCAGACACTGCCCTGAGGGTCACCGAGGCAGTCTCTGCCCTGAGGGTCACTGAGGCAGTCGCTGCTCTGAGGGTCACTGAGGCAGACACTGCCCTGAGGGTCATTGAGGCAGTCGCTGCTCTGAGGGTCACCGAGGCAGACTCTGCCTTGAGGGTCACTGAGGCAGTCACTGCTCTGAGGGTCACTGAGGCAGACAATGCCCTGAGGGTCACCGAGGCAGTCTCTGCCCTGAGTGTCACTGAGGCAGTCGCTGCTCTGAGGGTCACTGAGGCAGACACTGCCCTGAGGGTCACTGAGGCAGTCTCTGCTCTGAGGGTCACTGAGGCAGTCGCTGCTCTGAGGGTCACTGAGGCAGACACTGCCCTGAGGGTCACTGTGGCAGACACTGCCCTGAGGGTCACTGAGGCAGACACTGCCCTGAGGGTCACCGAGGCAGACTCAGACCTGAGGATCACTGAGGCAGACACTGCCCAGAGTGTCTCTGAAGCAGACACTGCCCTGAGGGTCACCGAGGTAAACACTGCTCTGAGGATCACTGAGGTAAACACTGCTCTGACGATCACCGATGCAGACACTGCTCTGAGGGTCACTGAGGCAGACACTGCTCTGAGGGTCACTGAGGTAAACACTGCTCTGAGGGTCACTGAGGCAGACACTGCGCTGAGGGTCACTGAGGTAAACACTGCTCTGAGGGTCACTGAGGCAGACACTGCCCTGAGGGTCACTGAGGTAAACACTGCTCTGAGGGTCACTGAGGCAGACACTGCGCTGAGGGTCACTGAGGTAAACACTGCTCTGAGGACCACTGAGGTAAACACTGCTCTGACGATCACCGATGCAGACACTGCTCTGAGGGTCACTGAGGTAAACACTGCTCTGAGGATCACTGAGGTAAACACTGCTCTGACGATCACCGATGCAGACACTGCTCTGAGGGTCACTGAGGCAGACACTGCTCTGAGGGTCACTGAGGTAAACACTGCTCTGAGGGTCACTGAGGCAGACACTGCGCTGAGGGTCACTGAGGTAAACACTGCTCTGAGGGTCACTGAGGCAGACACTGCCCTGAGGGTCACTGAGGTAAACACTGCTCTGAGGGTCACTGAGGCAGACACTGCGCTGAGGGTCACTGAGGTAAACACTGCTCTGAGGACCACTGAGGTAAACACTGCTCTGACGATCACCGATGCAGACACTGCTCTGAGGGTCACTGAGGCAGACGCTGCTCTGAGGGTCACTGAGGCAGACACTGCGCTTAGGGTCACTGAGGTAAACACTGCTCTGAGGGTCACTGAGGCAGACACTGCTCTGAGGGTCACTGAGGTAAACACGTCTCTGAGGGTCACTGAGGCAGACACTGCGCTGAGGGTCACTGAGGTAAACACTGCTCTGAGGGTCACTGAGGTAAACACTGCTCTGAGGGTCACTGAGGCAGACACTGCGCTGAGGGTCACTGAGGTAAACACTGCGCTGAGGGTCACTGAGGTAAACACTGCTCTGACGATCACCGATGCAGACACTGCCCTGAAGGTCACTGAGGCAGACACTGCGCTGAGGGTCACCGATGCAGACACTGACCTGAAGGTCACTGAGGCAGACACTGCGCTGAGGGTCACCGATGCAGACACTGACCTGAAGGTCACTGAGGCAGACACTGCCCTGAGCATCACAGAGGCAGACACTGTCCTGTGGATCACTGAGGTAAACACTGCTTTGAGGGTCACTGAGGCAGACACTGCTCTGAGGGTCACCGATGCAGACACTGTGGTGAGGATCACTGAGGCAGACACTGATCTGAGGGTCATTGAGACAGACACTGCTCTGAGGGTCACTGAGGTAAACACTGCTCTGAGGGTCACCGATGCAGACACTGCCCTGAGGATCACTGAGGCAGTCACTGCTCTGAGGATCACTGAGGTAAACACTGCTCTGAGGATCACTGAGGTAAACACTGCTCTGAGGGTCACCGATGCAGACACTGCCCTGAGGGTCACTGAGGCAGACACTGCCCTGAGGGTCACTGAGACAAACTCTGCCCTGAGGGTCATTGAGACAGACACTGCTCTGAGGATCACTGAGGTAAACACTGCTCTGAGGATCACTGAGGTAAACACTGCTGTGAGGGTCACTGAGGCAGACACTGCCCTGAGGGTCACTGAGACGGACTCTGCCCTGAGGGTCATTGAGGTAAACACTGCTTTGAGGGTCACTGAGGCAGACACTGCTCTGAGGGTCACTGAGGCAGACACTGCTCTGAGGGTCACTGAGACGGACTCTGCCCTGAGGGTCATTGAGGTAAACACTGCTCTGAGGGTCACTGAGGCAGTCGCTGCTCTCAGGGTTCCGAGGCAGACTCTGCCCTGAGGGTCACTGAGGCAGACTCTGCTCTGAGGGTCACTGAGACAGACACTGCTCTGAGGATCATTGAGGTAAACACTGCTCTGAGGGTCACTGAGACAGACTCTGCACTGAAAGTCATTGAGGTAAACACTGCTCTGAGGGTCACTGAGGTAAACACTGCTCTGAGGATCATTGAGGTAAACACTGCTCTGAGGGTCACTGAGGCAGACTCTGCTCTGAGGATCACTGAGGTAAACACTGCTCTGAGGGTCACTGAGACAGACTCTGCCCTGAGGGTCATTGAGGTAAACACTGCTCTGAGGATCACCGAGGCAGACTCTGCTCTGAGGGTCACCGAGGCAGACACTGCTCTGAGGGTCACAGAGGCAGTCGCTGCTCTGAGGGTCACCGAGGCAGACTCTGCCCTGAGGGTCACTGAGGCAGACACTGCCGTGATGGTCACTGAGGCAAACACTGCTCTGAGGGCCACTGAGGCAGACACTGCCCAAAGTCTCTCTGAAGCAGACACTGCCCTGAGGGTCACCGAGGTAAACACTGCTCTGAGGATCTCTGAGGGAAACACTGCTCTGACGATCACCGATGCAGACACTGCTCTGAGGGTCACTGAGGCAGACACTGCGCTGAGGGTCACTGAGGTAAACACTGCTCTGAGGGTCACTGAGGCAGACACTGCGCTGAGGGTCACTGAGGTAAACACTGCTCTGAGGGTCACTGAGGCAGACACTGCGCTGAGGGTCACTGAGGTAAACACTGCTTTGAGGGTCACTGAGGCAGACACTGCCCTGAGGGTCACTGAGGTAAACACTGCGCTGAGGGTCACTGAGGTAAACACTGCTCTGACGATCACCGATGCAGACACTGCTCTGAGGGTCACTGAGGCAGACACTGCCAAGAGGGACACCGAGGTAAACACTGCTGTGAGGGTCACTGAGGTAAACACTGCCCTGAGGGACTGAGGCAGACACTGCTCTGAGGTTCACTGAGGTAAACACTGCTCTGAGGGTCACCGATGCAGACACTGACCTGAAGATCACAGAGGCAGACACTGCCCAGAGGGTCACCGAGGCAGACACTGGCCAGAGTGTCACTGAGGCAGACACTGCCCTGAGGGTCACTGAGGTAAACACTGGCCTGAGGGTCACCGAGGCAGACACATCTCTGAGGATCACTGAGGCAGACACTGCCCTGAGGGTCTCTGAGGCAGACACTGCCCTGAGCATCACTGAGGTAAACACTGCCCTGAGGGTCACCGAGGCAGACAGTGCTGTGAGGGTCACTGAGGCAGACACTGCCCTGAGGGTCACTGAGGTAAACACTGGCCTGAGGGTCACCGAGGTAAACACAGGCCGGAGGGTCACCGAGGCAGACACTGTCCTGAGGATCACTGAGGTAAACACTGCTCTGACGATCACCGATGCAGACACTGCTCTGAGGATCACTGCGGTAAACACTGCTTTGAGGGTCACTGAGGCAGACACTGCTCTGAGGGTCACTGAGGCAGACACTGCTCTGAGGGTCACCGATGCAGACACTGCGGTGAGGATCACTGAGGCAGACACTGCTCTGAGGGTCACTGAGGCGTTCGCTGCTCTCAGGGTTCAGAGGCAGACTCTGCACTGAGGGTCACTGAGGCAGACTCTGCTCTGAGGGTCACTGAGGCAAACACTGCTCTGAGGGTCACTGAAACAGACTCTGCTCTGAGGATCACTGAGGTAAACTCTGCTCTGAGGGTCACTGAGGCAGTCGCTGCTCTGAGGGTCACTGAGGCAGTCGCTGCTCAGAGGGTCACCGAGGTAGACTCTGCCCTGAGGGTCACTGAGACAGACTCTGTCCTGAGGGTCATGAGGTAAACACTGCTCTGAGGATCACCGAGGCAGACTCTGCTCTGAGGGTCACCGAGGCAGACTCTGCCCTGAGGGTCACTGAGGCAGACACTGCCGTGACAGTCACTGAGGTAAACACTGCTCTGAGGGTCACTGTGGCAGACACTGCCCTGAGGGTCACCGAGGCAGACACTGCTCTGTGGTCACTGAGGCAGACTCTGCCCTGAGGGTCACTGAGGCAGACTCTACTCTGAGGATCACTGAGGTAAACAGAGCTCTGAGGGTCACTGAGACAGACTCTGCCCTGAGGGTCACTGAGGCAGACTCTGCTCTGAGGATCACTGAGGTAAACACTGCTCTGAGGATCACCGAGGCAGACACTGCGCTGAGGGTCATTGAGATAAACACTGCTCTGAGGATCACTGAGGCAGACACTGCCCAGAGGGTTACCGAGGTAAATACTGCCCTGAGGATCACTGAGGCAGACACTGCCCTGAGGGTCACCGAGGTAAACACTGCTCTGAGGGTCACCGAGGGAAACAAAGCCTTGAGGGTCACCGAGGCAGACACTGCGCTGAGGGTCACTGATGTAAACACGTCTCTGAGGGTCACTGAGGCAGACACTGCGCTGAGGGTCACTGAGGTAAACACTGCTCTGAGGGTCACTGAGGCAGACACTGCGCTGAGGGTCACTGAGGCAGACACTGCCCTGAGCGTCACTGAGGCAGACACTGCCCAGAGGGTCACCGAGGTAAACACTGCCCTGAGGATCACTGAGACAGACACAGCCCTGAGGGTCACTGAGGCAGACTCTACTCTGAGGGTCACTGAGGCAGACACTGCTCTGAGGGTCACTGAGGTAAACGCTGCTCTGAGGGTCACTGAGACAGACTCGGCCCTGAGGGTCTCTGAGGCAGACACTGCGCTGAGGGTCACTGAGGTAAACACTGCTCTGAGGGTCACTGAGGCAGACACTGCGCTGAGGGTCACTGAGGTAGACACTGCCCTGAGGGTCACTGAGGCAGACACTGCCCAGAGGGTCACCGAGGTAAACACTGCCCTCAGGATCACTGAGGCAGACACTGCCCTGAGGGTCACTGAGGCAGACACTGCTCTGAGGATCACTGAGGTAAACACTGCTTTGAGGGTCACTGAGGCAGACTCTACTCTGAGGGTCACTGAGGCAGACACTGCTCTGAGGGTCACTGAGGTAAACGCTGCTCTGAGGGTCACTGAGACAGACTCGGCCCTGAGGGTCTCTGAGGCAGTCGCTGCTCTGAGGGTCACCGAGGCAGACTCTGCCCTGAGGGTCACTGAGGCTGACTCTGCTCTGAGGGTCACTGAGGTAAACACTGCTCTGACGATCACCGATGCAGACACTGCTCTGAGGGTCACTGAGGCAGACACTGCCCTGAGGGACTGAGGCAGACACTGCTCTGAGGGTCACTGAGGTAAACACTGCTCTGAGGGTCACTGAGGCAGACACTGCGCTGAGGGTCACTGAGGTAAACACTGCTCTGAGGGTCACTGAGGTAAACGCTGCTCTGAGGGTCACTGAGACAGACACGGCCCTGAGGGTCTCTGAGGCAGTCGCTGCTCTGAGGGTCACCGAGGCAGACTCTGCCCTGAGGGTCACTGAGGCTGACTCTGCTCTGAGGGTCACTGAGACAGACACTGCTCTGAGGACCACTGAGGTAAACACTGCTCTGAGGGTCACTGAGGCAGTCGCTGCTCTGAGGGTTCCGAGGGAGACTCTGCCCTGAGGGTCTCTGAGGCAGACTCTGCCCTGAGGGTCTCTGAGGCAGACTCTGCTCTGAGGATCACTGAGGCAGACACTGCCCTGAGGTTCACCGAGGCAGACTCTGCTCTGAGGGTCAGTTAGACAGACTCTGCTCTGAGGGTCACTGAGGCAGACACTGCTCTGAGGATCACTGAGGTAAACACTGCTCTGAGGGTCAGTTAGACAGACTCTGCCCTGAGGGTCATTGAGGCAGACACTGCCCTGAGGATCACTGAGGCAGTTTCTGCTCTGATGGTCACCGAGGCAGACTCTGCCCTGAGGGTCACTGAGGTAAACACTGCTCTGAGGACCACCGAGGCAGACACTGCTCTGAGGGTCACTGAGGCAGTTGCTGCTCTGATGGTCACCGAGGCAGACACTGCCCTGAGGGTCACTGAGGCAGACTCTGCCCTGAGGGTCACTGAGGCAAACACTTCTCTGAGGGTCACCGAGGCAGACACTGCTCTGTGGGTCACCGAGGCAGACACTGCTCTGAGGGTCACTGAGGCAGACACTGCACTGAGGGTCACCGAGGCAGACTCTGCACTGAGGGTCACTGAGGCAGACACTGCCCTGAGGGTCACCGAGGCAGACTCTGCTCTGAGGATCACTGAGGCAGACACTGCGCTGAGGGTCATTGAGGTAAACACTGCCCAGAGGGTCACCGAGGTAAATACTGCCCTGAGGATCACTGAGGCAGACACTGCCCTGAGGGTCACCGAGGTAAACACTGCTGTGAGGGTCACTGAGGCAGACACTGCCCTGAGTGTCACCGAGGCACACACTGCTCTGAGGGTCACTGAGGCAGACACTGCCCTGAGGGTCCCCGAGGTAAACACTGCTGTGAGGGTCACTGAGGCAGACACTGCCCTGAGTGTCACCGAGGCACACACTGCTCTGAGGGTCACTGAGGCAGACACTGCTCTGAGGGTCACTGAGGCAGACACTGCCCTGAGGGTCACCGAGGCACACACTGCTCTGAGGGTCACTGAGGTAAACACGTCTCTGAGGGTCACTGAGGCAGACACTGCGCTGAGGGTCACTGAGGTAAACACGTCTCTGAGGGTCACTGAGGCAGACACTGCGCTGAGGGTCACTGAGGTAAACACTGCTCTGAGGGTCACTGAGGCAGACACTGCGCTGAGGGTCACTGAGGCAGAAACTGCCCTGAGGGTCAGTGAGGCAGACACTGCCCAGGGGGTCACCGAGGTAAACACTGCCCTGAGGATCACTGAGGCAGACACTGCCCTGTGGGTCACTGAGGCAGGCACTGCTCTGAGGATCACTGAGGTAAACACTGCTTTGAGGGTCACTGAGGCAGACTCTGCTCTGAGGGTCACTGAGGCAGACACTGCTCTGAGGGTCACTGAGGTAAACGCTGCTCTGAGGGTTACTGAGACAGACTCGGCCCTGAGGGTCTCTGAGGCAGTCGCTGCTTTGAGGGTCACCGAGGCATACTCTGCCCTGAGGGTCACTGAGGCAGACTCTGCTCTGAGGGTCACTGAGACAGACACTGCTCTGAGGACCACTGAGGTAAACACTGCTCTGAGGGTCACTGAGGCAGTCGCTGCTCTGAGGGTTCCGAGGGAGACTCTGCCCTGAGGGTCTCTGAGGCAGACACTGCTCTGAGGGTCACTGAGGCAGACACTGCCCTGAGGGTCACTGAGACAGACACTGCCCTGAGGTTCACCGAGGCAGACTCTGCTCTGAGGATCACTGAGGCAGACACAGCCATGAGGGTCTCTGAGGCAGATTCTGCTCTGAGGGTCACTGAGGCAGACACTGCCCTGAGGGTCACTGAGACAGACACAGCTCTGAGGGTCAGTTGGACAGACTGCTCTGAGGGTCACTGAGGCAGACACTGCTCTGAGGATCACTGAGGTAAACACTACTCTGAGGATCACTGAGGCAGACACTGCCCTGAGGGTCTCTGAGGCAGACACTGCCCTGAGAGTCACTGAGGTAAACACTGCTCTGAGGGTCAGTTAGACAGACTCTGCCCTGAGGGTCATTGAGGTAAATACTGCTCTGAGGATCACTGAGGCAGACACTGGCCTGAGGGTCACCGAGGCAGACTCTGCTCTGAGGATCACTGAGGTAAACACTGCTCTGAGGGTCACTGAGGCAGACACTGCGCTGAGGGTCACTGAGGCAGACACTGCCCTGAGCGTCACTGAGGCAGACACTGCCCAGAGGGTCACCGAGGTAAACACTGCCCTGAGGATCACTGAGACAGACACAGCCCTGAGGGTCACTGAGTCAGACTCTACTCTGAGGGTCACTGAGGCAGACACTGCTCTGAGGGTCACTGAGGTAAACGCTACTCTGAGGGTCACTGAGACAGACTCGGCCCTGAGGGTCTCTGAGGCAGACACTGCGCTGAGGATCACTGAGGTAAACACTGCTCTGAGGGTCACTGAGGCAGACACTGCGCTGAGGGTCACTGAGGTAGACACTGCCCTGAGGGTCACTGAGGCAGACACTGCCCAGAGGGTCACCGAGGTAAACACTGCCCTCAGGATCACTGAGGCAGACACTGCCCTGAGGGTCACTGAGGCAGACACTGCTCTGAGGATCACTGAGGTAAACACTGCTTTGAGGGTCACTGAGGCAGACTCTACTCTGAGGGTCACTGAGGCAGACACTGCTCTGAGGGTCACTGAGGTAAACGCTGCTCTGAGGGTCACTGAGACAGACTCGGCCCTGAGGGTCTCTGAGGCAGTCGCTGCTCTGAGGGTCACCGAGGCAGACTCTGCCCTGAGGGTCACTGAGGCTGACTCTGCTCTGAGGGTCACTGAGGTAAACACTGCTCTGACGATCACCGATGCAGACACTGCTCTGAGGGTCACTGAGGCAGACACTGCCCTGAGGGACTGAGGCAGACACTGCTCTGAGGGTCACTGAGGTAAACACTGCTCTGAGGGTCACTGAGGCAGACACTGCGCTGAGGGTCACTGAGGTAAACACTGCTCTGAGGGTCACTGAGGTAAACGCTGCTCTGAGGGTCACTGAGACAGACACGGCCCTGAGGGTCTCTGAGGCAGTCGCTGCTCTGAGGGTCACCGAGGCAGACTCTGCCCTGAGGGTCACTGAGGCTGACTCTGCTCTGAGGGTCACTGAGGCAGTCGTTGCTCTGAGGGTTCCGAGGGAGACTCTGCCCTGAGGGTCTCTGAGGCAGACTCTGCCCTGAGGGTCTCTGAGGCAGACTCTGCTCTGAGGATCACTGAGGCAGACACTGCCCTGAGGTTCACCGAGGCAGACTCTGCTCTGAGGGTCAGTTAGACAGACTCTGCTCTGAGGGTCACTGAGGCAGACACTGCTCTGAGGATCACTGAGGTAAACACTGCTCTGAGGGTCACTGAGGCAGACACTGCGCTGAGGGTCACTGAGGCAGACACTGCCCTGAGCGTCACTGAGGCAGACACTGCCCAGAGGGTCACCGAGGTAAACACTGCCCTGAGGATCACTGAGACAGACACAGCCCTGAGGGTCACTGAGTCAGACTCTACTCTGAGGGTCACTGAGGCAGACACTGCTCTGAGGGTCACTGAGGTAAACGCTACTCTGAGGGTCACTGAGACAGACTCGGCCCTGAGGGTCTCTGAGGCAGACACTGCGCTGAGGATCACTGAGGTAAACACTGCTCTGAGGGTCACTGAGGCAGACACTGCGCTGAGGGTCACTGAGGTAGACACTGCCCTGAGGGTCACTGAGGCAGACACTGCCCAGAGGGTCACCGAGGTAAACACTGCCCTCAGGATCACTGAGGCAGACACTGCCCTGAGGGTCACTGAGGCAGACACTGCTCTGAGGATCACTGAGGTAAACACTGCTTTGAGGGTCACTGAGGCAGACTCTACTCTGAGGGTCACTGAGGCAGACACTGCTCTGAGGGTCACTGAGGTAAACGCTGCTCTGAGGGTCACTGAGACAGACTCGGCCCTGAGGGTCTCTGAGGCAGTCGCTGCTCTGAGGGTCACCGAGGCAGACTCTGCCCTGAGGGTCACTGAGGCTGACTCTGCTCTGAGGGTCACTGAGGTAAACACTGCTCTGACGATCACCGATGCAGACACTGCTCTGAGGGTCACTGAGGCAGACACTGCCCTGAGGGACTGAGGCAGACACTGCTCTGAGGGTCACTGAGGTAAACACTGCTCTGAGGGTCACTGAGGCAGACACTGCGCTGAGGGTCACTGAGGTAAACACTGCTCTGAGGGTCACTGAGGTAAACGCTGCTCTGAGGGTCACTGAGACAGACACGGCCCTGAGGGTCTCTGAGGCAGTCGCTGCTCTGAGGGTCACCGAGGCAGACTCTGCCCTGAGGGTCACTGAGGCTGACTCTGCTCTGAGGGTCACTGAGGCAGTCGTTGCTCTGAGGGTTCCGAGGGAGACTCTGCCCTGAGGGTCTCTGAGGCAGACTCTGCCCTGAGGGTCTCTGAGGCAGACTCTGCTCTGAGGATCACTGAGGCAGACACTGCCCTGAGGTTCACCGAGGCAGACTCTGCTCTGAGGGTCAGTTAGACAGACTCTGCTCTGAGGGTCACTGAGGCAGACACTGCTCTGAGGATCACTGAGGTAAACACTGCTCTGAGGGTCAGTTAGACAGACTCTGCCCTGAGGGTCATTGAGGCAGACACTGCCCTGAGGATCACTGAGGCAGTTTCTGCTCTGATGGTCACCGAGGCAGACTCTGCCCTGAGGGTCACTGAGGTAAACACTGCTCTGAGGACCACCGAGGCAGACACTGCTCTGAGGGTCACTGAGGCAGTTGCTGCTCTGATGGTCACCGAGGCAGACACTGCCCTGAGGGTCACTGAGGCAGACTCTGCCCTGAGGGTCACTGAGGCAAACACTTCTCTGAGGGTCACCGAGGCAGACACTGCTCTGTGGGTCACCGAGGCAGACACTGCTCTGAGGGTCACTGAGGCAGACACTGCACTGAGGGTCACCGAGGCAGACTCTGCACTGAGGGTCACTGAGGCAGACACTGCCCTGAGGGTCACCGAGGCAGACTCTGCTCTGAGGATCACTGAGGCAGACACTGCGCTGAGGGTCATTGAGGTAAACACTGCCCAGAGGGTCACCGAGGTAAATACTGCCCTGAGGATCACTGAGGCAGACACTGCCCTGAGGGTCACCGAGGTAAACACTGCTGTGAGGGTCACTGAGGCAGACACTGCCCTGAGTGTCACCGAGGCACACACTGCTCTGAGGGTCACTGAGGCAGACACTGCCCTGAGGGTCCCCGAGGTAAACACTGCTGTGAGGGTCACTGAGGCAGACACTGCCCTGAGTGTCACCGAGGCACACACTGCTCTGAGGGTCACTGAGGCAGACACTGCTCTGAGGGTCACTGAGGCAGACACTGCCCTGAGGGTCACCGAGGCACACACTGCTCTGAGGGTCACTGAGGTAAACACGTCTCTGAGGGTCACTGAGGCAGACACTGCGCTGAGGGTCACTGAGGTAAACACGTCTCTGAGGGTCACTGAGGCAGACACTGCGCTGAGGGTCACTGAGGTAAACACTGCTCTGAGGGTCACTGAGGCAGACACTGCGCTGAGGGTCACTGAGGCAGAAACTGCCCTGAGGGTCAGTGAGGCAGACACTGCCCAGGGGGTCACCGAGGTAAACACTGCCCTGAGGATCACTGAGGCAGACACTGCCCTGTGGGTCACTGAGGCAGGCACTGCTCTGAGGATCACTGAGGTAAACACTGCTTTGAGGGTCACTGAGGCAGACTCTGCTCTGAGGGTCACTGAGGCAGACACTGCTCTGAGGGTCACTGAGGTAAACGCTGCTCTGAGGGTTACTGAGACAGACTCGGCCCTGAGGGTCTCTGAGGCAGTCGCTGCTTTGAGGGTCACCGAGGCATACTCTGCCCTGAGGGTCACTGAGGCAGACTCTGCTCTGAGGGTCACTGAGACAGACACTGCTCTGAGGACCACTGAGGTAAACACTGCTCTGAGGGTCACTGAGGCAGTCGCTGCTCTGAGGGTTCCGAGGGAGACTCTGCCCTGAGGGTCTCTGAGGCAGACACTGCTCTGAGGGTCACTGAGGCAGACACTGCCCTGAGGGTCACTGAGACAGACACTGCCCTGAGGTTCACCGAGGCAGACTCTGCTCTGAGGATCACTGAGGCAGACACAGCCATGAGGGTCTCTGAGGCAGATTCTGCTCTGAGGGTCACTGAGGCAGACACTGCCCTGAGGGTCACTGAGACAGACACAGCTCTGAGGGTCAGTTGGACAGACTGCTCTGAGGGTCACTGAGGCAGACACTGCTCTGAGGATCACTGAGGTAAACACTACTCTGAGGATCACTGAGGCAGACACTGCCCTGAGGGTCTCTGAGGCAGACACTGCCCTGAGAGTCACTGAGGTAAACACTGCTCTGAGGGTCAGTTAGACAGACTCTGCCCTGAGGGTCATTGAGGTAAATACTGCTCTGAGGATCACTGAGGCAGACACTGGCCTGAGGGTCACCGAGGCAGACTTTGCTCTGAGGATCACTGAGGTAAACACTGCTCTGCGGATCACTGAGGCAGACACTGCCCTGAGGGTCACCGAGGCAGACTCTGCTCTGAGGATCACTGAGGTAAACACTGCTCTGAGGGTCACCGAGGCAGACACTGCTCTGAGGGTCGGTTAGACAGACTCTGCCCTGAGGGTCATTGAGGTAAACACTGCTCTGAGGATCACTGAGGCAGACACTGCCCTGAGGGTCACCGAGGCAGACACTGCACGGAGGGTCACTGAGGCAGACACTGCCCTGAGGGTCACTGAGACAGACACTGCTCTGAGGACCACTGAGGTAAACACTGCTCTGAGGATCACCGAGGCAGACACTGCTCTGAGGGTCACTGAGACAGACACTGCCCTGAGGGTGATTGAGGCAGACACTGCCCTGAGGATCACTGAGGCAGACTCTGCCCTGAGGGTCATTGAGGCAGACTCTGCCCTGAGGGTCACTGAGGTAAACACTGCTCTGAGGACCACCGAGGCAGACACTGCTCTGAGGGTCACTGAGGCAGACACTGCACTGAGAGTCACTGAGGTAAACACTGCTCTGAGGGTCAGTTAGACAGACTCTGCCCTGAGGGTCATTGAGGTAAATACTGCTCTGAGGATCACTGAGGCAGACACTGGCCTGAGGGTCACCGAGGCAGACTCTGCTCTGAGGATCACTGAGGTAAACACAGCTCTGAGGGTCACTGAGGCAGACACTGCGCTGAGGGTCACTGAGGCAGACACTGCCCTGAGCGTCACTGAGGCAGACACTGCCCAGAGGGTCACCGAGGTAAACACTGCCCTGAGGATCACTGAGACAGACACAGCCCTGAGGGTCACTGAGTCAGACTCTACTCTGAGGGTCACTGAGGCAGACACTGCTCTGAGGGTCACTGAGGTAAACGCTACTCTGAGGGTCACTGAGACAGACTCGGCCCTGAGGGTCTCTGAGGCAGACACTGCGCTGAGGATCACTGAGGTAAACACTGCTCTGAGGGTCACTGAGGCAGACACTGCGCTGAGGGTCACTGAGGTAGACACTGCCCTGAGGGTCACTGAGGCAGACACTGCCCAGAGGGTCACCGAGGTAAACACTGCCCTCAGGATCACTGAGGCAGACACTGCCCTGAGGGTCACTGAGGCAGACACTGCTCTGAGGATCACTGAGGTAAACACTGCTTTGAGGGTCACTGAGGCAGACTCTACTCTGAGGGTCACTGAGGCAGACACTGCTCTGAGGGTCACTGAGGTAAACGCTGCTCTGAGGGTCACTGAGACAGACTCGGCCCTGAGGGTCTCTGAGGCAGTCGCTGCTCTGAGGGTCACCGAGGCAGACTCTGCCCTGAGGGTCACTGAGGCTGACTCTGCTCTGAGGGTCACTGAGGTAAACACTGCTCTGACGATCACCGATGCAGACACTGCTCTGAGGGTCACTGAGGCAGACACTGCCCTGAGGGACTGAGGCAGACACTGCTCTGAGGGTCACTGAGGTAAACACTGCTCTGAGGGTCACTGAGGCAGACACTGCGCTGAGGGTCACTGAGGTAAACACTGCTCTGAGGGTCACTGAGGTAAACGCTGCTCTGAGGGTCACTGAGACAGACACGGCCCTGAGGGTCTCTGAGGCAGTCGCTGCTCTGAGGGTCACCGAGGCAGACTCTGCCCTGAGGGTCACTGAGGCTGACTCTGCTCTGAGGGTCACTGAGGCAGTCGCTGCTCTGAGGGTTCCGAGGGAGACTCTGCCCTGAGGGTCTCTGAGGCAGACTCTGCCCTGAGGGTCTCTGAGGCAGACTCTGCTCTGAGGATCACTGAGGCAGACACTGCCCTGAGGTTCACCGAGGCAGACTCTGCTCTGAGGGTCAGTTAGACAGACTCTGCTCTGAGGGTCACTGAGGCAGACACTGCTCTGAGGATCACTGAGGTAAACACTGCTCTGAGGGTCAGTTAGACAGACTCTGCCCTGAGGGTCATTGAGGCAGACACTGCCCTGAGGATCACTGAGGCAGTTTCTGCTCTGATGGTCACCGAGGCAGACTCTGCCCTGAGGGTCACTGAGGTAAACACTGCTCTGAGGACCACCGAGGCAGACACTGCTCTGAGGGTCACTGAGGCAGTTGCTGCTCTGATGGTCACCGAGGCAGACACTGCCCTGAGGGTCACTGAGGCAGACTCTGCCCTGAGGGTCACTGAGGCAAACACTTCTCTGAGGGTCACCGAGGCAGACACTGCTCTGTGGGTCACCGAGGCAGACACTGCTCTGAGGGTCACTGAGGCAGACACTGCACTGAGGGTCACCGAGGCAGACTCTGCACTGAGGGTCACTGAGGCAGACACTGCCCTGAGGGTCACCGAGGCAGACTCTGCTCTGAGGATCACTGAGGCAGACACTGCGCTGAGGGTCATTGAGGTAAACACTGCCCAGAGGGTCACCGAGGTAAATACTGCCCTGAGGATCACTGAGGCAGACACTGCCCTGAGGGTCACCGAGGTAAACACTGCTGTGAGGGTCACTGAGGCAGACACTGCCCTGAGTGTCACCGAGGCACACACTGCTCTGAGGGTCACTGAGGCAGACACTGCCCTGAGGGTCCCCGAGGTAAACACTGCTGTGAGGGTCACTGAGGCAGACACTGCCCTGAGTGTCACCGAGGCACACACTGCTCTGAGGGTCACTGAGGCAGACACTGCTCTGAGGGTCACTGAGGCAGACACTGCCCTGAGGGTCACCGAGGCACACACTGCTCTGAGGGTCACTGAGGTAAACACGTCTCTGAGGGTCACTGAGGCAGACACTGCGCTGAGGGTCACTGAGGTAAACACGTCTCTGAGGGTCACTGAGGCAGACACTGCGCTGAGGGTCACTGAGGTAAACACTGCTCTGAGGGTCACTGAGGCAGACACTGCGCTGAGGGTCACTGAGGCAGAAACTGCCCTGAGGGTCAGTGAGGCAGACACTGCCCAGGGGGTCACCGAGGTAAACACTGCCCTGAGGATCACTGAGGCAGACACTGCCCTGTGGGTCACTGAGGCAGGCACTGCTCTGAGGATCACTGAGGTAAACACTGCTTTGAGGGTCACTGAGGCAGACTCTGCTCTGAGGGTCACTGAGGCAGACACTGCTCTGAGGGTCACTGAGGTAAACGCTGCTCTGAGGGTTACTGAGACAGACTCGGCCCTGAGGGTCTCTGAGGCAGTCGCTGCTTTGAGGGTCACCGAGGCATACTCTGCCCTGAGGGTCACTGAGGCAGACTCTGCTCTGAGGGTCACTGAGACAGACACTGCTCTGAGGACCACTGAGGTAAACACTGCTCTGAGGGTCACTGAGGCAGTCGCTGCTCTGAGGGTTCCGAGGGAGACTCTGCCCTGAGGGTCTCTGAGGCAGACACTGCTCTGAGGGTCACTGAGGCAGACACTGCCCTGAGGGTCACTGAGACAGACACTGCCCTGAGGTTCACCGAGGCAGACTCTGCTCTGAGGATCACTGAGGCAGACACAGCCATGAGGGTCTCTGAGGCAGATTCTGCTCTGAGGGTCACTGAGGCAGACACTGCCCTGAGGGTCACTGAGACAGACACAGCTCTGAGGGTCAGTTGGACAGACTGCTCTGAGGGTCACTGAGGCAGACACTGCTCTGAGGATCACTGAGGTAAACACTACTCTGGGGATCACTGAGGCAGACACTGCCCTGAGGGTCTCTGAGGCAGACACTGCCCTGAGAGTCACTGAGGTAAACACTGCTCTGAGGGTCAGTTAGACAGACTCTGCCCTGAGGGTCATTGAGGTAAATACTGCTCTGAGGATCACTGAGGCAGACACTGGCCTGAGGGTCACCGAGGCAGACTTTGCTCTGAGGATCACTGAGGTAAACACTGCTCTGCGGATCACTGAGGCAGACACTGCCCTGAGGGTCACCGAGGCAGACTCTGCTCTGAGGATCACTGAGGTAAACACTGCTCTGAGGGTCACCGAGGCAGACACTGCTCTGAGGGTCGGTTAGACAGACTCTGCCCTGAGGGTCATTGAGGTAAACACTGCTCTGAGGATCACTGAGGCAGACACTGCCCTGAGGGTCACCGAGGCAGACACTGCTCCGAGGGTCACTGAGGCAGACACTGCCCTGAGGGTCACTGAGACAGACACTGCTCTGAGGACCACTGAGGTAAACACTGCTCTGAGGATCACCGAGGCAGACACTGCTCTGAGGGTCACTGAGACAGACACTGCCCTGAGGGTGATTGAGGCAGACACTGCCCTGAGGATCACTGAGGCAGACTCTGCCCTGAGGGTCATTGAGGCAGACTCTGCCCTGAGGGTCACTGAGGTAAACACTGCTCTGAGGACCACCGAGGCAGACACTGCTCTGAGGGTCACTGAGGCAGTTGCTGCTCTGATGGTCACCGAGGCAGACACTGCCCTGAGGGTCACTGAGGCAGACTCTGCCCTGAGGGTCACTGGGTCAAACACTTCTCTGAGGGTCACCGAGGCAGACACTGCTCTGTGGGTCACCGAGGCAGACACTGCTCTGAGGGTCACTGAGGCAGACACTGCACTGAGGGTCACCGAGGCAGACTCTGCACTGAGGCTCACTGAGGCAGACACTGCCCTGAGGGTCAGCGAGGCAGACTCTGCTCTGAGGATCACTGAGGCAGACACTGCGCTGAGGGTCATTGAGGTGAACACTGCCCAGAGGGTCACCGAGGTAAATACTGCCCTGAGGATCACTGAGGCAGACACTGCCCTGAGGGTCCCCGAGGTAAACACTGCTGTGAGGGTCACTGAGGCAGACACTGCCCTGAGTGTCACCGAGGCACACACTGCTCTGAGGGTCACTGAGGCAGACACTGCTCTGAGGGTCACTGAGGCAGACACTGCCCTGAGGGTCACCGAGGCACACACTGCTCTGAGGGTCACTGAGGTAAACACGTCTCTGAGGGTCACTGAGGCAGACACTGCGCTGAGGGTCACTGAGGTAAACACTGCTCTGAGGGTCACTGAGGCAGACACTGCGCTGAGGGTCACTGAGGCAGAAACTGCCCTGAGGGTCAGTGAGGCAGACACTGCCCAGGGGGTCACCGAGGTAAACACTGCCCTGAGGATCACTGAGGCAGACACTGCCCTGTGGGTCACTGAGGCAGGCACTGCTCTGAGGATCACTGAGGTAAACACTGCTTTGAGGGTCACTGAGGCAGACTCTGCTCTGAGGGTCACTGAGGCAGACACTGCTCTGAGGGTCACTGAGGTAAACGCTGCTCTGAGGGTTACTGAGACAGACCCGGCCCTGAGGGTCACCGAGGGAGACTCTGCCCTGAGGGTCTCTGAGGCAGACACTGCTCTGAGGGTCACTGAGGCAGTCGCTGCTTTGCGGGTCAGCGAGGCATACTCTGCCCTGAGGGTCACTGAGGCAGACTCTGCTCTGAGGACCACTGAGGTAAACACTGCTCTGAGGGTCACTGAGGCAGTCGCTGCTCTGAGGGTTCCGAGGGAGACTCTGCCCTGAGGGTCTCTGAGGCAGACACTGCTCTGAGGGTCACTGAGGCAGACACTGCCCTGAGGGTCACTGAGACAGACACTGCTCTGAGGATCAGTTAGACAGACTCTGCCCTGAGGGTCACTGAGGCAGACACTGCCCTGAGGTTCACCGAGGCAGACTCTGCTCTGAGGATCACTGAGGCAGACACAGCCATGAGGGTCTCTGAGGCAGATTCTGCTCTGAGGGTCACTGAGGCAGACACTGCCCTGAGGGTCACTGAGACAGACACAGCTCTGAGGGTCAGTTGGACAGACTGCTCTGAGGGTCACTGAGGCAGACACTGCTCTGAGGATCACTGAGGTAAACACTACTCTGAGGATCACTGAGGCAGACACTGCCCTGAGGGTCTCTGAGGCAGACACTGCCCTGAGAGTCACTGAGACAGACACTGCTCTGAGGATCACTGAGGTAAACACTGCTCTGAGGGTCACCGAGGCAGACACTGCTCTGAGGGTCGGTTAGACAGACTCTGCCCTGAGGGTCATTGAGGTAAACACTGCTCTGAGGATCACTGAGGCAGACACTGGCCTGAGGGTCATTGAGGTAAACACTGCTCTGAGGATCACTGAGGCAGACACTGGCCTGAGGGTCACCGAGGCAGACTCTGCTCTGAGGATCACTGAGGTAAACACTGCTCTGAGGATCACTGAGGCAGACACTGCCCTGAGGGTCACCGAGGCAGACTCTGCTCTGAGGATCACTGAGGTAAACACTGCTCTGAGGGTCACCGAGGCAGACACTGCTCTGAGGGTCGGTTAGACAGACTCTGCCCTGAGGGTCATTGAGGTAAACACTGCTCTGAGGATCACTGAGGCAGACACTGCCCTGAGGGTCACCGAGGCAGACACTGCTCCGAGTGTCACTGAGGCAGACACTGCCCTGAGGGTCACTGAGACAGACACTGCTCTGAGGACCACTGAGGTAAACACTGCTCTGAGGATCACTGCGGCAGACACTGCTCTGAGGACCACTGAGGTAAACACTGCTCTGAGGATCACCGAGGCAGACACTGCTCTGAGGGTCACTGAGACAGACACTGCCCTGAGGATCATTGAGGCAGACACTGCCCTGAGGATCACTGAGGCAGACTCTGCCCTGAGGGTCATTGAGACAGACTCTGCCCTGAGGGTCACTGAGGTAAACACTGCTCTGAGGACCACCGAGGCAGACACTGCTCTGAGGGTCACTGAGGCAGTTGCTGCTCTGATGGTCACCGAGGCAGACACTGCCCTGAGGGTCACTGAGGCAGACTCTGCCCTGAGGGTCACTGAGGCAAACATTTCTCTGAGGGTCACCGAGGCAGACACTGCTCTGAGGGTCACTGAGGCAGACACTGCACTGAGGGTCACCGAGGCAGACTCTGCACTGAGGCTCACTGAGGCAGACACTGCCCTGAGGGTCACCGAGGCAGACTCTGCTCTGAGAATCACTGAGGCAGACACTGCGCTGAGGGTCATTGAGGTGAACACTGCCCAGAGGGTCACCGAGGTAAACACTGCCCTGAGGATCACTGAGGCAGACACTGCCCTGAGGGTCACCGAGGTAAACACTGCTGTGAGGGTCACTGAGGCAGACACTGCCCTGAGTGTCACCGAGGCACACACTGCTCTGAGGGTCACTGAGGCAGACACTGCTCTGAGGGTCACTGAGGCAGACACTGCCCTGAGGGTCACCGAGGTAAACACTGCTGTGAGGGTCACTGAGGCAGACACTGCCCTGAGTGTCACCGAGGCACACACTGCTCTGAGGGTCACTGAGGCAGACACTGCTCTGAGGGTCACTGAGGCAGACACTGCCCTGAGGGTCACCGAGGCACACACTGCTCTGAGGGTCACTGAGGTAAACACGTCTCTGAGGGTCACTGAGGCAGACACTGCGCTGAGGGTCCCTGAGGTAAACACTGCTCTGAGGACCACCGAGGCAGACACTGCTCTGAGAGTCACTGAGGCAGACTCTGCCCTGAGGGTCACTGAGGCAAACACTTCTCTGAGGGTCACCGAGGCAGACACTGCTCTGTGGGTCACCGAGGCAGACACTGCTCTGAGGGTCACTGAGGCAGACACTGCACTGAGGGTCACCGAGGCAGACTCTGCACTGAGGCTCACTGAGGCAGACTCTGCCCTGAGGGTCACCGAGGCAGACTCTGCTCTGAGGATCACTGAGGCAGACACTGCGCTGAGAGTCATTGAGGTGAACACTGCCCAGAGGGTCACCGAGGTAAACACTGCCCTGAGGATCACTGAGGCAGACACTGCCCTGAGGGTCACCGAGGTAAACACTGCTGTGAGGGTCACTGAGGCAGACACTGCCCTGAGTGTCACCGAGGCACACACTGCTCTGAGGGTCACTGAGGCAGACACTGCTCTGAGGGTCACTGAGGCAGACACTGCCCTGAGGGTCACCGAGGTAAACACTGCTGTGAGGGTCACTGAGGCAGACACTGCCCTGAGTGTCACCGAGGCACACACTGCTCTGAGGGTCACTGAGGCAGACACTGCTCTGAGGGTCACTGAGGCAGACACTGCCCTGAGGGTCACCGAGGCACACACTGCTCTGAGGGTCACTGAGGTAAACACGTCTCAGAGGGTCACTGAGGCAGACACTGCACTGAGGGTCCCTGAGGTAAACACTGCTCTGAGGACCACCGAGGCAGACACTGCTCTGAGGGTCACTGAGGCAGTTGCTGCTCTGATGGTCACCGAGGCAGACACTGCCCTGAGGGTCACTGAGGCAGACTCTGCCCTGAGGGTCACTGAGGCAGACACTGCCCTGAGGGTCACCGAGGCAGACTCTGCTCTGAGGATCACCGAGGCAGACACTGCTCTGAGGGTCACTGAGGCAGACACTGCACTGAGGGTCACCGAGGCAGACTCTGCACTGAGGGTCACTGAGGCAGACACTGCCCTGAGGGTCACCGAGGCAGACTCTGCTCTGAGGATCACTGAGGCAGACACTGCGCTGAGGGTCATTGAGGTAAACACTGCCCAGAGGGTCACAGAGGTAAATACTGCCCTGAGGATCACTGAGGCAGACACTGCCCTGAGGGTCACCGAGGCACACACTGCTCTGAGGGTCACTGAGGCAGACACTGCCCTGAGGGTCCCCGAGGTAAACACTGCTGTGAGGGTCACTGAGGCAGACACTGCCCTGAGTGTCACCGAGGCACACACTGCTCTGAGGGTCACTGAGGCAGACACTGCTCTGAGGGTCACTGAGGCAGACACTGCCCTGAGGGTCACCGAGGCACACACTGCTCTGAGGGTCACTGAGGTAAACACGTCTCTGAGGGTCACTGAGGCAGACACTGCGCTGAGGGTCACTGAGGTAAACACGTCTCTGAGGGTCACTGAGGCAGACACTGCGCTGAGGGTCACTGAGGTAAACACTGCTCTGAGGGTCACTGAGGCAGACACTGCGCTGAGGGTCACTGAGGCAGAAACTGCCCTGAGGGTCAGTGAGGCAGAGACTGCCCAGGGGGTCACCGAGGTAAACACTGCCCTGAGGATCACTGAGGCAGACACTGCCCTGTGGGTCACTGAGGCAGGCACTGCTCTGAGGATCACTGAGGTAAACACTGCTTTGAGGGTCACTGAGGCAGACTCTGCTCTGAGGGTCACTGAGGCAGACACTGCTCTGAGGGTCACTGAGGTAAACGCTGCTCTGAGGGTTACTGAGACAGACTCGGGCCTGAGGGTCTCTGAGGCAGTCGCTGCTTTGAGGGTCACCGAGGCATACTCTGCCCTGAGGGTCACTGAGGCAGACTCTGCTCTGAGGGTCACTGAGACAGACACTGCTCTGAGGACCACTGAGGTAAACACTGCTCTGAGGGTCACTGAGGCAGTCGCTGCTCTGAGGGTTCCGAGGGAGACTCTGCCCTGAGGGTCTCTGAGGCAGACACTGCTCTGAGGGTCACTGAGGCAGACACTGCCCTGAGGGTCACTGAGACAGACACTGCCCTGAGGTTCACCGAGGCAGACTCTGCTCTGAGGATCACTGAGGCAGACACAGCCATGAGGGTCTCTGAGGCAGATTCTGCTCTGAGGGTCACTGAGGCAGACACTGCCCTGAGGGTCACTGAGACAGACACAGCTCTGAGGGTCAGTTGGACAGACTGCTCTGAGGGTCACTGAGGCAGACACTGCTCTGAGGATCACTGAGGTAAACACTGCTCTGAGGGTCAGTTAGACAGACTCTGCCCTGAGGGTCACCGAGGCAGACTCTGTTCTGAGGATCACTGAGGCAAACACTGCTCTGAGGGTCACCGAGGCAGACACTGCTCTGAGGGTCGGTTAGACAGACTCTGCCCTGAGGGTCATTGAGGTAAACACTGCTCTGAGGATCACTGAGGCAGACACTGCCCTGAGGGTCACCGAGGCAGACACTGCTCCGAGGGTCACTGAGGCAGACACTGCCCTGAGGGTCACTGAGACAGACACTGCTCTGAGGACCACTGAGGTAAACACTGCTCTGAGGATCACTGCGGCAGACACTGCTCTGAGGACCACTGAGGTAAACACTGCTCTGAGGATCACCGAGGCAGACACTGCTCTGAGGGTCACTGAGACAGACACTGCCCTGAGGGTCATTGAGGCAGACACTGCCCTGAGGATCACTGAGGCAGACTCTGCCCTGAGGGTCATTGAGGCAGACTCTGCCCTGAGGGTCACTGAGGTAAACACTGCTCTGAGGACCACCGAGGCAGACACTGCTCTGAGGGTCACTGAGGCAGTTGCTGCTCTGATGGTCACCGAGGCAGACACTGCCCTGAGGATCACTGAGGCAGACTCTGCCCTGAGGGTCACTGGGTCAAACACTTCTCTGAGGGTCACCGAGGCAGACACTGCTCTGTGGGTCACCGAGGCAGACACTGCTCTGAGGGTCACTGAGGCAGACACTGCACTGAGGGTCACCGAGGCAGACTCTGCACTGAGGCTCACTGAGGCAGACACTGCCCTGAGGGTCACCGAGGCAGACTCTGCTCTGAGGATCACTGAGGCAGACACTGCGCTGAGGGTCATTGAGGTGAACACTGCCCAGAGGGTCACCGAGGTAAACACTGCCCTGAGGATCACTGAGGCAGACACTGCCCTGAGGGTCACCGAGGTAAACACTGCTGTGAGGGTCACTGAGACAGACACTGCCCTGAGGATCACTGAGGCAGACTCTGCCCTGAGGGTCATTGAGGCAGACACTGCCCTGAGGATCACTGAGGCAGACTCTGCCCTGAGGGTCATTGAGGCAGACTCTGCCCTGAGGGTCACTGAGGTAAACACTGCTCTGAGGACCACCGAGGCAGACACTGCTCTGAGGGTCACTGAGGCAGTTGCTGCTCTGATGGTCACCGAGGCAGACACTGCCCTGAGGGTCACTGAGGCAGACTCTGCCCTGAGGGTCACTGAGGCAAACACTTCTCTGAGGGTCACCGAGGCAGACACTGCTCTGTGGGTCACCGAGGCAGACACTGCTCTGAGGGTCACTGAGGCAGACACTGCACTGAGGGTCACCGAGGCAGACTCTGCACTGAGGCTCACTGAGGCAGACACTGCCCTGAGGGTCACCGAGGCAGACTCTGCTCTGAGAATCACTGAGGCAGACACTGCGCTGAGGGTCATTGAGGTGAACACTGCCCAGAGGGTCACCGAGGTAAACACTGCCCTGAGGATCACTGAGGCAGACACTGCCCTGAGGGTCACCGAGGTAAACACTGCTGTGAGGGTCACTGAGGCAGACACTGCCCTGAGTGTCACCGAGGCACACACTGCTCTGAGGGTCACTGAGGCAGACACTGCTCTGAGGGTCACTGAGGCAGACACTGCCCTGAGGGTCACCGAGGTAAACACTGCTGTGAGGGTCACTGAGGCAGACACTGCCCTGAGTGTCACCGAGGCACACACTGCTCTGAGGGTCACTGAGGCAGACACTGCTCTGAGGGTCACTGAGGCAGACACTGCCCTGAGGGTCACCGAGGCACACACTGCTCTGAGGGTCACTGAGGTAAACACGTCTCTGAGGGTCACTGAGGCAGACACTGCGCTGAGGGTCCCTGAGGTAAACACTGCTCTGAGGACCACCGAGGCAGACACTGCTCTGAGGGTCACTGAGGCAGACTCTGCCCTGAGGGTCACTGAGGCAAAAACTTCTCTGAGGGTCACCGAGGCAGACACTGCTCTGTGGGTCACCGAGGCAGACACTGCTCTGAGGGTCACTGAGGCAGACACTGCACTGAGGGTCACCGAGGCAGACTCTGCACTGAGGGTCACTGAGGCAGACACTGCCCTGAGGGTCACCGAGGCAGACTCTGCTCTGAGGATCACTGAGGCAGACACTGCGCTGAGAGTCATTGAGGTGAACACTGCCCAGAGGGTCACCGAGGTAAACACTGCCCTGAGGATCACTGAGGCAGACACTGCCCTGAGGGTCACCGAGGTAAACACTGCTGTGAGGGTCACTGAGGCAGACACTGCCCTGAGTGTCACCGAGGCACACACTGCTCTGAGGGTCACTGAGGCAGACACTGCTCTGAGGGTCACTGAGGCAGACACTGCCCTGAGGGTCACCGAGGTAAACACTGCTGTGAGGGTCACTGAGGCAGACACTGCCCTGAGTGTCACCGAGGCACACACTGCTCTGAGGGTCACTGAGGCAGACACTGCCCTGAGGGTCACCGAGGCACACACTGCTCTGAGGGTCACTGAGGTAAACACGTCTCAGAGGGTCACTGAGGCAGACACTGCACTGAGGGTCCCTGAGGTAAACACTGCTCTGAGGACCACCGAGGCAGACACTGCTCTGAGGGTCACTGAGGCAGTTGCTGCTCTGATGGTCACCGAGGCAGACACTGCCCTGAGGGTCATTGAGGCAGACTCTGCCCTGAGGGTCACCGAGGCAAACACTTCTCTGAGGGTCACCGAGGCAGACACTGCTCTGAGGGTCACTGAGGCAGAGACTGCACTGAGGGTCACCGAGGCAGACACTGCCCTGAGGGTCACCGAGGCTGACTCTGCTCTGAGGATCACTGAGGCAGACACTGCGCTGACGGTCATTGAGGTAAACACTGCCCAGAGGGTCACCGAGGTAAACACTGCCCTGAGGATCACTGAGGCAGACACTGCCCTGAGGGTCACCGAGGTAAACACTGCTGTGAGGGTCACTGAGGCAGACACTGCCCTGAGTGTCACCGAGGCACACACTGCTCTGAGGGTCACTGAGGCAGACACTGCTCTGAGGGTCACTGAGGCAGACACTGCCCTGAGGGTCACCGAGGCACACACTGCTCTGAGGGTCACTGAGGTAAACGCTGCTCTGAGGGTTACTGAGACAGACTCGGCCCTGAGGGTCTCTGAGGCAGTCGCTGCTCTGAGGGTCACCGAGGCATACTCTGCCCTGAGGGTCACTGAGGCAGACTCTGCTCTGAGGGTCACTGAGACAGACACTGCTCTGAGGACCACTGAGGTAAACACTGCTCTGAGGGTTACTGAGGCAGTCGCTGCTCTGAGGGTTCCGAGGGAGACTCTGCCCTGTGGGTCTCTGAGGCAGACTCTGCTCTGAGGGTCACTGAGGCAGACACTGCCCTGAGGGTCTCTGAGGCAGTCGCTGCTCTGAGGGTCACCGAGGCATACTCTGCCCTGAGGGTCACTGAGGCAGACTCTGCTCTGAGGGTCACTGAGACAGACACTGCTCTGAGGACCACTGAGGTAAACACTGCTCTGAGGGTCACTGAGGCAGACACAGCCATGAGGGTCTCTGAGGCAGATTCTGCTCTGAGGGTCACTGAGGCAGACACTGCCCTGAGGGTCACTGAGACAGACACAGCTCTGAGGGTCAGTTAGACAGACTCTGCTCTGAGGGTCACTGAGGCAGACACTGCCCTGAGGGTCACTGAGACAGACACAGCTCTGAGGGTCAGTTAGACAGACTCTGCTCTGAGGGTCACTGAGGCAGACACTGCTCTGAGGATCACTGAGGTAAACACTGCTCTGAGGATCACTGAGGCAGACACTGCCCTGAGGGTCTCTGAGGCAGACTCTGCTCTGAGGGTCACTGAGGCAGACACTGCCCTGAGAGTCACTGAGACAGACACTGCTCTGAGGATCACTGAGGTAAACACTGCTCTGAGGGTCACCGAGGCAGACACTGCTCTGAGGGTCAGTTAGACAGACTCTGCCCTGAGGGTCATTGAGGTAAACACTGCTCTGAGGATCACTGAGGCAGACACTGCCCTGAGGGTCACCGAGGCAGACACTGCTCTGAGGGTCACTGAGGCAGACACTGCCCTGAGGGTCACTGAGACAGACACTGCTCTGAGGACCACTGAGGTAAACACTGCTCTGAGGATCACTGCGGCAGACACTGCTCTGAGGACCACTGAGGTAAACACTGCTCTGAGGATCACCGAGGCAGACTCTGCCCTGAGGGTCATTGAGGCAGACACTGCCCTGAGGATCACTGAGGCAGTTGCTGCTCTGATGGTCACCGAGGCAGACTCTGCCCTGAGGGTCACTGAGGTAAACACTGCTCTGAGGACCACCGAGGCAGACACTGCTCTGAGGGTCACTGAGGCAGTTGCTGCTCTGATGGTCACCGAGGCAGACACTGCCCTGAGGGTCACTGAGGCAGACTCTGCCCTGAGGGTCACTGAGGCAAACACTTCTCTGAGGGTCACTGAGGCAGACACTGCACTGAGGGTCACCGAGGCAGACTCTGCACTGAGGGTCACTGAGGCAGACACTGCCCTGAGGGTCACCGAGGCAGACACTGCCCTGAGGGTCACTGAGGTAAACACTGGCCTGAGGGCCACCGAGGTAAACACAGACCGGAGGGTCACCGAGGCAGACACTGTTGTGAGGGTCACTGAGGCAGACACTGTCCTGATGGTCACTGAGGTAAACACTGCTCTGAGGATCACTGAGGCAGACACTGCGCTGAGGGTCATTGAGGTAAACACTGCCCAGAGGGTCACCGAGGTAAACACTGCCCTGAGGATCACTGAGGCAGACACTGCCCTGAGGGTCACCGAGGTAAACACTGCTGTGAGGGTCACTGAGGCAGACACTGCCCTGAGTGTCACCGAGGCACACACTGCTCTGAGGGTCACTGAGGCAGACACTGCTCTGAGGGTCACTGAGGCAGACACTGCCCTGAGGGTCACCGAGGTAAACACTGCTGTGAGGGTCAGTGAGGCAGACACTGCCCTGAGTGTCACCGAGGCACACACTGCTCTGAGGGTCACTGAGGCAGACACTGCCCTGAGGGTCACCGAGGTAAACACTGCTGTGAGGGTCACTGAGGCAGACTGCTGTGAGGGTCACTGAGGCAGACACTGCCCAGAGTGTCACCGAGGTAAACACTGCTGTGAGGGTCACTGAGGCAGACACTGCCCTGAGTGTCACCGAGGCACACACTGCTCTGAGTTTCACTGAGGCAGACACTGCCCTGAGGGTCACTGAGGCAGACACTGCCCTGAGGGTCACCGAGGCACACACTGCTCTGAGGGTCACTGAGGCAGACACTGCTCTGAGGGTCACTGAGGTAAACACTGCTCTGAGGGTCACTGAGGCAGACACTGCGCTGAGGGTCACTGAGGCAGACACTGCCATGAGGGTCACTGAGGTAAACACTGCTCTGAGCGTCACTGAGGCAGACACTGCCCAGAGGGTCACCGAGGTAAACACTGCCCTGAGGGTCACTGAGGCAGACACTGCCCTGAGGGTCACCGAGGCAGACACTGCCCTGAGGGTCACTGAGGTAAACACTGGCCTGAGGGCCACCGAGGTAAACACAGACCGGAGGGTCACCGAGGCACACACTGCTCTGAGGGTCACTGAGGCAGACACTGCCCTGAGGGTCACCGAGGCACACACTGCTCTGAGGGTCACTGAGGCAGACACTGCTCTGAGGGTCACTGAGGTAAACACTGCTCTGAGGGTCACTGAGGCAGACACTGCGCTGAGGGTCACTGAGGCAGACACTGCCATGAGGGTCACTGAGGTAAACACTGCTCTGAGCGTCACTGAGGCAGACACTGCCCTGAGGGTCACTGAGACAGACACTGCTCTGAGGATCAGTTAGACAGACTCTGCCCTGAGGGTCACTGAGGCAGACACTGCCCTGAGGTTCACCGAGGCAGACTCTGCTCTGAGGATCACTGAGGCAGACACAGCCATGAGGGTCACCGAGGCAGATTCTGCTCTGAGGGTCACTGAGGCAGACACTGCCCTGAGGGTCACTGAGACAGACACAGCTCTGAGGGTCAGTTGGACAGACTGCTCTGAGGGTCACTGAGGCAGACACTGCTCTGAGGATCACTGAGGTAAACACTACTCTGAGGATCACTGAGGCAGACACTGCCCTGAGGGTCTCTGAGGCAGACACTGCCCTGAGAGTCACTGAGACAGACACTGCTCTGAGGATCACTGAGGCAGACACTGCTCTGAGGGTCAGTTAGACAGACTCTGCCCTGAGGGTCATTGAGGTAAACACTGCTCTGAGGATCACTGAGGCAGACACTGGCCTGAGGGTCACCGAGGCAGACTCTGCTCTGAGGATCACTGAGGTAAACACTGCTCTGAGGATCACTGAGGCAGACACTGCCCTGAGGGTCACCGAGGCAGACTCTGCTCTGAGGATCACTGAGGTAAACACTGCTCTGAGGGTCACCGAGGCAGACACTGCTCTGAGGGTCACTGAGGCAGACACTGCCCTGAGGGTCACTGAGACAGACACTGCTCTGAGGACCACTGAGCAAAACACTGCTCTGAGGATCACCGAAGCAGACACTGCTCTGAGGGTCACTGAGACAGACACTGCCCTGAGGATCACTGAGGCAGACTCTGCCCTGAGGGTCATTGAGGCAGACACTGCCCTGAGGATCACTGAGGCAGACTCTGCCCTGAGGGTCATTGAGGCAGACTCTGCCCTGAGGGTCACTGAGGTAAACACTGCTCTGAGGACCACCGAGGCAGACACTGCTCTGAGGGTCACTGAGGCAGTTGCTGCTCTGATGGTCACCGAGGCAGACCCTGCCCTGAGGGTCACTGAGGCAGACTCTGCCCTGAGGGTCACTGAGGCAAACACTTCTCTGAGGGTCACCGAGGCAGACACTGCTCTGTGGGTCACCGAGGCAGACACTGCTCTGAGGGTCACTGAGGCAGACACTGCACTGAGGGTCACCGAGGCAGACTCTGCACTGAGGCTCACTGAGGCAGACACTGCCCTGAGGGTCACCGAGGCAGACTCTGCTCTGAGGATCACTGAGGCAGACACTGCGCTGAGGGTCATTGAGGTGAACACTGCCCAGAGGGTCACCGAGGTAAACACTGCCCTGAGGATCACTGAGGCAGACACTGCCCTGAGGGTCACCGAGGTAAACACTGCTGTGAGGGTCACTGAGGCAGACACTGCCCTGAGTGTCACCGAGGCACACACTGCTCTGAGGGTCACTGAGGCAGACACTGCTCTGAGGGTCACTGAGGCAGACACTGCCCTGAGGGTCACCGAGGTAAACACTGCTGTGAGGGTCACTGAGGCAGACACTGCCCTGAGTGTCACCGAGGCACACACTGCTCTGAGGGTCACTGAGGCAGACACTGCTCTGAGGGTCACTGAGGCAGACACTGCCCTGAGGGTCACCGAGGCACACACTGCTCTGAGGGTCACTGAGGTAAACACGTCTCTGAGGGTCACTGAGGCAGACACTGCGCTGAGGGTCCCTGAGGTAAACACTGCTCTGAGGACCACCGAGGCAGACACTGCTCTGAGGGTCACTGAGGCAGTTGCTGCTCTGATGGTCACCGAGGCAGACACTGCCCTGAGGGTCACTGAGGCAGACTCTGCCCTGAGGGTCACTGAGGCAGACACTTCTCTGAGGGTCACCGAGGCAGACACTGCTCTGTGGGTCACTGAGACAGACACAGCTCTGAGGGTCAGTTAGACAGACTCTGCTCTGAGGGTCACTGAGGTAAACACTGCTCTGAGGATCTCTGAGGCAGACACTGCCCTGAGGGTCTCTGAGGCAGACTCTGCTCTGAGGGTCACCGAGGCAGACACTGCCCTGAGAGTCACTGAGGCAGACACTGCTCTGAGGATCACTGAGGTAAACACTGCTCTGAGGGTCACCGAGGCAGACACTGCTCTGAGGGTCAGTTAGACAGACTCTGCCCTGAGGGTCATTGAGGTAAACACTGCTCTGAGGATCACTGAGGCAGACACTGCCCTGAGGGTCACCGAGGCAGACACTGCTCTGAGGGTCACTGAGGCAGACACTGCCCTGAGGGTCACTGAGACAGACACTGCTCTGAGGACCACTGAGGTAAACACTGCTCTGAGGATCACCGAGGCAGACTCTGCCCTGAGGGTCATTGAGGCAGACACTGCCCTGAGGATCACTGAGGCAGTTGCTGCTCTGATGGTCACTGAGGCAGACTCTGCCCTGAGGGTCACTGAGGTAAACACTGCTCTGAGGACCACCGAGGCAGACACTGCTCTGAGGGTCACTGAGGCAGTTGCTGCTCTGATGGTCACCGAGGCAGACACTGCCCTGAGGGTCACTGAGGCAGACTCTGCCCTGAGGGTCACTGAGGCAAACACTTCTCTGAGGGTCACCGAGGCAGACACTGCTCTGAGGGTCACTGAGGCAGACACTGCACTGAGGGTCACCGAGGCAGACTCTGCACTGAGGGTCACTGAGGCAGACACTGCCCTGAGGGTCACCGAGGCAGACACTGCCCTGAGGGTCACTGAGGTAAACACTGGCCTGAGGGCCACCGAGGTAAACACAGACCGGAGGGTCACCGAGGCAGACACTGTTGTGAGGGTCACTGAGGCAGACACTGTCCTGATGGTCACTGAGGTAAACACTGCTCTGAGGATCACTGAGGCAGACACTGCGCTGAGGGTCATTGAGGTAAACACTGCCCAGAGGGTCACCGAGGTAAACACTGCCCTGAGGATCACTGAGGCAGACACTGCCCTGAGGGTCACCAAGGTAAACACTGCTGTGAGGGTCACTGAGGCAAACACTGCCCTGAGTGTCACCGAGGCACACACTGCTCTGAGGGTCACTGAGGCAGACACTGCTCTGAGGGTCACTGAGGCAGACACTGCCCTGAGGGTCACCGAGGTAAACACTGCTGTGAGGGTCAGTGAGGCAGACACTGCCCTGAGTGTCACCGAGGCACACACTGCTCTGAGGGTCACTGAGGCAGACACTGCGCTGAGGATCACTGAGGAAAACACGTCTCTGAGGGTCACTGAGGCAGACACTGCCCAGAGGGTCACCGAGGTACACACTGCCCTGAGGGTCACCGAGGTAAACACTGGTCTGAGGATCACTGAGGCAAACACTGCTTTGAGGGTCAATGAGGCGGACACTGCACAGAGGGTCACCGAGGTAAACCCTGCCCTGAGGGTCACCGAGGTAAACACTGCTCTGAGGATCACTGAGGTAAACACTGCTTTGAGGGTCACTGAGGCAGACACTGCCCTGAGGGTCACCGAGGCAGACACTACCCAGAGGGTCACTGAGGTAAACACTGGCCTGAGGGTCACCGAGGCAGACACTGTTGTGAGGATCACTGAGGTAAACACTGCTCTGACGATCACCGATGCAGACACTGCTCTGAGGGTCACTGAGGTAAACCCTGCTCTGAGGATCACTGAGGTAAACACTACTTTGAGGGTCACTGAGGCAGACTCTGCTCTGAGGGTCACTGAGGCAGACACTGCTCTGAGGGTCACTGAGACAGACTCGGCCCTGTGGGTCACTGAGGCTGTCGCTGCTCTGAGGGTCACCGAGGCAGACTCTGCCCTGAGGGTCACTGAGGCAGACTCTGCTCTGAGGGTCACTGAGGCAGACTCTGCCCTGAGGGTCATTGAGGCAGACTCTGCCCTGAGGGTCACTGAGGTAAACACTGCTCTGAGGACCACCGAGGCAGACACTGCTCTGAGGGTCACTGAGGCAGTTGCTGCTCTGATGGTCACCGAGGCAGACACTGCCCTGAGGGTCACTGAGGCAGACTCTGCCCTGAGGGTCACTGAGGCAAACACTTCTCTGAGGGTCACCGAGGCAGACACTGCTCTGTGGGTCACCGAGGCAGACACTGCTCTGAGGGTCACTGAGGCAGACACTGCACTGAGGGTCACCGAGGCAGACTCTGCACTGAGGCTCACTGAGGCAGACACTGCCCTGAGGGTCACCGAGGCAGACTCTGCTCTGAGGATCACTGAGGCAGACACTGCGCTGAGGGTCATTGAGGTGAACACTGCCCAGAGGGTCACCGAGGTAAACACTGCCCTGAGGATCACTGAGGCAGACACTGCCCTGAGGGTCACCGAGGTAAACACTGCTGTGAGGGTCACTGAGGCAGACACTGCCCTGAGTGTCACCGAGGCACACACTGCTCTGAGGGTCACTGAGGCAGACACTGCTCTGAGGGTCACTGAGGCAGACACTGCCCTGAGGGTCACCGAGGTAAACACTGCTGTGAGGGTCACTGAGGCAGACACTGCCCTGAGTGTCACCGAGGCACACACTGCTCTGAGGGTCACTGAGGCAGACACTGCTCTGAGGGTCACTGAGGCAGACACTGCCCTGAGGGTCACCGAGGCACACACTGCTCTGAGGGTCACTGAGGTAAACACGTCTCTGAGGGTCACTGAGGCAGACACTGCGCTGAAGGTCCCTGAGGTAAACACTGCTCTGAGGACCACCGAGGCAGACACTGCTCTGAGGGTCA